>NC_080544.1:86517585-86864460 GCF_028640845.1 Ahaetulla prasina
GACCCATGTGATCAGTGAAGAGAATGTTAGGTGTGTGATCCAGAAATTCTAATCATTGCTAAAGGACCGTCATATGAAAGGGGTCCTTCTAAAAGTTATTTTGCTAACCAATAGTGGTGTGATTCTAAAAGCAGAAAACAAAATTCTAGATGAAAAACAATCAACAGTATGGATCTCCAATTCATCCATCTATTTCCAGCACTTTAGTTTTAATGAATATATGCATGTCCAGTGGCAAGAACAATAGAAAATTGTTCTTCTAAAGAGGAATCATAGGATGTTGGAATACTAGATCTGATCCTTGGCATCATCACTAAAAAGAGTGAATGGGAAACTAATGTGATGATACTGAAGCGCTAGAACTGATTTCACAATGAGATGTTTCTATACCCTTCTGTTGGTACCAATCATACTTTGTCAATTAAAAAAAATAGATTCTAATATTTAGAATCATTTGGAAGTTGGCGGGCATAAGTGCACCAGCGTGACCACCGTCCCTGTCCTACTGTTCCTATTTATTCCTGTGTTCATATCCATGTTTATATTTATTTATACCTGTTATCTCGTACATGTTTGACAAACTAAATAAATAAAATAAAATGCTGCAAAATAGAATGCCAATCTCAGCATTATTGTTAGTTCCAAATATGCTTCTGGACCCCCACAAGTATTCTTAGAAAATCAACATGGTGGCACACAGCTATCCATTGTTGTATTTAAAAAATATGACCCTGAGTTTAGAAGGAAAAAAACCTTAGATAGTTGGTAACTCTTATTGCCTACGGTTGATATTACCTATGGTTCTGACTAATCTGACCACTTTCTGTTATGAGTCTCCAGAAAAAAGGGTACAGAACTCTGGCCCCTCTATCACAAGAGCCTAGCTAGCATGGTTAGGAGTGAAAAATGCTAAATGTTGATGTTTAGCAGCATCTGGAGATCCTTGTCTTTTCCCACTCATGCTGTAGCACATTATGTGTTAAGATTGGTCCTTCAAATAAAGCTCCCATATTGTCCCAAATGTGCTTTTCCAAAAGGCAACTGGACTTTCTTGGTTTTTTTTTTCTTCGAAAACATTTCACTTCTCATCCAAGAAACGTCCTCAGTTCTCTGAATTCTTCGAGAACTGAATAAGCTTCTTGGATGAGAAGTGAAATCATTTCAAAAGAAAAACCAAGAAAGTCCAGTTGCCTTTTAGAAAAGCCCCTTTGGGACAACCATGACCTGGATGATTGAGAATATCTATAGATCTAAAGCTCACATATCCTACTCATTTGTAGGACAGAATTGTAATTTCAGGACAGAAATTATGAGAGGCCCGGATACAGACACAGCAGAGCAAATCTGCATCACCTTCTCAAGGAAAAATTGGCAAGACCTGAGCTTGGCTGGTCCAAGCTGGCAGACGGTGTTATTGTTTATTCTTTGTGGTTAATAATGCTCATACCAATTACATTGATTTCCTGCCTGTTCCCTGGAGTCTGTGATGCCAAAGCACAGTGGAGACTCTTAGATGTGCTTTGTGCAGATGTATCCAAGACAAATTCCTTGTGTGTCCAATCAAGCTTGGCCAATAAAACATTCTATTCTATTCTATTCTATTCTTTGGGCAGGGTGGTTTCCTTATTTTCATCCTCCTCACCCTCAGCCCTGTAACACAAATGCCAACTGTGTTGGCCTCATTAGGAAATGATAGGAACTACCAGACCCTTCCAGGAATATAAATCATTTGGTTCCATGTCACTTATTACTAGAAAAGTCAACTGACTTTAATCCTATCAATCATTTTGACATTTTGACCATTGCTCCTTTAAACTCTTGATTCTTGCCAAATAAATATCCTGCCCTTCATGATGAGGAAAGGGGAGAAAAATCAAATGTTTCAGGCAGCAGCATCTTTATTATACAAGCAGAAATAAAAAGATAATTTTTTTTGCCTGCTCACTTCAGGATCTTAGCCAATGCAGTATTTGGCCCAAAGTCCTTGTTTGTTTTTATTCCTTTCCATAATCTCTGTTCGATTTTATGGCATTTTGAAGGGAGTGAGAGATATGGTTCTAGGCTGTATTAGATAAAATAAGCTTTTTATCTCCATATAAACTAAAGCTGCCTTCCTTCGATATCTATACCACAGCAGGCTGAAATAACAATCATGCTGTCAGAATGTGTATTTCAAGTAGCTTTCTAAGAAAATCAAGCAACCAGAATATGTCTAATACAACCTTTCTTGCATAGGAATCTAGAACCCTGAAGGATTAGGTTCCTCCAGGCAAAATTCTTTCAGAACCATGTCCTTTTGGCTAATGTGGATTATCCACATTACTAGCAACAATAATTCTCCTTCTTTGGGAGTTCTGGAAAAGATATCATTTTCTGACAGGGATTTTCAATATGCTAATAGAGGATTCAATTATGCTGAGCGTATTAACTCAACTGTGGGAAGCCAGGTTGGAGAAGGCTGATATCAAAACAACTGAAAGAGCCATTGCAATATTGTGTGTACCATTGTGAGTACCAGTAATTTAATTATTAGGGAGATTGATAATACTATAAATAAATAAATATTCTGCCGCTTGCAAAGATAGAGATCTAGAACATATGTCTAAATTGGTAATACTGGGAAATATTCTGAGATGGTGCTTCAAGGATGTAATTCTTTTGCTTCTGTTGGTTTCATATATCTCTACTGATATTAAAAATAATGAATCGAGAAACTGAAGGCAGGGTGAGAGAAAGAATGGGGGAAAGTGAACAATAGTTGGTATCAGTGGTACTGTAGATTAGCTCATTGAAATTTGGTGACAGAATTTGGGGAATATTTTAAAAACTACTATATATAGTATTTATAATCTGTCCCAATAGACAGCAGTTCCAAGGTCTTCTAACAGGAAATTTACAGTTTTATTTTAAAGATAGATAGAATCTGAGATTTTTTTTACCTGCAAAGTGTATAGTACATTTGTTCCAGAATAGTCTATACAGCTTTGAGTTTCTCAGCAACCCCTGACAAGGAAAGGATTCTCCCACAAGAGAAAAATTTACAAACCATTCCCATGGATGTTCTTGATTTCAGATATGTTCAGTATCCTTAGAAAAGTCAAATCTTTTGTTTTGAATCTGCCTTAAGGAATTTGTTTTATATTCAAAAACAGTTGTGCAGAAGTAACTTTCAGAGAGTTTGGTGTATGTTGGCTTCAACTGTTGATTTTCTGATAACTGGGTCTTACATTTCTGAAGTCTTTCCCCATTCCCAGCCATTCACAGTCTTGAATTCAATGAAAGTTAAGCATAAAACTACTTTGCCTACAGGGAATTCAGATTCGCAATGTGCTTTCAATAACTATATGTAAAACAGCTTGGAAAATCTATGGCAACATGTTTGAGAGAGGGAGGTACACTATTTTCTTAAGATGTTATTTTGGTATCCAAACTTTATGAAACATAGTGTGTGGCCTGATTATCAATCTCATCTAGTCAGCAATGCTTTTGAATGGATTATAAAAAGAGAGAACATTTATTTTGTCTATTTTTTTTAATGAGATGTTTCTTAGTCACTATGTACCATCCAACAGCTTGTTATTTAGGCAGCCAATCACATGCAAATCAAACTAGAATTCCTTTTGGAAACATCTGCAATGTTTGATCTTTCAAAATAGGCATATAGTAAACAATTGAACTATAAAACTTCAATACAAGTTAGTCTATTTGTTATACTCTATTGCTCTTTTTATTCAGACAGGATATATAAGCACATATATATCCAGCTATCAATTAAAGTGACCACATAAGTAAGGAAAGTAGGTCAAAAAAAATAGGTCAATTTCAGAATTGAAAAAGGTGAACACAAATGCTCAGGGAGGGATTCATTTAAGCAACAAGGTGCTTTCAAATTTATGCTTGACCTAGGAACAATCAAGCTTATAAGAATGGATTAAGTTATAGGACCATAAAATGAAAGGAGCAAAGAGCCTTAAAGTTGCCATGATCATTTAGTAGAAAGGCAACAGACAATGCTTTCTGCAAGTTATCTGATCATTGTCTTTTATAAAATGAGTGTATCATTTATTTGAAAATTACAATAATAACATTGAAATTTACAGTCTGGCATTCAAGACTCAAAGGGCACAAGTTACAACTTATTAAAAACGAATAGATCAGAAAACAGGCGAAGAAGGAGACCTTCAAACATTAAGGAAGTACACCCACGTATTGAGAACCATGAATGTCAACATAAAGGTCCAGTGAAGAGCATTTGCAAAAGAGTGCAGAGTAAAAGAAACATAACTGCATAAGTTAAGAGACTTCCAAGCCAGGCCAATCTGAATAAAACCCTCTTGCACTAGATGACAAAACTTTTAGTGAAGTATGATAATGGCAAAATGTTTGAAAACCCATCCACCCACCCAAGATTGTGAGGTTTTAAAAATTCCTCTATGGTCTTTCCAATTGTTTCATTAGCTCACTCAGCCCATCCTACCTACAGACTTGCATATGTGTGGACAAATGGGAAGAAAGAGCAAAATGTATATCATTTTGAGCTTTTGAATGAAAGGCAATGCAACCAATAAGGTAAAGAGAAATAAACCTTGCCTTGATCTGAACACACCTACAACATTACATCCAGTTCTGATATTGTGAAAACATAGAGAAACTGGACCATATCCAGAAGTCAACAACTAAGCCAGAGGTCAGCAACCCATGGGTCCAGAGCCGTTTGCAGCTCTTTCGTCACCCTGCTGTGGCTCCCTATTGGCTGAACCCACCACTGGCTGGCCCCACCCATCGCTCTCCCTTCCAGTCACTCCTCGCCTGGTCTGAGCAAGATGAGAGATGAGAAAGAGAGAGGGGGGGGGAAGAGAAAGAGAAAGAGACACAGAGAGAGAGATACCTGTTTCCCACAGAAAACACTGGGAGCCACAAAACATGGGTAGGTGTGGCTGGGGTGTCATGTGACTGGGTGGGAATGAGTGACATCGAGTTGTCCACACCCACCCGGGTTTTGTGGCTCCCGGTGTTTTCTTTTCTGTGGAAAACGAGTCCAAATGGCTCTTTGAGTGTTTAAGGTTGCAGACTACTGAACTAAGCCAATAAGCAATAAAACTGTATGATGAACCGTTGGAGGTGCTGGATACATTTAACCTAGAGAAGAGAAAATCTCTAGGAGAGATGGTAGCCGTCTACCATGTTACCATGCTAAAAGGCAGGAGGAGAGTAGTAGTTGAATCAGAAGATACAACAAGAAAGAATGGGTTTAAAATTAAAGGATTTAGATTTCAGTTGGATATCCTTTCCTATTCGTAAAGGAAAATAGTCTAATCTAGAATAGACTGTGCAGTGGTGATTTCCTAAAGAAAAAGAAAACTATTCAACCAAACTTTTTATAGTTCTTTGGTGGCCTTAGAACTATAGGGATAAATGTTTAGGGCAGCCTTCCTTAATCTGGAATCTCCCAGTGTTTTATGACTTCAAAATACAGATATCAGGGTGGGAAAAGCGGATTCAGATCCTCTCCAATAGTAATTTTGCATAAAGTGAAATAGGCAGATGAGGTTTTGTGGCAAAGCTTAATAGGCAAGGCTTATGCAACCAATTGTGAGGCTCATAAAAGATCTCTAACACTTGCTGCCCTTAGGGTGATATCGTTTTATTCATCTTTCATGTAGAGTTAAATTCACATAGAAGATGGGAAGGTTTTAAAATGTTTATGGTGATGCTAAGTTAGAGTTAACTCTCTGTATGTAATCAGCATCTTCAATCAGAATTTTTCCTGGGAACGTATTTATTCTCTTTCTTTTGGCATAACAAGGTGGAAAGTTTACTGCTGCTCTATATCCCAAGTTCCATGGATGCCACCAGCAGCTCCAGATGTTAATCAAGCAGATTCTGAGACACTGTCATGAAAAGTATATTTTTGCAACAATTCACCCACCCTCTTCATAAGAATGAAAACATCCTGAGTTTATTCTTTACATGAACTGGATATCATTTGAATATAGTGTGCAGAAAATATAGAAACCATAGCAATGACTCATACAGTAAAATCTATTTGCATCTGCAAAATGAATTATCATCTATCTCATTTATTAAAGCAATAAAGTAACCATAGTAAAACAAACTAATCAAAAAACATTAAGGACTAGCATTTACATATGGCAGCAGTCTTAACCAGGGTAGGTTCATTTTCCAAAAGGCCACATAATATGTGCTTTTTCAGTAGCCTATACACTTAGAAAAGTAAATTAAAAGCCATTTGATCATAAGGCCACAAGTCAAATTCAAATTATGCAACCATTCCAGCTAATTACATTCATAATGTTATGAGTTTTTTATGCATCCTATACTATAGAAACAGCTCCTACAGATCCTATGCCAGCCTTTTCAAACCTGCTTCTTTCTGAATGTAAGACTATAATCTGATACTCTGGAGAGTATCAGGCACTAGAAGCTAATCTATGCCTTGGACTCAGGGGTGAAATCCAGCAAGTTCTAAGAGGTTATGGAGAACCGGTAGTGGAAATTTTGAATAATTAGGAGAACCGGCAAATACCACCTATGGCTGGCCCCAGAATGAGGTGGGGATGGAGATTTTCCAATATCCTTCCCCCAGGAGTGGGGAAGGAATGGAGATTTTCCAATATCCTTCCCCTGCCACACCCACTAAACCACGCCCACAGAACCAGTAGGGAAAAATTTTGAATTTCACCCCTGCTTGGGTGGTTTAACCTTCTGCTTGCTGAACTGGGAAAGAAGTGTCAAAGTTATTGGAAGGGTAGGCAGGCTGATAACAAAAAATGGGCTAGGGTATCGTCTGAAAGTTCATGATGCAGTTAGTTTACAGTTAAAAAGTATCTTAAAGTATCTTTTTTTGTTCTATTAGCTGTTTTGAACAAGAAGGAAAGAGGGTTCTGGGCAGCTGACCCTCCTAAGAATTGCTGAATGCCACCTTGAATTGTATAGAACACAGGGTCTTCTCTGTGGTGGCTCCCTCCCTTTTGAACATTGTCCCTTGGGAGATATAAAAATGATGAAGGAAATTCCTCCTAAAATGTTAAGAAACAGAAGAGAATTTGCTTTTTTGGTGGATGAGTTTAAGAAATATCAGATATATTTTAGATGGGAAGTCCCAATGGGTTTGTCAGTGAATTTTAGAGGTAGAAAGTATTTTCTTAATTCAGTTATGAAAGCGAGACATTTTTATATTAATGTTTTAAAGAGTGGGAATCCTTTGTTGTTAGATGCTAAGTTAACTGGTTTGGAAATGATGGAAAACAGAATGGGAGAGGGGAGGAATATTTAAGAAGTGAATAGGATGATTATGGTTAATTTTTGGAATTGATTTGTTTAGGATATAAATTATAGGATTTTTGTTATTTGCTATTTGTATGGTATAAATCTATAGGATGATATTACTTAATTGTGAAGGATGGAAAGTGAAATTTATGAATTTAGATAATGTGGATGTAATGATTTTAACTGTTTACTGTTATATTGTTATAAATACTTTCAGCATGTCAATTGTCCCACCAGAGGCAAGAATACTCTAGACCACTGCTACACAACACTAAAAGATGCCTATCGGTCTTTACCACGTGCAGCTGTAGGACACTCTGATCATTGCATGATTCACCTTGTACCTGCTTACAGGCAAAGACTTAAAGCCATAAAACCAATAATTAAATCAGTGAAAACCTGGACGGAGGAATCAGAATTAAAGCTACAGGCATGTTTTGACTGCACTGATTGGAATATTTTTAAAGATACCTCTGCAGACCTGGATGAACTCACAGATACTGTAACATCATATGTCAGCTTCTGTGAAGACCTATGTGTACCTACAAGGAACTTGCGAATACACAGTAATAACAAACCTTGGTTTACACCTAAACTTAAGCAGCTACGACATTCCAAAGAGGAAGCCTACAGAAAAGGTGATAAAATGCTGTACAATCAGGCCAGAAATGCACTAACAAGGGAGATAAGAGCAGCAAAAAGAAGCTACTCTGAAAAGCTAAAGAATCAATTTTCAGCAAATGAACCAGCAAACATGTGGAAAACTCTTAAAAATATCACCGGCTATGGCAAACCTCCTTCCCAGGCTGAAGGTAATCAACAACTGGCAGATGACCTGAATGAGTTTTACTGCAGGTTTGAAAGGAAACTACAGCCACCTATCTCCACAACCCCCATCTCAGACACAGCAACAACAGCCAAGCCTCCTACAACTGACCCCATTTCATTGGGTTCACAACCCCTAGTGATCACAGAAAAGGAAGTGCAGGACCTATTTCACAGACAAAAGCCAGGAAAAGCGCCAGGCCCAGACAAGATAACTCCTTCTTGCTTAAAAGTCTGTGCTGACCAATTGGCCCCCATCTTCACCCATATTTTCAATAAATCACTAGAGATGTGCTATGTTCCTTCTTGCTTCAAACGCCTACCATCATCCCAGTGCCAAGAAGCCCACCATCAAGGAACTGAATGACTACAGACCAGTTGCTCTAACATCTGTAGTCATGAAAACCTTTGAAAGGCTAGTGCTTTCCTACCTGAAAACCATCACGAATCCGCTTTTAGACCCCTTGCAATTTGCATACCGAGCAAATAGATCAACAGATGATGCTGTTAATATGGCTCTGCACTACATCCTACAACATCTTGAGTCTCCAAAGACCTATGCAAGGGTCCTTTTTGTAGACTTCAGTTCAGCATTCAATACCATCATTCCAGACATTCTTCTAACTAAGCTAAACCAGCTACAGGTACCGGAACAGACTTGTAAGTGGATCACAAGCTTCCTAACAAACAGGAAGCAGCAGGTGAAGCTAAGCAAGATCACATCAAATACCTGTACAATTAGCACAGGGGCCCCCCAAGGCTGTGTGCTCTCCCCACTTCTCTTCTCTCTGTATACCAATGACTGCATCTCCAATGATCCATTTGTTAAGCTACTGAAGTTCGCAGATGACACAACAGTGATTGGTCTCATTCGAGACAATGACGAATCCGCATATAGACGAGAGGTCGAACGACTAGCCTTGTGGTGCAACCAAAACAATCTGGAACTGAACACACTCAAAACCGTAGAAATGGTGGTAGATTTTAGGAAATCTACTTCCACCTCTCACAATACTTGACAACACAGTATCAACAGTAGAAACCTTCAAATTTCTGGGTTCTATCATATCGCAAGATCTCAAATGGACAGCTAACATCAAAACATCATTAAAAAGGACAACAAAGAATGTTCTTTCTGCGCCAACTCAGTAAGCTCAAACTGCCCAAGGAGCTGCTGATCCAGTTCTACAGAGGAATTATTGAGTCTGTCATTTGCACCTCTATAACTGTCTGGTTCGGTTCTGCAACCCAACAAGAAAAACACAGACTTCAGAGGATAATTAGAACTGCAGAAAAAATAATTGCTACCAACTTGCCTTCCATTGAGGACCTGTATACTGCACGAATCAAGAAGAGAGCCGTGAAAATATTTGCAGATCCTCGCATCCTGGACATAAACTGTTTCAACTCCTACCCTCAAAACAACGCTATAGAGCACTGCACACCAGAACAACTAGACACAAGAACAGTTTTTTCCCGAAGGCCATCACTCTGCTAAACAAATAATTCCCTCAACACTGTCAGACTATTTACTGAATCTGCACTACTATTAATCGTTTCATAGTTCCCATCACCAATCTCTTTCCACTTATGACTGTATGACTATAACTTGTTACTGGCAATCCTTATGATTTATATTGATATATTGATCATCAATTGTGTTGTAAATGTTGTACCTTGATGAACGTATCTTTTCTTTTATGTACACTGAGAGCATATGCACCAAGACAAATTCCTTGTGTGTCCAATCACACTTGGCCAATAAAATTCTATTCTATTCTATTCTATTCTATTGTGGATGTAGTCTAAATGATTATTTGCTTGATATTTGATTGATGGAGTAGTATTGGAAGACTGAATATTAAATCTTATGACAATTGAAGAAATATATAAGTGATGAAAATTTGAATTTGAGAAGCTGGATTGTAATTTAAGAAATGGACTTATGAAATTTGAAGGAATATACAAGTGGGCGGGGAAAAAAATTTGAACTTTAGAAGATGGACTAATTTTTAAAATGGACTGTAAGAAGAATGGACATTAAATGTTATGGCAATTGAAGAAATATATAAGTGATAAAAATTTGAGTTCGAGAAGATGGACTGTAATTTGAGAAATGGACTTATGAAATTTGAAGGAATATACAAGTGGGGGGAAAAATTGAATTTGAGAAGATGGATTAATTTTAAAAATGGACTGTAAGAAGACGTAATATGTGAAGTTGGTATTGTTTCTTTTCTTTTCCTTTTTTTTAATTATTCTTTCCTATCTTTTTATTTTTATTGTGAGGGGATCTATAGTTTTAAATTTTTTAAGGTGGGAGGTTATGTATATTTTGTATACTTTAGCTTGTGATTGTTGGTCATAATACCCGGTATTTGCTCTGGGAAGTCTGGGGGGGGGGAAGGGGGAGAAAATGAATCAACAAGTGATACATGGATTGATTATTAATGTACAGTAATTTTTGAAGATATGAAATTAAAAAATTTAAAATGATATTGGGGATGCTCGACTGCCATTTCAGGAAGAAAAGGAGAGAGGAGTAGAAGGAGGGAAGAAAGTAGGTAGGAAAGTGTAGAGAAGGAGGAGGGGAATAAGAGGGTTAGATAGGGTGGAAGAAGGGAGGAGTGGAGAAGGAGGAGGGGAAGTAGTAAAGTGAAGGAGATGAAGGATGGGAAAGTAGTAGAGGGTAGAGAGGGAGGTTGTGTAGTAAGGAAGTGGCAGTCGGGCAGGCCTGAATCAGTAATAAATAAAAATTAATGATTAATGATGGATAATAGTTTGTACATAAATATGATGTTGAAAAATGGAAATAAAAAATTATTTTTAAAAAAAGTATCTTAAAGTATCTTTTTTTTTTTGTTCTATTAGCTGTTTTGAACAAGAAGGAAAGAGGGTTCTGGGCAGCTGACCCTCCTAAGAATTGCTGAATGCCACCTTGAATTGTATAGAACAGAGGGTCTTCTCTGTGGTGGCTCCCTCCCTTTTGAACATTGTCCCTTGGGAGATTAGACCGGCCCCCACTTTGACACTCTTTTGCAAGGCCCTGAAGACCTGGTTTTGCCAATAGGTCTGGAGAGCCCAGACTGGGATGAGTTTAGGGCTAGGTTTGTTTGATTGATTACTGTCAGAAGGGGAATGGGTTGGGGATTATTGCTTTTATTCTTTATATATTGGGTTTTTATTTTTTGTAAGCCACCTAGAGTCACTGAAAGTGAGTGGGCAGCCATTTCAGTTCAATCAATCACTCAATCAATAAGCAAGCAAGCAAACAAACAGAAATTGTTCTTCCAGTTACAGTAGCCATCTTAATTAATGCTGACATAATAATTTGGAATGGATGTTCAGTATGTTCCTAGCAAAAGTATTGATTTGGTTGAAATAAAAAAAATGAACTAAATCTCTCAATCAAAGGTCTTAGTTAACTAATAATATACAATTATGCCACAAGACTGTAAGCAACCGGGGTCCATTTTGTTGATATCTTACCTGGAAAACATGAAAGCATCTACAGCATTTTATGATCTTGAGCTGGCCCTAATGAAGATATAGCCTTGCAATGGATTTTGGACATTTAAAAAAAAATCTTTCCCACACAGTTAGTTTGCTCTTTAAATAACAAAGGCAAACTTTTTTCAGTTGAAAAACTGGAAGGCGAGAAGGTGAATTTCATATGCCTGGACATTACCTTTGGCGCAATGCTTAAAATATAAGTGAACATAAAATATATGCTACCATCACCTTTCAACTATAAAGAGGTTGGTTCTCTTGGTGGCCTGTAGATAATGAGATTTTTTTCCTTTTCTTGCACCTCTGAAATCTCATGAAAGCTGCATGAACACTTGGTCAGAAATAATAGGATAATAAAATTAGTTTCCCTACCCTGATTTTGCCTCTTTCGCTAACTTTTTTTTAACTGACATTTTTATAGTTGGAGAGCACAGGAAACATTAATTCACAAATCTGAAGGTGCCAAATGTTCACTATTGGTTAATATAATTACTCCTAGATTGTTCAGATAATTTACATCTGAATGACAGAAGAAAGACTTCATTCTCAGCAAACGATATGTCAAGACCGTTAGAGGTTTGAATCTGACCAGAATTTTTATCTTTCCCTCATTAAATTTCTACACTGTGATTTTATAAGTATTGGAAGTCAAGGCAGATTATTGCTGACTGACAAGTTTGGATTGCAGATGACGATAGGTTACCAACAGGCAACTCAAGTTAAATAAGACAAACAAATGAATTTTTTTGCTGCTGCTGGTACTGGCCTTAATATGTGATTATTTTATAACACACGCAGATCAAACTTTGCTTCTGGCTTCACCAGTGTAGCTCAATTAAGATACGTAATGTTATATTATTTCGGATTCAGCACCTGCATGAATAACTAATTCCAAAGCCAATGAATATTAAAAAAAACATTTAACATTGAAATATGCATAAATAGCCATTTGAGCATTTGCAAGAAGGAAGGGAATGTCAGGACCCTATTTTGTCCCTCCTCATTTTAGTGAGAGTCATTGGTGTGTCTTTTTCCTGTCAGCTTCTTCTACCAAATAAAAGGAGAAGTGAACCCACTAATTGTGGGATTTAAATTGCCCCCCACTGACACTATAAGAACAAGATCTCACAACTCTTGTTACTGACACAGATTAGAGCTCAGGTGTCAGGCAACGCAGATGATTCGAGCATATTTTTCTGTCAGGTTGAGGACTAGAAGAATACATGTTAATGTCTCTACGAAAAATAATATATCAGTACTAACCATAATCAGTCATCTAAGTAGAGCTAAGGCCCAAGACATAGAGATGGTAGGAGAGTTAGTTTAGTGTAGTCCTCAACTTGCAACCACAATTATACCCCAAATTTCTGTGGCTAAGCAAGGCAGTCAATAAGCGAGTTTACCTCATGTTATCACCTATTTTGCCACAGTTGTAAAGTGAATCACTGCAATTGGTAAGTGAACCATATGATTGTTAAGTGAATCTGACTTCTCCCATTGACTTTGCTTGTTGGAAGCCTGCTGGGAAGGTTAACAAACGATGATTGCATGACCTTGTGGATAAATACAAGCCAGTTTTCAAGTGTCTGAATTTTAATCATGTGACCATGGGGATCTTAAGTGTGAAAACCAGTCATAGGTGCCATTGTAACTTCAAACAGTCACTATATGAATAGTTGTAAGTCGGTTAGTATCTGTAGTGGTTAAGGTGCTGGCCTTGAAACCAGGAGACTGTTAGTTTAAGTCCCACCTTAAGCACAAAAGCCAGCTGGGTGACTTTGGCCAGTCACTCTCTGTCAGTCCAATACACAACACAGGTGGTTGTTGTGAGGAAATTAGGAAGAGGAAGTATTGTGCATGATTGCTGTCTTGGGTTACTTATAAAAAAAAATCTAGTAAATAAATAATGGTAGGAACAGATTAAAAATCAAATTTCTTGTAATGGAAAATGGAATTTCCATGTAGTGACAAATTTAGTCTAGGAAACTACTTTGTTCGCCTTTGGAATGAGAGAATTAATCCCCAAAGACTAACTTTTTAAAAAGTATATTACTATGGTTCATAAAGTATTTCCAGTGCATTTAAAAAAACTTAAATGAAGTGCTTACATCTTTTTCCATTAACAAAACTCATTGCTTCATTCCAAGAAATTTTAAGTAAAGAGTTATGGGCATCTCATAAATCCTAGACGGATCCGTTCATTCACTATTGCTAGAATTTCATTTACTCGCCTACCACACTAATGAGCCACTGCTCAGGGACTACTAATTGGATTCAATTTATTTTTGTCACTGAAATTAATTTCTCCACCTCAACTTCCAGAACAAATTTAATATTTTCACAAGTTTAAATGGAATGAAGACAAAGCTTGCTACAAGCAATAAAAATGCCTTTCTATTCATATCTGGCTTACATTTTACATATGTGCATTCACTATCCAGCTGAACTCTGCAGACTTAGAAATGCTGGATATTAGGAAAGTAAAGGATATTAAATATCTTTCATGTTTTAGAAATGCCCCAAAAGCCCTGAGATAACATCTCACCTAAAATATTTGTCTTAATCTCATCTGTTCACACTTTGGAGAGTTTCCATCCCTTATCTTCAGGATCTGTGTTAAAGCTTAAATAATACCTACTTATTATTTGCATCAAATGAAAAGGGTATTTTTTTAAAAAAAATAACCACTGAAATCAAGAAGACAGAGTGAAAATGAAGAGCCCTATACAAGCCAAGGCAGAGGAAAGATTTATAATCATAAATATTGTATGTACTTCCAAAAGAAAGAGGAAGATCAACACTCAAATAAGGAACAAAGACATATCAAAATTTATGGTAAAAATACAAATGGCTATTTGTACACCTATATGTGGAAGATAGAAATATAGAACATAGAAATATAGTGATATAATCACCAGAGACCTTCATGCTTGCTCAATCTATTGTCCAGGTAATAAACAAAATGATGGACAACTGGCCACTCACTTCCTCATTATAATTCTGGAACCCTTTCAAACAGAGAATGCTTTCACACATAGGGCTGTCTGAAGAAACAGACATTAGAATAGTCTGTATATGTAAAGATAGTGTTAAGAATATTAAGGTCAGAAATAAACTGAGACTTGCGAAGCTGTTAAAAAGATTAAAATGTTTTTCTTTGATTTTGGAGCAAAAAGATGCTCATTGTGTGAAGGACAGCTGGTGTATAGTTCTATGTTCCAAGTCCTGTCTCCAGCAAACAATTAATGCTGGGCAGATGAACATCTGTCAGAAACTACTATAATTTGAGTGATGTCAGGTATGGCTTAATCAGAGCTCTGGTGTTGTTTTCTGAACTGGAACTACTGACTAAACAAGAAATTGAGCATGTTAAACTATTGGTCAAGGATCCTGTGATTTCTGAAAGAGGCAATAAATATAACAGAAAGGTGTTTAAATTTAGTTTCCAAAACAATTCGAAGCCCATTTTTGTTTTTGGCTGATTATGACCTTGAAAAATGTAGATTCAATATTTAGATTTCTATGGTTACTCTTTTAGAAATAGTGAGTCAGTCTGTATGATATACCAAGTCATATAATGGTTTGAGTTCATACAGTACATCATACAAACACAAGCCAAGATCATAATTATAGTTAAGACAGAAATAGTGTGTTGATTGTTTGTAATTAAAGTATCTTAAACAATATCCTGAATATCATCCAAACCTGGATGGAGACAGTGTGCTGTGGTCCATCAGCAGCCTACAGAATTGGCAACGGAGTTGGACAGCAATAAGGCTGAGGTGAGGCCAAGGCCTTTGGGAAGTGAGGTGCGGATTCCAGAGCCTCCAGAGACTGAAAGTAGTGAGGTAGAGGAACAGGAGGAGCCTGTTCCTAATGCACGCATGAGAAGAGCTGTCAGAAGGCAAGAGCAGCTCAAGCAGAGAGGACAACTCAGGAGTACGGCCAAGAGATGATTGGCCCCTCCCATAAGGCTTAAAATAGACCAGCACCGGTGTTTCAGCTTTGCCAGAAAATAACATTGTAGCTGCGTCTTCTTTTTTGTCCTCTGCTTTGTGTACATCTTTGTTTTTGTGGCTTCTGGATGTTTGCCAAGAAGGGCTTTTGGCAGTTTGCCTAATTGGACTAAGGTTTGTGAGATAACTGAGGAATTTGTGTTGGGAAGCATTTGTTTTACTTTACGCTGGGAATGAAGTAATTCCCAGCTGTTTGAATAAAGTTTGTTTTTCCACGGACTAAGTTTATTATTACCTACTTGGACCTGGGTCACAACACAGTGAATAAAGTTAACAAACACAACAACAGATACATTGACCTACAACCCGCCTACGAACACCTCAGAATCCAAATAAACCGCAGAGACAGCTATCCAGAGACAGCACCGACCCTACACAAGCCCCCCACAAGAAGGTACTTCACCTCCCAATGACCTCACCTGATGTAACCTCGCCATCACAAAATCCATCACAAGACCTACTGACCACCCAAAGCCCTTATATACAGAATACTGACACTGACATCCTCTAAACTCCACTGAAGATGTTACCTAACCTGGTAACGAAATGTTCGGAAACCAACCCACAAGTTCAGAGAATGAACCTTCATCCTCATCCTACACCCGAGCTACAGATATTCGCCACTGTTGCAAATTTTCTTTTTTTTTTCTTTTTTATGTTTTTGATCTATAAATGTGTAACTAAGTGAGTGGGTAGGTGAGTGGCTAAGTAACGTTTTTGAGGCGGCAGAACCTATACTGCTGTGACTTTCTGTAACATTTCTTTCTATCGCTTTAATTTTTTTTTATTTGCATTTATATCCCGCCCTTCTCTGAAGACTCAGGGCAGCTTACACTATGTTAAGCAATAGTCTTCATCCATTTGTATATTATATACGAAGTCATCTTATTGCCCCCAACAATCTGGGTCCTCATTTTACCTACCTTATAAAGGATGGAAGGCTGAGTCAACCTTGGGCCTGGTGGGACTTGAACATGCAGTATTTGCAAGCAACTGTGTTAATAACAAACTGTCTTAGTCTGTTGAGTCACCAGAGGCCCTGACTCATAATCCTCCCTGACTCATAATCTTGAAAGACTAATGGAAGGAGTTGGAATGTGAAGAAAATGCAAAGAGATTAGCAATAGCACTTAGATTTAAATACTACTTCACGGTGCTTTACAGCCCTCTCTAAGCAGTTTACAGAGTCAGCATATTGTCCCCAACAATATGGGTCCTCATTTTACCAACCTGTTGTGGTCCACCAGCAGCCGGTAGAGTTAGCAGTAGAGTCAGACAGTGAGGAGGTTGGGGGGACTATGGGCCAGTTCTGGACTCTGGGGAAGGCCCGGACAAAGGCTCTGTGTCGGAGGCAGAGATGGGGCCAGGGACATCTGGGAGCGATGCGCGGACTCCGGAGCCTCCAGAGGTGGACAGCAGAGAGACAGAGGAATAGGAGGAGCCTGTTCCTAGTGCACGCATGCAAAGAGCTGCCAGAAGGCAAGAGCAGCTAAAGCAAAAAGGACGACTCGGGAGTAAGGCCAGAAGATAATTGGCCCCTCCCATAAGGCTTAAAAGAGAAGCAATGGCTCTTGGGCTCTTTGTAGGAAAGCAACATTGCTACATTGATTTCTAGTCAGCATCTTTTGTTTCTGAACTTCATGGGGCTTTGCCAAGAAAAGCCTTGAAAAGACAAAGGTTTGTGATAAGGGTGAATGACTTTTTCTGAAGGATTTGTTTTGGAATTAATTTGGACTAAGCTGAGAATGAAGTAATTCTCAGCTGTTCTAATAAACTACGTTTGTCTAGGACTAATTGTGTTTGGTAATAACTACTTGGCCTAGGTCACAACACCTTGGAAGGATGGAAGGCTGAGTCAACCTTGAGATTCGAACTGCCAAACTGCTGCCAGCTGGCAATCAGCAGAAGTAGTCTACAATACTTCATTCTAACCACTGTGCCACCATGGCTCCTATTAGGGTGCAATGTTCACATATATCACTTGATGAGCCTGTCACTAAGTAACTGCAAAACATCATATTCTGCTCCTAAGAAATTGCAGAAAAGAAAATTCTTCTTTCTTATGAGTAACAATTGTTAGAAGAAGAAAACAGAGGATCTGTCTACATAGCTACGGTTATTGCTCTTTCTTCTTTCCTTGCAACGCTAATACCAAAGATAGCTGAGAGTAATATAAAACCTGCTTTCAGAAGTAGTGCTGGAGAAGACTCTTGAGAGCCCCTTGGGCTGCAAGGAGATCAAATCAGCCAATCCTAAAGAAAACCAACCCTGACTGTTCTTTGGAAGGACAGATACTGAAGACAAAGCTCAAAAACTTTGGCTACCAAATGAGAAGAGAGGATTCATTGGAAAAGACCCTGATGTTGAGAAAGATTGAAGGCAAAAGAAGAAGGGGGTGGCAGGAGATGAGACGTTAGATAGTGTCTTCAACATAGTGGGCATGAATCTGGGCAGATTCCGGAAGACAGTGGAGTACAGGAGAGCCTGGCATGCTCCATGGGGTCATGAAGAATCAGACATGACTTAGCAACTGAACAACAAAAAAGTATAAAAACAGATATATCATAGCATAAAGCTCTCTTCTCTGATAGGCTGCTAATAAGATGCATTCTGATTGGTGCTGGAGAGATATGCAACCAATGTCAGCCCAGCTGCTTTCCTCATACAAAACACATGACTTTCCTTCCAATAGCTGGGAAAACACAGGCAAAAGAAGAGCATTAGGTACCTTTTTTTTTAAAAAAAAAGATTTCTAGTGACTGAAATAATGGTCAGCTAAAGACTAAAATCCTAATCTCAGTAAACATGTCAGCAAAGCTCAAGACCATCCAGACATTTTGTTTTGTTAATATAAATAATGCATTAACAACTGAACAGTTTGGATTCCATCCAAGCCACTCAGCTGTAAGTGCTTTGCTCAGTTTTACCAATGATATTATTTACTTGGATAAACAGCGCATCAGGAGTTTTTGTTTCCTTGCTTGTATTAGAGGTTTTTTCCCATTTTTATTTCAGGTTTTATTGCATAAATTAGAATGGAAGAAATGAGGACTAAGGAGCCATTCATGACAGAGCTATGGGTCTGTTACCCTGTATATGGAGGGGAGGGGGCTCCTTGGGAAGTTTTAACAAAGAAAGATGTCAAGATCTTCTGTTCATCAGCCCACTGTTGTTAGAAGAGGTTGACCAAGTATAAATGATTCCAAATGTTTGGAGGCAACCAGAAATCAGATGCTGAAACTGCCAATTCATGACTATTTTAAAGGCGGGGGGAAAAAACCACAATTAGAAGTGTGGTAATAGGCATCATTTATCCTATTCCAAAGTGTTATTTTTAGGATCCTGAAAACTCCGTTATTTAAAATTTGTTGATAGATAGAAAGCTACTGTCTTGGAATGTGCATACTTTCTTTACTCCATGTCATTTTCAATTATGCATTTGAAACGCATTTGTACTTAGCTTTGCTAGCCACATATCCCTGGGAGCGATCTAACCACAGCTTTGGCATAACAGAATAACAGAGAGGGAAGGGACCTTGGAGTCCAGCCCCCTGCTCAAGCAGGAAACCCTATATCATTTCAGACAAATAGTTGTCCAATCTCTTTTTAAAAACCTCAGTGTTGGAGCACCCAGAACTTCTGGAGACAAGTTGTTCCACTGATTAATTGCTCTAACTTTCAGGAAATTTCTAGCTTTCTTCTCTCATTGATTAGTTTCCATCCATTGCTTCTTGTCCTGCCTTCAGGTTCTATAGAGAATAGGTTGATCCCTCTTCTTTGTGACAGCCCCTTAGTTATTGAAACACCACTATCATGTCACCTCTAGTCCTTCTTTTCATTAAAATAGACATATCTAATTCCTGCAACTCTTCTTCATAATTTGCCTCCAGTCCCCTAATCTTCTTTGTTGCTATTCTCTGCACTTTTTCTAGAGCAGTGATGGCTAACCTTTTCCGGACCAAATGCCCAAAGTGTGCAAGCATGTGCGTGCAAATGTGTGTACCCAAACCCCCAAAATGCAATGCGCACGCAGCCCACACACATACACACACACACACACACGCATGTGTCCCGGCCCCCATGCATGCACAAACACACACACCCCGCACACGCTCCACCCCCTGTGCACACAGAGACCCAAAGACCAGCTGGCTGGCGGGAGGCGTGCGCACATGCGTGGCAGAGCTGAACTGGAATGACGGCTTGTCTGCCCACAGAGAGGGCGCTGCATGCCACCTCTGGCCCACGTGCCATAGATTTGCCATCACTGTTCTAGAGTCTCAACATCTCTTTTTGTCACGATGACCAAAACTGGATGCAATATTCCAAGTGTGGTCTTATCAAGGCATTATAAAGTGGTATTAATTATTCATGTAATCTCAATTCTATCCTTCTGTGAATGCAGCCTAGGACCGCGTTGGCTATTTTGGCAGCTGCAGCATACTGCCGGCTCATATTTAAGTGGTTATTCACTAAGACTCCAAGATCCCTCTCACAGTTGAGCCAGGTATCACCTATTCTATACCTGTGCATATAGAACCTTATATTTTTCACCGTTGAATTTCATTTTGTTGGATAGAAAATGAGCCTCAATAGTTCCTTGAAATCAAGCATCTACTTAATTAGCAGGTATTTTATGATACAGTTCTCTATTCCTTCAAAGAACTCAAGATGAGAAATGTTGCTATCCTACCCTTTTCCTTTCAGCAATTTTGCATTGTTTAGGCCAATTTCTTCAGGTATTATGAGTTGGCAAGCAATGAATAGCAAATGTAGGACCCCAACATGCAGCATTAGAGATTCCATGTATGCCTTCACAAGTATGGGCAGACAAACACAAAGGATTCTTAGAAGACTTCATAGTGGATAGAAGCTATCAGCATAAAGCATTTTCCTAGTATTCTTTCTCTGCTAAAGATAATTTTAAGATCCAGCTTTTTCTTGGGAAGTAATCCATTCTCTTTGTTTCCCATAGAGATCTTCCCTATAATTTGTTATGAAAAAACAATATCTATAACTCGAAGAATATCTAATTTACTCCATAGAATATGAAGCTATATAGTTAAAATATTTTATAATTATTTAGAAAGTCCTTGCTAAAACATTTTCTGCATTGTTTTCATATGTCTGTGGTCAACATTTCCTATTAGTTACAACACCTATATAAGCTTTTTGGAGAAAATAATGGTTTCAGCTAATGCTGCACCTCAAACCTTTGCACATTAATGCAGATGGCTGGGGATTCTGGGAGATTTCCCAATTACAAAAGTCTGCCATAATATAAATGATAGAGATACAGCCAGAAGATGGGAGCTGATAACCAAATACACACAAAATAAAAATACATCTAGACAAATGTAGCTATATACAGTACATTTCATTGTAGACAACAAGTGGGATTTAAGCAGTCTTCCCCAATTTGATGCTCTCTAAATGTGTTGAACTCCAACCTCAATTATATCTTAAACTACAACTACAATTATTTCCACAGAATGGATGTGTCTGGCAAGTCACACATTTCAAAAGCATCAGAATAAAGGAAGGTTGATTTGGAAATATGCTAAAGGTCAAGTAGAAAGGGACAGAAAGAGAGAGAGACATAGCGCAAAATGCTGATGTGAGAATGATCGTGTCTAAAACCCAGACAAATTGATGTACTCAGAATCCAATGTGTGGTGGGACACTAACAAAGTTGTATAAATTGTTTCCTGATTGCTTATTTGTAGCCTATGACTATCATTAAGTGTTGTATCATTAAGTGTTAAATTTGTACCCTATGACTATCATTAAGTGTTGTACTTTGATGAAGGCATTTTTTCTTTTATGGACACTGAGAGCATATACACCAAGACAAATTCCTTGTGTGTCCACACTTGGCCAATAAAAAATTCTATTCTATTCTATTCTATTCTATTCTATTCTATTCTATTCTATTCTATAATGGGAAGGTAGAGATAAAAGGGAACCAGAATGAGATCTTAGCAATCTTTAAAGATAAGACAAAGAGTTTGTATTGCATAAACACAAGCAAACCCCCAAAGCTTCAAAAGATATTACCTTCTTTGAATTGCTTTTGACGGAAAAACTAAACAATTTCAGGGATTAATTTCAATGTATTCAGAATCACTCTTTTAGTGGCAAAACACCAAACTATTGCAACCACCTTTTGGGCAGCCTTGAAGAAATGAATTACCTCATTAGAAGAAGAGCAGGAAGCTTTCATGCCATCACACTCAACCTGATGTCAAAGGCACCCAGCAGCAAGGGGTTAATGTAATGCAGTTAGAGTAAACTGCTTGTTCAGATACAAGCATCCTGTTCCAGACAGCTCATCAACACACTAATGGGACTTAAAGTGGTTGATGCCTCTTGCACAGTAACATAATAATGGCTGGACAGCCTGGGAGACCCATTAACTCCCATCCATGCTTCTAATTCTGTCTTGTGCTAATGATTTCTTAGGACAACAGCAGCACATTGGAATTCCATTTCCTTCTGCACGATTGTATTTTAATAAATTCAGCATGAGATAAACATTATACACACACATCCCATGCCACAAAATTATACTGTCCAGAAAATGTAAACTACTAACAAAACGTTCAGAAAATGTGAAATCAGTTTTTTCTATCCAAGGTCTTCAAAGAGAGGAAGTGTCTAAGTAGAAATCCCTTCAGAAATGGTAGTTTGTTAAAGTGAAAAGCCTGAATGAAAGTGGAAGAGTTGCAACAAGGTTTTAAATGCTAGTGAAATGTAGTTCGGATATACATTAAGGAGAAGCTAATAAATATGTTAATATCTTTGCTTGCCAGCTAGGGAAAATCAAAATAATTGTTGCCTCTAGACGAGATGGGCAGCACATAAATCTAATAATAAATAAATAATTCCATTGGCTCCTCACTGAAATAATATTCTCATAGATAGAAATGAAATATAATGAAATGATTGTAGATTAGACCTCAACTTTTTTTTAAAAAAAAAGCCGTACAATATGCAAATATTTTGATTGCACACATTTGTTTCAATCAAACCCTGAAGATGATGCTTACCTATTGACATCTTTTTTCAAACCAACCATTCTTTCAAAAGTTCAACTGTCCAGAGACAAAACCATCCTCACACGGGGGTAAAAAAGATATTCACCTTTATTTTACTTAAATCCTGATTTGATCAGGAATCAAATTTTAAAATCAGTACTAAACCATTGGTGGGTTTCAAATTTTTTTACTACCGGTTCTGTGGGCGTGGATTGGCTTGGTGGGCATGGATTGGTGGGCATGGTAGGGAAAGGCTACTGCAAAATCCCCATTTCCTCCCAATCAGCTGGGACTCAGGAGGCAGAGAATAGATGGGGGTGGGGCCAGTCAGAATGTTTACTACCAGTTCTCCAAACTACTCAAAATTTCTGCTACCGGTTCTCCAGAACTGGTCAGAACCTGCTGAAACCCACCTCTGTACTAAACCTTCAGAATATATTTAGTTGCCACATTTAGATTGATAGATCATAGATTAGATTAGATTAGATTAGATTAGATTAGATTAGATTAGATTAGATTAGATTAGATTAGATTAGATTGCTTTATTGATTAGTTTATAGGCCATATCAAAGCACAAAGTTCAAATACATATCACCAATAAAATCCTATACTGGGGTCTCCAACCTTAGTAACTTTAAGATTTGTGGACTTCAATTCCCAGAGTTCCTCAGCCAGCTTTGCTGGCTGAGGAACTCTGGGAGTTGAAGTCCACAAGCCTTAAAGTTACTAAGGTTGGAGACCCCTGTCCTATACAAACAATTTAAAATAAGAGTAGGGTAAAATACAGTAGTTATAGGTTAAGATACAATATAATTTAATACATAAATATATAAACTAGAATAAAATGACATAAATTATATTTCGGTGTCACCCTTACAATCTACCCCAATCAGTCCCACATATGCAGGTCTCAACCGAACCATTTTGTTTAAGTACTGTGCTGTGTTAAATGTTATTTTCAGATTCTGGCTGCACATAAAGTAAGTTGTTTGATATGGGGATCCCAATGGGATTATTTTCAATAAATGAAATTAAAAAAAATCTTAATCTGCAAAAAAAAGAGTATGTTATTATCTGAAATCTGGCATGAGAAACATGGCCGACATCTGCATTTAATATCTGTTAGGATTCATAACATAACATAACATAATAAATAATAAATAAATAAATAAATAAATAGAGGGGCGTGCATAAGCGCACAAATGTGCCTACCGTTCCTGTCCTATTGTTTTTCTTTTCTTCTTCCTATATATATATATATATGCTTATACCTCCTAATATTTACTCATATATATGTTTATATACTATATAATCTTTTTGTATGATGTTGTGACAAAATAAATAAAACAAATAAATAAATAATAACAGAGTTGGAAGGGACCTTGGAGGTCTTCTAGTACAACCCCTTGCCCAGGCAGGAAACCCTACACCATCTCAGACACATGGCTATCCAACATTTTCTTAAAAATTTCCAGTGTTGGAGCATTCACAACTTCTGCAGGCAAGTTGTTCCACTTATTGATTGTTCTAACTGTCAGGAAATTTCTCCTTAGTTCTAAGTTGCTTCTCTCCTTGATTAGTTTCCACCCATTGCTTCTTGTCCTGCCTTCAGGTGCTTTGGAGAATAACTTGACTCCCTCTTCTTTGTGGCAACCCCTGAGATATTGGAACATTGCTATCATGTCTCCCCTAGCCCTTCTTTTCATTAAACTAGACATACCCAGTTCCTGCAACCATTCTTCATATGGTTTAGTCCCCAGTCCCCTAATTATCTTTGTTGCTCTTCTGTCAGGCTACCTCCGACTATAATTAGGAAAGAATTCACCTTGACTTCATTTGGAATAAAGACAAGTACTTTTACTTTTTACAGTCTTGATAGCAGCCAAGCTAAGTTGGATCTGAGACAAAATATGGCTAACATATCATATCCCCCCAATTGTCCCTCCTCCTCCAGGAGGTCAGGCTGGTCTGGTCCAATGCCAGCTCCTTCTCGGCCCCTCGTGGTAATCTTCTTCCACAGGTCTCTAGATGTCAGTCATCTTAGGAATGCAGTGTCTGTTAGAAAGGCCCGCGCTGATAACACTCAGTCGTTAATCATCCCTCCCCCACTGTTATGTCAGCCGACACTCTTAATAGGCTCCTTTCCCTTACCCTGTACGGTGGTATGATACATCTCATTTCATTAATAGTTTTATAATACAGAAATAAACATTTCACATTCTATCTACTGATATAATCATTCAAAAGTATATAAAGATTGGAGTGGAGGCTGACATCTTCTCTGCACTCTTTCTAGAGTCTCAATATCTTTTTTACATCGTGGCGACCAAAACTGAATGCAGTATTCCAAGTGTGGCCTTACCAAGGCATTATAAAGTGGTATTAACACTTCCATGATCTTGATTCTATCCCTCTGTTTATGCAGCCCAGAACTGTGCTGGCTTTTTTGGCAGCTGCTGCACACTGCTGGCTCATATCCAAATGGTTGTCCACTAGGACTCCAAGATCCCTCTCACAGTTACTACTATTGAGCAAGGTACCACATATACGGTATATGTATATATGGTACCATATACAGTACACGGTACCACATATTCACTGTCCTAGTTGGACTAATGTGTGCCCTAAGCTCTTGTAATGATATCATTTTCCCTTTTATTTTTATAATTTTTATAATTTGAATAATGCAAAGATTTGATTTACTACAGATCTCCAAAAAAACCACTGGCAAAAGTTACAGGATTTAATGCATGAACAATCTATCCATAAAATCAAATAAAGCCTAATTTTCTCACCCTGACATGCCTCTGGAATTCTCCATCTATCTTGGTGTGATGAGGTTTTAGGATTTGCAATGGTTTGAGGATAATTGACTGATCTATTTGGTACTTGCTTGTAGAGAGTGCATTGTTTTTCTAGGAGACTGTCAAGAAAATCCCAAATTCATGTTTTCTTTTGCTGCCAGAGGTCTGATAACTCAACTAATATATTTCTGTGTCTTCAGCCAATGGGGCACAGCAGGAAAGCTGGTTTTGCTATATTGTGAGCATGTCAACTACTACTGTCAACTTGTAAGAATGATCGACAAACCTAGGGAGTATCACAGTATCAGCCCTTGACCTCAGTTTCCAGATAATCCAGCGGTACTGACAGAGTGCTTGAGGGCAGGGGTGTCAAACTCAAGGCCCGGGGGCCAGATCCGGCCCATGGGGTACTTAGATCTGGCCCACAGGGCCACCCTGGAAACAGCAAAGGATTGGCCCCCAATGCATCTGCCAGCAAAAACAGGCTCCCAAGCTCCGTTTTCAGCTGCCACAGCCTCCTGCAACCCTCTGCCAGTGAACGGCCCTTCCGAGCTCCGTTTTCACTGGCAGAGGGTTGCAGGAGGCCGTGCCAGCTGAAAATGGAACTCGAGAGCCTGTTTGCGCTGGCAGAGCGCTCGGTTTGCCACAGGCACCCCTGACAGGAGTGATGTCGAGTTAGCCGCAATCACCCTGGCCACTCCCATCCCACCCACCCCCAAGGTCAAACACAACTCTGATGCAGCCCTCAATGAAATTAAGTTTGTCACCCCTGGTTTAGAACAACATAATACTGGTATTTTGGCCCAGATAAGTATAAATGTTCCAATTAATGTTGTTATTAAAATAAAGTATTCATCTCTGTGGCCTAATTATTTATATATTATTTCCACACCGAAATAATCACACGGTTGCCTAATATAACTAAATATTTTAAATGTATTCCACGTAGTTCAGTTCCAAGACATGCTTCTTTGTCCTTAGCAAAGCCCACAAGGAATAAAAAAGGCTCTCTCCTGAATTACTCTCTTTTTGATTAGCAAGACTATTTTGAATGCTTCTGTCTGTTAGCTATTATCTGGAGCATATCAGCTCAGGTTTTAAAAGTCACCTGTTGTGGTCACTGCATTTAAATAAAGCACAGCCACCAAAACAATGAAATAAAAGGCCTATACCTGAACAAGTAATTTGGTAGACAAAAAATGTATTCCTGCTTCGTCTCCTGATACATAGATGGAATACTAAATGGTGCCATCAAGGTTTTAGGAGAGACAAGTGTCCATACAGCATCTTTCAATACTGTTCTAAGAGAAGCTTCAGTACTACAAAGATTTTCATCTGAATATTCCCAAGACCAGATTTTAAAGTACTTAAGGTTAAACATTTGTCGCTCTCGGGAAGAACATCTCTCTCTGTGTTAAGTGTTAAGGAAAAAGCACTATGTCCTAAAGGTATCCAAGGAGATAAATTTGCAATCTGCTTTTATTTTATTCTATTTTTTCGTTTGGCTAGAAAAGAAGAATCTACAAATGACTGATAAGCGACTAATGCTCTACTATATTAATCTAATTCAATACACGGAATGGTCTTCAAATATTGTAAAGGCTCTTGGTTGCAAGATGGAACACAATTGTTTACCCTTATCCACTAAGAAATGGAAATTGTATGGTTGCTCAGGGTAAAATAAGTGAAGAAGGCAGGCATTTTAAACTACAAAGTAGATTTAGGTTAAACTAACCTAAACAATCTAACAATCTTTTGGGATGATTAAATTTATCTTTTGCATATGTTGACACAAAATCATCTTGTTTTCTGTACAATCAGGTACACTCCGCATCAGGATTTTCCTTACTGCTCGAAATCTGCAAACAAGAGTACTTTGATGCTCAAATGAAATAAATGCCAAAAAGCAGAAGAAGATTTAAATAAGAATCGGCCAGGATTTTAAGAACAGTGACACTATTGATATTTTATTAATAATCCTGCCTGGGCTATTCACTGGGACAGGGGATTCATTATACAGCTCTCATTCTTTTCTTCTAAAATACCATGTGATCTTTACAAACTGTCCTTCATGTGATGATTATGGGTCCTGGCACGCCTTAAAAAGAAAAATGATTAAACAATGGAATGGATACCTATGGTCTTCCAAAGAAAACATTTGGCTTCTCAAGGAGAGAGAGCTGCAAAAGTGGTAGCAGTGTGAAGATTTTATTTGGCAGTGTTAAATATTAGAGAAGAAAAGAGGATTCTCGGAGTCACACTGTTCAGCTTCAGAAGAATGAAGAGCCAAATTAATTGTTGAGATTTTCCATAGCTTCTTTGACACTGATCTTTTTGTTTTGTCTGGAACAAGGAATATTAGACCTCAGCCAAAATATTGCTCCATGGATAGAGTCGGTGTCTCAGGAGACGTGGTGCTAGCTGATTTTCAAAACATTATTTTATCATGCTTTTCTTTTCACTGTACTAGTTCACACATTTTGTCTCGGTAATTCTCACAATGGCCCTATTAAATAAGCTAGCATTATGTTTTAAGATCCCTTGTGTGTCCAACTAGAGAATTTATGGCTGAGCTAAAATGTATTGAGTCAGAGAGGCGCCTATCTTCTACTCCACACTATGTAATGAATGATGTGAGGGATTGTCAGGAATTAGAAAACTAGATTCAGTAACAACAAAAGGCTCTCTAAAAAAAACTAAGCTAACAGATACCATAGTACCACTGGTGAGATCTAGAAGCAAGAAGACAGTGATCTGGGGTCTCTCAGGAGAGTTCATAACAGGGTAAGCAACTTGTGGCCTTCCAGATGTTGTAGTGCAATTCCCAGCACTACAGCAACCCCAGTTCATCTGTCTAATGCTGAAACTTATAGTTCTCAAAAAACTCCCCAAGTTCCTCTATCTTATTAACCAGCTCATGGTGCCCTTCTTCCATCAAGCTTTGCATTTTTGAGGATTTCAACCTCAATGGCATGATTATGGGATCAGAAAGTCTTCGCTGTTTGGACTGTATAAAATAAAGGGTGCAACTGCATTTGAAAAGGTTATTCCCAAGCAGTCTCCTCTAGGATGCTAAACCAAGAAGACATCAACAAGGAGTTCCAGGAGATGCAACACCTAAGGATGCTTAGAAGAATTTGAGGAAAAGATAAGGCGTGAAAATGATGAGAAATGGATAGACATACATGTTGAGACAACATCAAAGTTGCAAAAATGATGAAGCATCAATAACTAGCAGATGGGCAGAAGCTCTTGAAATGACAGAGATAACATATTTCAGGGTTACCTAAGACCCCCTTCAAAATTGTGACACCTGAAGAATTTAACAAAACAACCTGCAAATTATATTGATACTTTACATGGATAATACTATATATCAGACCAGAGAGATGGCATGGATATGGAAACTAGTTAATGCATCCCTGAATGAGAATAATGTGTTCCTCAAAGTCATCTTTTACTCAACTGTGTTAATAATGATTGGTTGGTCTCCATCCTATTGTTTCTTAACAATGCCTATTAACTAGACTTATGTGCCACTTAAAATGTTAACAAACTCTGGCATTTCATAGCAAATATTTCATTTCAATGAAAAGGATTAAAAACCTATGAAGCCTAGAATAGCACTTCTAAAGCTAAATCCAAAAATATTAAAGAATTCCTGGAAGCTTGGCATTCAGATAAATCAGCTATCAACAAGCACATAGAGATAAATAACATTTATATATACCATTCAGAAGAAACAATAAAAAAGCTAAAAGGAAAACAGCAAGACCAAAACACCTCCTACCGAGCAATGACTGTTCTCATATAAACAGGAACTAACACTAGGATTAATACCAGACAAACAAACAACCAACCTAGAACTGATTTTGTTACCTAGTTTGGGTAATGAAACAGCCACAAACAAAGACTCAAACTCAGAGAGCAGCAAGGACCCTTCAAACAATCAAGCAATAAACAACAGCCTAAACAAAAATACTAAGAAGAAAGTAACACCCCCACCAACATTACAGGCCAAACTTCTGTCTATAAGCAGAGAGCAAATCCCTTTTCTTTCTAGCATTGAAGATGTTACCTAGTCAGGTATAAACATCCACAAATAACAGCCAACTTCACAGAGCACCAAGGACTCCCCAGTTCAAGTTTGAACTATATATAAATTATCTTCTATTGGTAATAGTCTTAATCTTTAGTTCATTCAAATATTGTCATAGGATTTTATTTGTCTTCATTTGTCTCTGCACAGAGTTCTTCAGGGCTTTATCAGTCTCTTTTGTAAGTCGAATAAGAAAGTAATTATCCATGTCCCTCTCTTGGTTTGTCATTTGCATTTTCCTTTTAAAATTTAAAACTGTGGCCAGCTTCTTTCGTAGATCCAGTGAAATATTCTTTTCCTAAGACATTCTCTTGGCCTGTCAGTTATAATTCCACTTTTGATATCATCTCTATCTTGTCATTTAAATTTGCTCTACATCTGTCATTTATTGAATAATATATTTTGGACATAGTCCATAGAAGCAGACATCCTTATTGACATTGTTGATACTGTGGCTATTATTGTCTGATTCCATTCTTCAAAAGTCCTTCAGTACTTTTATTGTTATAAAGTTTTGCAACATTTTACACTTTGTAAATCTTTCCTCTCTCTAAAAACTTTAGTTTCTTCTAATGCCCAATTTTTGAAATCATGAAATTGCTTATCTTTTTTATGTCTTCAGAAAAACAAAACAGAATCCATTTTTCACAAGAGGTTGCTTGTTCTATACAATTAATTTCAAATTTTTATTGAATCTTTAATATGCCAATTTTATCTGGACACTTAATCTATTTATAACTTTCTGATCAAAATCTCATTTAGTTTTTTGCTGTTTATCTCAGATACTTTAAATTCTTTTTTTGCTCAGGATTACAGGCAGACTCACTCAGCATTTCCAAGTTGTCATTCCAAAGGCCTCTAATAGTTTAGCATAGCATAGCAATTTCAAAAAGGGATTAGAAAATGAGATTTGCAAGCTTAATGTCCTTTAAAACAGGAGTCTCCAACCTTGGCAATTTTAAGACTTGTGGACTTCAACTCCCAGAGTTCCTCAGCCAGCTGGCTGAGGAATTCTAGGAGTTGAAATCCACAAGTCTTAAAGTTGCCAAGGTTGGAGACTCCTGCTTTAAAAGTCTTCAGCATTATTATCAGGAAAATGGTGATCAAGCCTGCAGAAAACTGCTGTTTTGCAGTTCCATTGTGAGAGTAGCTGCCCAGAGCACATGTGTGTGATCTCTCATTCTATCCTTATCCACAGATATTCCAAAAAAAAAACCAGTCTACTCATTGGTTCCTTGGTCTTTGCCATGGTTGTTGACTCTGCTTTTGCAAAACCATCTTAAGTTCACCATACCTCCTCCAGATGTCCTCTCAACCATTAGCTAGTAGTAAATGAGAAGGTCAGTGTGAGGTATATAAGGGGTTCACCTCAGGGGTGAAATGTAAAATTTGTTACTACCGGTTCTGTGGGTGAGGCTTGGTGGGCGGGGGCGGGTAATGTGACTGGGTGAAATGCTTTTAAAAGCATTTTTTTGGCCGAAGAAAAAATGCTTTTAAAAGTTAAAAAAAAACCTCTAATGATTGCGCAGCTCAGCTGGGCTTGGGGGGGGGCCACAGGGATTTTTGCTAGCGGTTCTCCGAACCACCAGCTGCCATCACTACCAGTTCAGGCAATCCGGTCTGAACCAGGAGCATTTCACGCTTGATTCACCTGTCAGAAATATGCTCATTGGTAGAATTGCTGCAATTATCTAGACACCTTGATAACTTTCATAGGCATTGCTGCACAGGTAATCAGATGTACGTTTCTAGTAGGATTTAGCTGTAAGGACTAGATGGGATATCAACTACTATACCAACGTCTTCCTGCATTGTGACTTCCCTATGCGAGGTGCTTGAAGCCATTGCTGGATGAATGGTAAAATTATTGGGTGGCTTTAATTTTCCCTCACTAGGTATGGATTCAGAAACAGCTCAGAAGTTCATGTCCACTGTGGCCACCATGGACCTGACCAAGTTCTTATGGATCTGATTCATAACAATGGTAATGCATTCAACTTGTTGTTGTTGTTTTTCCTTTCAACGGAGTGGTAACCATTAGTCCACTGCCATCATCAGATTCTTCTTTTTTATCCCTGGAGTTGTCAGAACCTACCTCACTGGATGGAGGAAAAATCTATTCATTTGGTTCTCCCAGATGCCTATTGGCCTTGCTAGTGTCAGAGGGATCTTGGGACAGTTACGGATGAACTTCAACTGAGGGCTGGTCATATCATGCAATGAACTATGGTCCTTGGTCAGGTTGTACTCTGTGGGCTTTCTCTGTCCATTGATCCAAGAGAGCTTACTGATTTTCGTAGAAAGCTCAGGCGATGAAGTGACAGAAGAAATACCTGGTAGAAGAAGAATGAATTTTATCAAACACAGGTAAACAAACTTCCTTAAGAATTATCTTGTAACAACAGGAATGGGAAAACATAAACATAACCATTTGTCTGCTCTTTTCACATCTGCAGATAGCCATCAATAACCTTGTTTAGGGTAACCTTCCAAGAGGGCCTGAAGGAAGATTTATAAAGGTGATATGAAGATTACAGATCCACTCTGGCTGCCTGGGTCCTTTGGAATTGACAGAGACAACGTCTAGTGTGGTTATTGGGAAGAATTGGGACTTGTCTGAACTAAGAAAATGGAAAGGATCCTCAATGCTATGGACAAAGTCCTCAGAAAACTGGTAAAGATCATCCTCTTCTGTTGCCATTTGTACAGGACACTTTCAGTAAGGGCAGCAAGCAGTTTTAATGTTGACTTTTTTTATGGAAAGTTTTGGCTCTGTGCATTGTGGGTTTTCAATATTTGTAAAGGTAAAGGTAAAGGTTCCTCTTGCACATACGTACTAGTCGTTGCCGACTCTAGGGGACAGTGCTCATCTCCGTTTCAAAGCCGAAGAGCCAGCGCTGTCCGAAGACATCTCCGTGGTCATGTGGCCGGCATGACTCAATGCCAAAGGCGCACGGAACGTTGTTACCTTTCCACCAAAGGTGGTCCCTATTTTTTCTACTTGCATTTTTATGTGCTTTCGAAACTGCTAGGTTGGCAGAAGCTGGGACAAGTAACGGGACCTCACCCCATTACATGGCAGCACTAGGGATTCGAACCACTGAGCTGCCGACCTTTTGATCAACAAGCTCAATGTCCTAGCCCCTGAGCCACCGCGTCCCTCAATATTTGTACAAGTAGGCAATAATACAAGTAAAATGCAGGTATCTTTTGCTTCCTTGCCAATTGTTATGTTTAAAAGCCACAGTTTTAGCTTAAGTTGTTAATTTAAGAAGATGTGGGGGGTTTTCTCGTTTTTTCTTTGCAGCAGGAGGAACAAAACTGTCTTGTAAAGTAACCCACTGCTGCTAGGCTTCAATTGGCAGAATTAAACTGGACCAAATCTTTGATGCTCAGCATTCAAGCAGCATCCTTTCTAGAGAAGCAAAGAAAAGAATTGATTTCTTACTCCATCCCTGACTCTAGTTATGGATTGTCTGCAATCACATAAGATATAATTGCCTGCTTTAAATTCTTCCTTAGGCAAGAGAGTAGCTAGACAAACATACACACACCGCAAATTATCTCCTTGGTCTGCAGCAATCGCTATGCACAGGTAACATCCTTTTCTTCTGCCCCAGAGTGCCTAAGTCATTTATAGCTCAATCCTACATTTGGCAACTTAGACCTGTGCAGTGCCGTAAATGCCTACAGTTGAAATCTAAAATGCACAAAAGGCAATGAGCTTCTGTTAATATAGACTTCTAGAGTTGAAAAGGGATACTGAGATCACTCTGTCCATCCCCATCCAACCCAGATATGGTTGTTCAGTCTTTGCCTGAAGGAAGTTCACCATCGTATTGGTAAATAACTCACTGTTGGTATCATTATTTTCCATCATTCCATTGGAATCTACCTTCCTGTAACTTGAATCTATTATTCTATGTGCTGCACTCTCAGGTTTTTTTCCCCCCTATTCTTTAAAAAATATGACCTATTCTATGCAATTTTGGTGGAATCTTCATTTCTTCTAACAGAACGTGGCTGGGGGTGTTTTGGATGTGGTCCAACCCCAAAAGAAAACATTTTGCCTATTCTTCCCTAGAAAGAAATCTTACTGGGGAAGGCGGTTGTCTGTTTCAGAAGACACTGAGAAGCATCACTAAGGTCCCACATAAAATAGAGAAGTACTAAAACTAAGACCAGTAACCACAAGCATCTGGGAACCAAACACAACTCCTGTAAAGAATTATATCAAAGGTATCTCATAATACTAACAAAGCTCTCTGTGTGTGGATATATGAATATGCCAATGTGGCTAAAGTTAGGGCAGGAAGACCTGAATTTTATTCCTCTTTTAGAAACAGCAGTTGCTGATTTGATGATGTTGGGCCAGTCATTCACTTTCCGTTCTAAATTGGGAAGTCAAAAGCCTTCTATTTACCAACTATGCAGTGGATCAAATCCATCTCTCTCTCTCTCTCTCTCTCTCTCTCTCTCTCTCTCTCTCTCTCTCACACACACACGCACACACACACACACACACACACACACACACACACGTATTCTACCTTGACATAAAAGTATATGTACTGGTATTTCTTTCGCTCTTCATTGAGTAGCAATGTTATAATGCAATTTTCCTACTTCCTTTTTGAAATTCTTGACCAACTATGAAAATAAACTACATCATGATAACAGAGGAAATATAGTAACAAGCCTGAGGCTGAAGTTTTATACATATTTGCCTTGAAGCAAGCACTGCTAAATTCCACAGAATATGCTTCTGAGCAAGCATTCTGGCAAATCTCTTAGATACAATAAATATTCAGTGACTCTTTAGCATTAGCATTTACTAAAGAATGGAATGGAATGGAATGGAATGGCTTATTTGGCCAAGTGTGATTAGACACACAAGAAATTTGTCTCCAGTGCAGAAGCTCAGTGTACATGCAAGGCAACAGAATGATAGTAATCATAATAATGATACCAATAAGAGGAGATAGGAGAGAAAATGAGTATAATAATAGTACAGCAATACTACATGGGTAAATATGCTTAGACATAAGACAATACTGTGGGAATCAGGTGTTCAGAAGAGTAATGGCATGAAGGAAAAAGCTGTCTCTGTATCTAGTTGTTAAGACCTTCAAAATAATTTGAAAATTATAATTGGAGGATCTAAAAAGCCCTTTTGAATGGGAATGGGAATTTGGCACCACCAAATTACCATTAACTTTGAGGGAGGTGGGCAGCTTAGAAATAAGAAATATAAATTAATTAAGTCAAAAGCCAACTCTTTCCAAGAGTGGAGAAGATGTTTTTATGCCTTATGTGAGGAAATAGTGCTAAGGATAAAATGATATATCAATAAGTTTTATTTGCTAAAATTATTATGCCACCAATCTATAGCTAATTTTAAGAGGTAAAACTAAGAACTGGGAACATAAAAAGCCAGTTACGCCAGTGTATAAAAAGAGACAAATCAATGTCAATAAACTCTTTGAGATAGTAATTAATAGTATTTAATTTAAAAAGGAGTTATTGACTCAGTTTGATGAGGGAGCTAACCTTTAAGCAATTCAGTCAGGTTATCTTTAGTGCAGAAGTGATTAAAATCTGGGACATAATCAGAGGGCTGGCACCTTTTCCAATAGGGCCAGGGGGCAAATTTTGTGAATGGCAGAGAAAAAGGAAGGCATCCAATAGCAACGTCTTGAAAGGATAGTCACACTTAGTGTTCAGGGATTTTATCTGACCTACTAAGGATCACCACTCTGCTTATGGCTAGACAGGCTTGCAACAATTTGACAACATATCCCTACTTAATCTGAGATTCAGAATCCTGGGAAAACCAAGCCAGTGGTTTCCCATTCATGTTTCACTGTATTTTACAGATTCAGGCACTTTGTTAATTCAATAGACCATAAGTAATTGTAAGTTAGTAAGATAGGTGAATAAAACCATAATATAGTTCTGTCTTACCTGGAGTTTTTTTTTTCGTGTGTGTGTGTGTGTGCGTGCGTGTGTGTGTGTGTGTGTGTGCGCGCGCGCGCGTGTGACTTCAAGTCAGTACTTTTTTTTAATCACAGGTCAATGCTTGGATTAGTTCTTGAAGTTTTCTTGGCAAAGTTTTTTGGAAATGGTTTTCCATTATCTCCCTCTATAGCTAATACAGAGTACCCAAAGTGGGGCTAGAACTCTCAGCCTCTGGGTTTATAGCCTAATGCTTTAATCAGTAGACCAAACTGGCTCTCTATGAAGAACGGTTGCAGGAACTGGGTATGTCTAGTTTAATAAAAAGAAGGACTGTATTCCAATATCTCAGGGGTTGCCACAAAGAAGAGGGAGTCAGGCTGTTCTCCAAAGCACCTGAAGGTAGAACAAGAAGCAGTGGGTGGAAACTGATCAAGGAAAGAAGCAACTTAGAACTAAGGAGAAATTTCCTGACAGCTAGAACAATTAATAAGTGAAACAACTTGCCTGCAGAAGTTGTGAATGCTCCAACACTGGAAATCTTTAAGAAAATGTTGGATAACCATTTGTCTGAGATGGTGTAGGGTTTCCTGCCTGGGTAGGGGGATTGGACTAGAAGACCTCCAAGGTCCCTTCCAACTCTGTTGTTGTTGTTATACTTACTTGTTAACAGATTAACAGAGTTGGAAGGGACCTTGTAGGTCATCTAGTCCAACCCTCCACCCAAGCAGGAGACCCTAAACCATTTCTGACAGATGGCAGTCCAGTCTCTTCTTGAAAGCCTTCAGTGATGAAGCTCCCACAACTTCTAAAGACAAACTGTTCCATTGGTTGATTGTTCTCACTGTCAGAAAATGTCTCCTTATTTCTAGGCTGAATCTCTCCTTGTTCAGTTTCCATCCATTATTCCTTGTCTGGCCTTCAGGTACCTTGGAAAATAACTGGACTCCTTCCTTTCTGTGGCAGCCCCTCAAATATTGGAACACTGCTATCATGTCTTCCCTGGTCCGTCTCTTCACTAGACTAGCCATGCCCAGTTCCTGTAAACGTTCTTCATATGTTTTAGTCTCCAGTCCCCTAATCATCCTGGTTGCTCTTCTCTGCACTTTTTCTAGAGTCTCAACATCTTTTTTTATAATGTGGTGACCAAAACTGGACGCAATATTCTAGGTGTGGTCTTATTAAGGCTTTATAGTGTGATATTAGTACCTCATTTGATCTTGTTTGTATCCCTCTGTTAATGCAATTTAGGCTAATCATAATGATAAATAGAGAAAGGTGTTAGGTCACATGAATTTAAACACTCAGGAAAGTAAAAAGGACAGTGAGTTTTTATTTAATTATGGTAATTGGGACCAGCAACTGTTGCTAGCAGTGCAGTCATAAAGAGTGACATCATATTTTATTTTATTTATTTTATTTTTCAGATTTATATACCGCCCTATCTCCCTAGGGACTCAGGGCGGTTCACAGGCAATTAAAAGCAAACATATAAATACAATTTAAAATAACACATAAAAAACCTTTCAATAGCCAAATTATTAAAACAATATAAATACTAAAAAACCCATTAAAACCAATAAATTTAAAAAACTAACCCAGCCCCGCGCAAATAAATAGGTGTGTTTTGAGCTCGCGACGAAAGGTTCGGAGGTCCGGAAGTTGACGAAGTCCTGGAGGGAGTTCGTTCCAGAGGGTGGGAGCCCCCACAGATGACTGCACTGACTTACAATGGAAGATGCAGCAATACCAGTTGCTGTGCTTAGGCAAATCCTAGCATCCTTTGGTCATGGGATGACCAATCGCACCCTCTTGTTGGCTTCACCATTAATTTGAGCATAGAACAACACAAGAAAGTAATGCAAGATCAAAATACATAGAGGCATCTGACTTATAAAATTACCAAGAGTCAGACACGACTGAATGGATATCATCATTTTAAGCCAGCAGTGAAAACAGTAAACAACAAATCACATAATTGTGGAACATTGTGGCATTATAAGTGAGAGTCATCACCAAAAGCCCAAATTGCAATCACATGACTACAGGGACTCTGCAATGACTGTAACTATCGTGGTCTTTTGAGAAGGACTTTTGCTGTGTATTTGCCAAAATAAATACACTGAAAAATAGCAGTTTTGAGACAGGTTCCCAAAACAAGGTGCCAGGTCTCAGAAAGTCTTCCTTACTACCAGTAAGTAGTAATTACTGAAAGTCTCATGATATGCTACATAATTTATATTATAATTTTGCATCCATCTTCACAGTCCAAATTGCAATAAATAACAGAAACCTGACTGAAATTTTACAGAGCCTGAATTATGATTGGCTGGATTTATACATTTTCTTATAGTATGCTATTATTTGCTTGTTGTTAGCTTGTGCAAACCTAGCCGAGCCACCACAGTTTATACCACCATTTTTGGCTTACAATGTTGGATGAATCCAAACAGTTGTGACTTATATATTTAATAAATCATAATTAAACAACATGGATCTAGCATGATGGGTACGCAGTCTATGGTTAGATTATCTACAGTCAGAAGGGGCTGCAGATGAGAAACCGGTATTAACTGATATTACCATCCCCAGGATATTGATAGATTATTCAGCTCAACATTCACTCAAGAGTCTTAGATGTACTGTTGTCCTCCCAGGAAAGCAATCTGGCAGTCTTAAACTCTCCCATGTTTACTTGGGAATGGATCGTTCTTTCATAGCAAAAGTAAATAGATAAATTACAGACATATTGTCTAAAATGTAGGATGTGAACCTGAATGTAATTTGATCATCTTATTTAGTAACATTTTCCATCCCTACAAGATCTGCAGAGTTCTAGAAACTTTACAATTACATATGGTTAGAGACTGGAGAAGTGGTGTACCTTTTATAAAATATCCCATTGTCTTACATTCAATATTTGTTCACGTATTGAAGTTTATTGATACCTGCAGAAGAAACCAACCAGGGTTTTCTTCCTAAAAACTATTCAAACCATATTAAGATTTTTTTAAAAAAAAATAATGTAAACAGTTTAAATGTTTTCCATGCTTTATTTTAAAAGGCTCACAATGTAAGAATATTACCTACTACCTATTGCAGAAGAAGAGGGTAGTTTTGAAAATATACCTGTATATAGAAATTTAAAATTATGTATATCACAAAGGGAACTTTTGCTTAGCAGCAAGTTTTCCAGAGAAAACAAAAAATTCAGAGGGACTTTTTTCCCATTATTCTTATCCTAGCAAGAAATGTATCATATATATGAAGAAATACTAATCAACAAAAGCCCAACCTTCCCCAGAAAAATATTTAATTCTACCAAAAGAAAAGCTACTTTGTTCATTCTGATGGTCTATATATTGCACCTCTCAATGCACAAGGCAAAGTAGGGCTACAACCATTTTTACTGATTTAACCCACAGATTGACCAACTGATGCTGTAGTTGACTCATCAGTGGGGACTAAATAACATTAGCAAGAGCAAAATTTAATCAGCAGGACCTGGAGTCAACTCTACTCATTTTTGAGACAAGCTAGTGTAAGAGTTATCTCACTGTTGCCTTTTGTTGATATTATAATAATCATTTTTTTTTTCATAGATTCCTTTTCTAAACAGATGGATGTAGAAAATTAATTATGTTTAAGAGAAGAAAGGGAGAAAAACGCTATGTGGCAGGCTGTCAGATTGACTGCTGTTTTGACATCTTATCTGATAAGCAAGTACAGCATCTTGCTGGAATCAGATGTGAACTTTCTTTTTCTCATTTGCAAGTACTAGCAAAATAATGACAAACAACAACAGGAAGGTCAGAACAGGTAACACTCTAACATCAAAACCAAAATCAAACCATATCAATTTCACCATGATGGGAAGTGGGGGGGAGGGGGTTGTAAATTTTTAAAGAACAACCAGGAAGCAAAAGTGACAGGGATTAAGGAGCAAGTACTTCCAGAATTTGGGGGGGGGGGTGGAAACCTGGCTTTACTTTCAGTTTTCTATAATTTCATCAGCACTTAATCATGCATTTTGTTAATTTAATAAATCCCCCCCTTGAGTTTAACCAGAATATTATTATAACATTGCAGTGATATACTAGGACTTTTAGGGTCTCTTCAGGCAACAATGGAATGAGTAAAGTCTACAAAAGAAGGTTCTGGGGTTTTAACAAATTGCTTCGGTTGAGGATCTCAGATGGTTAGCAATGTTTTTTTTTAGCAAAACTATTCCATATCTCTAGATTCCTATACAATATTTAATTTTTAACTCCTTCTTTGGATAATTAATATTCCATGCCTGCTATGCAGGGTCTAGGACAGTGATGGATAACCTTTTTGTCATTGTGTAACAAAAGTGCATGCAAGCAAATGCAATAGTGTTCATGCCTGCACCCATAATGCAATGTGCATGACCCCCTGCCCTGCATGCACATGCGACCCCCACACACACACACTGCCCCCACACCCCGTGCATGCCCTAATGCCCAGTTTGGGCCTAGCAGGCCTCCCTGCAACAACCTGGGATCAAAAATGGGCCACGGGGGGCATGCCGCATCCCCCAATGCCCCGTTTTGGCCCTAGCAGACCTCCCTGCAGCCAAACGCCCCAGGACGCTGCAGGGAGGTCTGCTAGGTCCAGAACGGGCTGAGGGGGTGCTGCACCCCCACAAACACTCCCCCCACCCCCACACATGTGTGTGCAACCCCCAGCCCGCACATGCATGGCAGAGACCCAAAAATCAGCTGGCCAGTGGGAGGCACAGGCATATGCGGGGTGGAGCTGAGCTGGGCAATGGCTCAGGTGCACAGAGAGGCTCTGTGGGCCCCTGTGGCATGCGTGCCATAGGTTTGTCATTACGGGTCTAGGACGACTCACCTTGGCTGACTTGTCATGGCAATTTCGGCACAAGACAATTTGCCATGGCCAACTTGCTGTAGGACAATTCAATGCAGGATAACTTAAGAAAGGACGAGTGAATTGTAGCAGGCCTTGTCTTGCTTTTGCTTTGAATACTGATAAGTTAGAAGTCCTCAAGGCTGGGGTGAATTGCAATTCTACTTGTTAATGCCTGGAATAAACTACCTGACTCTGTGGTCTCTTCCCAAAATCCCCAAAGCTTCAACCAAAAATTGTCTACTATTGACCTCACCCCATTTCTAAGAGGTCTGTAAGGGGCATGCATAAGAGCACAAGCGTGCCTACCGTTCCTGTCCTATTGTTTCCTTTCGTTAAATCCAATTAATATAGTTATTACATACTCATACTTATATATATGCTTATATACTGTATTATTATTTCATGCTTATGCTTATATATACTGTGTGACAAAATAAAATAAAAAAACCACTGAATTGTCCCATGGCAAGTTTTTCCATGGTGAATTGGCCTTGGCAAGTTGTCCTGTAGCGAGCTGGCTATGGCAAGTCGGCCAGGGCGAGTCGACCATAGTGAGGCAGCCAGGGTGAGTCAGATTATTCCATGCTTGTGCATACTCAGTTCTCCTCCATTTGTTTGGGAGGTCTTCCTATAGTTGTTCTTTCAATCTAGTACTCAGAGGATTTGTTGGCCCTATATTTCTCCAAATTCCTAACCAGCGGACTAATATTTTGGAAATTATAGTCCCACTCCAAAAAGTATCAGATTAGAGACTGCTTGCCATATTTTTAATTGGAAGGGGAGTATTTATGTAAACCTTTGGGTTCTCACAACCCATTTGTAATACCTATCTCTTGTTTCTCAATGTTTTGGCTCAAAACTTGTTTTGGCTCACATAAATTTGGTTTGGACAACATTAAAGATATATAACGTGTACCTTGGAAACTGGAAGACAATAAAAAGCTTTTAAGTTTGCCAGGTCCAGTAAATTTATCTGAAATACAGTATAACCTTGCCACTTTATTAGCAATTGTAGACCTTTAACTTAAGTGAGCTAAATCTGAATCTCTGCATTTCATTCATTAACAAAGATTTGTGAGTCTACATTTAGGAACAGCAAAGAGAATGTTACAATAATATTTTACTAACTGTAACCTGTGTTTTATTTTATGGTTAAGAGCCATATAGGAAACATATGTGTAAACATTACTAGCTCTACAAGTTGCATTCCATCAACAACCATGGAAACATTTAACATTTGTAGCTAGTAATGAAAGCTGAAATTAAAATAACAGATTTACAGATGTGTGTTTGCAAAGACTTAATCATTAACAGTTTTGAAAATGTTTAATGTGCAGCATGACAGTGCAGGACATTTCATCTTAACAAAATAAGAAAACAAGGTCAAGATGGTTAAAAGGATACCCGGGAAGTAATTACTATATATTAAAGTGCAAATGATTTCTATACAAAGAACGCATGCATACATGCAATCAGAAAATGTAAGACCTTGTACAGGGACACAAACTGAGTAATATGGGAGGGGAAGTAGGGTTCATATTTCATTTCATTTGCTTGTATTCAATTCCAATTTGTATTAGCTATACGGCTACAATATCTCATAGAAACAAAGAGAATTGTTCGCAGAGTCAAAAGCAGAATGTGCAGACTAAAGGGTCATGTGAAGGGCTATGGTACAGTGGCCAAAAACATGTCTTGTGTATAGAAGGTTCCTGGTTTAAGAAAGGAAAGAGAAGGAATCTATGAGATGTTATAACCTGAATATAGAGCAGGCTTTCCCTGGCTGGTGTAAGATTTCTAAAATTCTCAGTTTTGCTTACTGATATACTTGCTATAGACAATAGTAAAATGCTCAACTTATAGTGAGTCTCAACATCACCACTTCCTTTGTATGAAGTGTGGAATTAGGCTAGTAGTTCTTAGTCTATCACAGCACTTTGATGTGACTAGGTCTTAGCTTCTTGACTGTAAATTCAAGTAGGCATCAAATGACCTACTGAAGTATGCGGTATAAGCCAGTGAGATCAGTTATAACCCCTTAAGAACAAATGAAAAATGAATAATGCTGAGAAGATCCAGGAAGGTACATCAGCTTTTTGTAGTGTCTGCCTTTAAATATACCCAGATCAAATGAAAGATTTAATTTTGTTTTGTTTTTGTTTTGAACTATTTATATCTTCCCTTTTAATACAATATAAGAAAACTAAGAGTCAGATAGGCTGAGAGATAAAGATTGGACCAAAGTTATCCACAAAATTTCTTATCTGAGAAGGAACATAATACAAATATGCACACTGCATACCTCTACTTATACTGTATTCTTAGAATTAAATAAAATATTTCAAAATTGTTGTGTGTACTTTCTGTCATGTATACCACTACTGAAATTCAAACAAGACAACCAAATTCAGAGAAGGTGAATTATTGGTTTAGAATAAATGGAAGGCTACTGTATTTAGACTGCAAATCCAGATAACTAAAAGATGGCTGCAAAATGTTAGGGGCCACCAAATCTCTTTCTCATAGTCAAGCGGTTGACTGTGTTTCTGAAAAGTCAGATTTTTGGTAGCCCTGCCTAAAAGCCAGCCAGTTTTCTACTTGTTAATTCTTCAGAACAACGATAATTCAGATTATGGTGCTGCCTTCAGGAATGTTGCATTTTATATTTTACATCATTTGGACTTATATAGGGATAATTTAATTAATACATTTAATAAATAGGGGCTTATATAGGGATAATATATAATTATATAGGGATAATAAAGGGACACGATTGCTCAGGGCTAGGACGTTGAGCTTGTCGATCAAAAGGTCGGCAGCTCAAGCGGGTCAAATCCCTAATGCTACCGTGTAACAGGGTGAGCTCCTGTTACTTGTCCCAGCTTCTGTCAACCTAGCAGTTTTGAAAGCACGTAAAAATGCAAGTAGAAAAAATAGAGACCACCTTTGGTGGGAAGGTAACAGCATTCCGTGCGCCTTTGGTGTTGAGTCATGCCGGCCACATGACCACGGAGATGTCTTCGGACAGCGCTGGCTCTTCGGCTTTGAAATGGAGATGAGCACCGCCCCCTAGAGTCGGCAACAACTAGCACATATGTGCGAGGGAAACCTTTACCTTTTTAGGGATAATTTAAGCAATTATCCTGGGAGAAAGTCACATTTGTGGTTACAGCCTTTCAGTTCCACACACAAGACTGAGTTGCAAGTGGAAATGTCTGATAGATGCAGAACAACGATGTCAAACTTGTGGCGTCACATTATCATCAAGTGACATATCGTGACTTTTTCCCCCTTTGCTAAACCGGGGGTGGGCGTGGCCAGTGCATGATGCATCTGGCCCGTGGGCTGTGAGTTTGGCACCCTGATGTAGAAAATCCAACCAGTGGAAGATGATTATTGCACTCAAGACCAGCTTGCAAGCTCCCAAGATACATCCAGTTAATTAGCTTATGGCCCAAAACGATGGGCTAAATAAGGTTCAGACCTGAATCAAATGGGCTTTCCTCAGCCACCGATGTCCTGCAGGATATGTGACAAAACTGCAGCAGAAAATAATGGAAAGTTATTTGATAAATAGGTAAAGGTTCCCCTTGCACATATGAGCTAGTTGTTCCCGACTCTAGGGGGTGGTGCTCATCTCCGTTTCAAAGCCGAAGAGCCAGCACTGTCCAAAGATGTCTCCATGGTCATATGGCCAGCATGACTAAATGCCAAAAGCACATGGAAGATGGTTCCTATTTTTCTACTTGCATTTTTTACGTGCTTTCGAACTGCTAGGTTGGCAGAAGCTGGGACAAGTAATGGGAGCTCACCCCATTACACAGCACTAGGGATCCAAACCACTGAACTGCCGACCTTTTGATCGACAAGCTCAGTGTCTTAGCCACTGATTAGCCACAGCGTCTTATTTATTTTTGATAAATAAGAATATATTTTATTTTTGATAAATAAGAATAACATAATTAATCAGATTTGAATGAAAGGAAATGCCAAAGGGCAATTAAAATCTATCAGAAATCTTATTTTTTTCCACTGAAGAACAATGCACTTCCCCATCCATAGTACGAGGTTTTGCTTTTTATTGATTGGGTTACTCTCTGATCATATTAGCTGCTGTTATTAAAAAATATATGTTACAGAAGAGTTACAACTGAAGACATGTAGGGGGTTATTGTGCTGGCATTTAGACAGCTGATGCTTGCCGATCTTTCACACAATTAATTTTTTTTTATCATAGATTGTTCCAATGAAACTTTAGAACTATTGAAATAGAACGATCACTTGCCTTAGCTGGGATAGAAAATATAAACCAAACCATGGCAGCTAAAAAGATAAATGTTTCCCGTTGTCTTCCCTGCCCTATCAAATTATAGAAAGAAGCCCAATATATATCATGTGTTTGTTGCAAAATATGCTTATGAAGATCCCTTTAATATCTAGAACCTTGTTTTTTTTTCCCCCCAGTGTATAGATATATACAACATAAACTGTCCCAGTTTCTGAGAAGAGAACAGATTTGTATATGCACCAAAAATAATAATAATATTCATGCAGGCTCTCTGGAATTTAAGCTTATAACATTTACACAATAATTCAATCTAATTGTGTGAGCAGACTGAAAAACTGCTGTCTCTCTGATGGTTTAGTGAGCAAAATAGCTAGCTGTGAAACCGTCCTTGGTGACATCTAATGTTTCAGGTTTTTAAAAATATTGTATAAAGGCTGAGATTTATTTCCTAAGATGTTTCATTAATGGTTGTGGCAGGCAGCTGGCCTGAGGTTTGACACACAATAAAATCCATGTCAAGAATATTAAAGATAGTGCAACAGATAACTATGAATTTACATTCAAACAGGCTTTTGACAAAGCCATTGCAACAGGCTCCTAATCAGGTCTTGAGACCTTGCCTGCCCTCTCTTTAAACCTGTGATCTTGAAAAGGAGCTTTAAATTGGAAATTATTACACATTAAAACCTCAACATGGGCTGGATCGAAGTGGATCGATATCTTGCCGAGCACAATAAATCAGCTTTCTGCTCTGCGGTTACTGTTTGCTGAACATATTTAAATTTTCTTGTAACAAATTAATTCCAACATTTTCTCTTGATTGAATTAGGGCAAGTGTTGGAGCTGTCACAAGTATTTCACTGCTTCAGGGAGACAAATTGCTCGTCTGGACATGGGTAACAAGCCAAAGTGTTGAGTCCCTGATAATCTTTCCACTAATTCTCCATTACAGCAAAATGAAGCCATAAATCACCATGACAGCTGATCGATGTAAACATTGTTTCCGCCATGATTGCCAGTGCTCCCTGCGGAGTTACTGTCCGCTTACAATTCGCTGAAATTACTCCCGGTGCAGCCTCCCTGGAAACTAAGTGAGCCTTAGAACCAAAGTCACTCCTGTCTAAAAAGTAACCATCTCATTTCAGATCTCAGCCTCACTTACAAAAGAGCAAATATTAATCAAAATGCCCTATTTAGCTACAGGCAAGGCAATCTTTTAAAGCTAAGAAGTGTTCCTCAGGCAATCATTCTTGCTGCATGGCGAAAAAAATGAAATTCTAAACTCCTATTTTATAAAATATATTTGTGGAAATGTAACAGTGTCAGCTTCAAGTACTGTCATTTTCTTTTAGCTAACTAGTGGCAACTTGGATGAAATTACTTGACCCTTTATCGAGTTCTACTAATGTGTTCTAAAAAAGAAATTAAACCACCTTCTGCCTTGCCCTATGGCAGCTATCCATGCACATTTAATTCTAGAAAAAGATGCATTAAAGTAGTTCTTCATAGAAATGTTTCACATACCGATGCCGGGGAGCCGATAATCGCTCTGCATAATGCTACACATATTCAAGTACTTCCCAATATTGCAAAAAACAAGGAAAACCGTGAAGTTTTGCTGTGATTATGCGGAATGGGAATTAAAAATAGAAACAGTCTGGGCTTTGAAGTTAATGGATTTCTTAACAGACAGGACAGAAATGGGAAAAGAATGCCTTCTTGGGGGCAACTATAATTATAAAGAAACACTTGACTCAAGCAAGTTGGTTTTCTCTGGACATTAGGTGCTTCTTTTTCTCACAATCTTCTGAAATGTTTGGAATGCTCATTTTTCTTAATTGTGACACTCCAAAAGGCAAATTGTTAATTGTAGTGTCTGCATAGTCCCTAATTAATTTCATTTCAAGTTTATTTATCTGTTGGAGAACTTAAGTGTGTGTAATACATGTGTGTGTTTACAATCATGGTTTTCAGTTCAATAAAAACAATCCTTTTCCAAAAAACGGGTTTGATGTTGATGTTATTAATTGTTTGTTGAGGAAGATCCAGATTCATATCAACTAAGCAACAAAAATGATTACTGTTTGTATGAGAAACAGCTTCCCCCCCCCCAACCCCGTATATAACTCTCTGAAGACTATACTATACTGCTAAAATAGGCAAAAATACAGTATAATTGAAAACATTTTGCTGAGAGAGCTTCCCTTTCTACCCACCACACTGGATTGGCAAGTTGAACTTGATTGCAGCACTCCTAAAAGAAAAGCGTTGTCCATCATCTTGGAGATACAACAGTGTATTTGTCTTCCAACAGTGAAAGACATTTTATAGATTTATTTAACTTAAATAATTTACATGGCCATCGTTCTCACAACAGTGATGGTGGCAAGTTGAGGATTCCAGAAGAATGGCTGACAATGCTCTGGGTATGTGTGTGAGAGAGAGACAGTGAGTGAGTGAGAGAGAGAGAGAGAGAGAGAAGGGGATGAGAGTAGAGGGGAGGGGAGGGAGATTATAAAGAGTCTTCCAATCTTTTTAACAAGTGTTAAGGCTCACCATTGCTGATTCCATTCATTTGTTCATTCGTTGGTTCGTTCATTCATTATTTGCCACCTATCTCATTTTGAAGCGACTCTGGGTGGCTTACAGCATAAAAACATTAAAACCATCAATATATATATATATATAGATATATATATAGATATAGATATATGAACCCATAAAATGACAATGCAATCAAAGTAAAATCATGGTCACAAGGCAAAAGGAGGAAGCTGGGTGCAGGGGGGAGGTGGGATTAGCTCTTAATTATTTAATCAACCAACTCCAATATGATATTCCCCCAGTGGGGCCCCAAGTCATCTGGCAGAGCCAGATCTTCAGGCTGTTGCAGAAGGTCCAAAGAATGGGAGCTAATTTCACCTCAGGAATAAGATATTCCAAAGGGCAGGAGCTACAGCAGAGAAGGCTCTCTTGGATCCCGCCTGCTGAAATTCCAAAATTATAGTGAATAAAATCTGGTATATAAACTGTTTGCTTTTTGTGTGTGTGTGTGCCTAATAACAGATCTGGCTTTTGGCATAAGACTAGACATTTGTTGGTAAATGAATATATACATAATCTTTACAGCCAGAGCCACTGTGTCAGCAGAATTCTACATGCTCCGGTAGCTGGTGGTAAGTATGCAATGACAGGGGAGATTGCAAATGACTTAATAGCCCTCCTTATGCTTAGTAGAGCTATGTTAGGTAGATATGTGAAGCAAGAGCTTTGTAGCGCTGCCTAGACTGTCACACACGATTTATGAACTTTGCTCCAGGCATTTCACAAGCTGAGCAGAACCACCAGTAGGTAGGATCTTTTATGGAATGCTGAATAATTACAAGTTATCATATGGGAACATGGGAATGGGAACATGCATTTTTCTTTATTACTCATCGAACATGTATTTGTGCTCCCTGCCTGGGTATCTGTGAAAAACAACATGTTTTGTGTGATAAGTGATGATCAAGCTATACATTCCCAAACTGAAATGTTTACTTAATGCCAATATATTATCTTGTCAGAAGGTAACTGTGTAATAGAAGGAATGTGATTTATGTATCCATCTGTAACATGCCATGTATGCTAAGCAAGTTGGGCATTAACATGTGTTCTTTTTGTGCCTTTGCAGACAAAGATATTTTCACAATGCAAACAGCTGTTCTGTACAGACATCAGGATCCTTGCACAGATATTCTCAGAGGTTCTGGTGGCATTGTATGCATTACGATGCTACATCAGACCCTCAAATCTAATTTTGTGCAATTGGAGATTGCTCAGAGGGAGAAAAGAAGAGTTAAAACAAGAGCATCCAAAATGGATGAAGCTATAGATGAAAAGATTACAAAGACATAGAGACAAAGATGATATCTAGAATATTCAGGTCTATAACACCATTGTAGTTTTGCCACCTCTATGTTTGGTAAGCACGCATTATATATCAAAAGACTACTGTTTTTATTTCTTATTTCATCTTGGAAATAATCATAAAAAAGAGAGTTGTTTTTTTAACATGTTGAAGGTAAGAGCAACTACAATTTGTCTCCATATAAGATTTGAAAGCTGCACATTCAGGACAAAACAGAGCAATTCATAAACATGAACAGAGCACATGCTTCTCACAGAAATTTAGCCTTATTTCACCCAAGATTTTGCATTAGGTTCAGTGTGTTTCAAGGCAGTTGCCATCTGGAATTTCCTATCTGGCCTCTGGTACATTTAAAATTTCTTAATTTCTACAGTATACACAAATAATGATCTTCTCAACTGTCACTTGACTTTTTCTTTCCAGTATGTCTTTGTAATTCCATGACAAGTACCCTCAAAAGCCAAAGGGTCTTCCCAGTGATGGGAGAAGAGGTTAGGAATGTTCAATTAACCTCATTGTGCTTTGCTTCTCTTTTGCAGGAGGGTTCCTTCAATTGAGGAGGGGGCAATCTGTCAAGCCTGAAGCTGACCTGGCTGTGGCCATTTTCTTTTCTTTGGGGCTTTTGTTTCTATCGGGGTTTCTTTTCACCTGGCTTCAGGAAAACACGACCTGGAGTTGAAGAGGAGGGGTAAATATAGATGGGGTTTTGTAGCCAAAACCAAATAGCTCTCTGATGAGTCAGAGACATTCCAATGGATGGATAGCCAGAGGAGGAGGAGAGAAGTCACCAAGCAACCAGCCAGTATCCAGATTGGACAATAAGATTTATTGTTTAGAGAAAACAGGAAACTTTTGCTTTTAGTGTGGTGGAAAGTGCTGGCTTTCCACCAGTTTGTGCCAAGATGATATCTCCTAATAAACCTGTTCTTTGAGGAACCAACTTGCCTCAGAGTTCTGTTTGCGATGGGTGCATTACTTGGAACCCTAACAGAGGCCTCAAGACCAGCTTTGGAAAGGATGGCCTCTCTGTTTGAAGGGATTCTTTATTTTAAAATAAAGAAGGGATTATTTTAAGAGTACAGAATACACATGAAAGTCAAAGAACCCATAGTAAAGAAAAGAAAAAGAATATCATGTATAATTAGCCCATGGAGAACAGACTGATAAGGACACCTCTGGCAAATCAATTTGAGTGTAACCTATTATTTGAATTGGAGGGGATAGACAGGGATGAAGAGAGATAATTATGACATCTAATTTATATGATTAAAGGAAACCTTTCCATTTAGATAACATATACTTTGAGTCCTGCAGTTCTACTTGATATCAGGAGTTGCCTTTCGCTAGACTACAACAACAAATCTTGAGTCAATCTTCCTGAATGAGGAAGTATAGAAAAGATCTGATCCTATTCTTCTATGTGTTTTTTTTTAATTTGAATTTATATCCCACCCTTCTCTGAAGACTCAGGTGGCTTACACTGTGTTAAGCAATAGTTTTCATCCATTTGTATATTATATACAAAGTCAACTTTTATTGCCCCCAACAATCTGGGTCTTCATTTTACCTACCTTATAAAGGATGGAAGGCTGAGTCAACCTTGGGCCTGGTGGGACTTGAACTTGCAGTAATTGCAAGCAGCTGTGTTAATAACAGACAGACTTAGTCTGCTGAGCCACCAGAGGCCCTATTTTTCCATTTGTTTTCTTTGGTAGCAATGGGGAAATGGCCTTCTTTTCTAATTTTGACAAAAAATATTTACTTGTATGTATAATTTTTATAAGTAGATTTGGAGAGAACAGGTAGTGCTGTAATTAGAGCAAATCAGTATAATTGGGAAAACCAATATTCAACCATCACTCAATCATGAAGTTCAGGAATGATTTTGACCTGCTACTATCTATAAATCTAATCAATTCCTCTACAGGAAAAAAAGCAGGTAAGTGAAACATTTTCATAAAACTACTTTGCGCTTCTTGGAGGAATTGTAAAAAATATGTATGATAATATCATGTAGGAATGTCTCGTTTCAGTTATTCAAAATCATCAACTTGTCAAGAAGATGTAAAGCCTTTTCAGACCTGTTTTTAACAACTCTTCATTTAATTAATGTGCAAAAAAATGAATAGGTTTTCAGTAATTGTGGGTATCAATGAAATGAATTTCATTCCAGTCATAAATATATCTCTCTGTTTTTGAAAGAATTAGTAGGCAATTATTCTATTGTATTCTATTCTATTCTGAATTACTTGAATAGTGTGAGCAAAACCAAGAGAGATTCTTAAATTTCTTTTATCTTCCTTATTCTATCTAACAAAATGGCGCTATCTAACAAAATGAAATTCAACAGCGAAAAAAGTAAGGTTCTACATTTAGGCAAAAAAACCAAAATGCACAGGTACCATATATGTGGTACCTTGCTCAATAGTAGTACCTGTGAGAGGGATCTTGGAGTCCTAGTGGACAACCATTTAGATATGAGCCAGCAGTGTGCAGCAGCTGCTAAAAAAGCCAATACAGTTCTGGGCTGCATAAACAGAGGGATAGAATCAAGATCATGTGAAGTGTTAGTGCCACTTTATAATGCCTTAGTAAGGCCACACTTGGAATACTGCATTCAGTTTTGGTCTCCGCAATGTAAAAAAGATGCTGAGACTCTAGAAAGTGTGCAGAGAAGAGCAACAAAGATGATTAGGGGACTGGAGGCTAAAACATATGAAGAATGGTTGCAGGAACTGGATATGTTTAGTTTAATAAAAAGAAGGACATTATAGCAGTGTTCCAATATCTCAGGGGTTGCCACAAAGAAGAGAGAGTCGGGCTGTTCTCCAAAGCACTTGAGGGTAGAACAAGAAGCAATAGGTGGAAACTGATCAAGGAAAGAAGCAACTTAGAACTAAGGAGTCTGTCTGAGATGGTGTAGGGTTTCCTGCCTGGGCAGGGGGTTGGACTAGAAGGCCTCCAAGGTCCCTTCCAACTCTGTTATTGTTGTTGTTGTTGCTGTTATTATTATTATTCAATACATAATTCCTGTTTGCCTAGCAAATAAAAATATGTAAAAGAAGTAATTAAATTTTAAAAATCATAGTTTAATCATGCAAATGTTTGCCAAATAGCTCTAAATATGAGATAAAAATTTTCAGAGATTAAAAAAAATCAATCTTTAATCAAAAATGCATGAGGAAAGAGGAAAAATTGGAAATTGCAAAAGAAACTTTCAAGCCACACTTCTGCAGTTTTTGTTACACCTTTTATAAGTTCACCACAGTATTGGAACAGAAAGTTAAAATGGCCAAAATACATTTATCAATGTCTGTCTCAAAGTTGGCCTCAACAAATCAAAAGTTCAGATCAATGAGTAAACATTACAGAGAGAGAGAAGAATGTTAGAGGTGACAAAGGAAAGACAGAATCAGCCGGTTTGAAATGAGAGTTCATAATATTTTTACTCTGAATTTGACAGGGGAGATGGAGAGGAGTAAATTTAAAACTTTTTAATTTGAAGTTTTTTACAAATCACAATTTCTCTGAAAGAATTTGTGTGGTGATTTTAATACACTCAGCCGAATCACTGATTTGGACTAATTATAATTGATTACTCTTAACCAAGTGCAAATTATTTTTCAAAAGAATATCCAAAGGGACAGTTCTCAAGGCAGACAATTAAGTTCTAAAATCATTATTCAAATGTTTCAGTCAAAGTAACCACAGTCTGAATTAATCTATTCTTTCTGCTGATGCTGTTGTTAAAGCTTTGTCTTCCTCAATGCCATACAATGTTTCAGATTATCAACGAGATTGCTCTGGTGTTGGTCATATAAATATATTTTCTGGCGATTTATATAAAAATCCCTTGGAGAACCTCACTTAATATTTGATAGTCTAATGGTTTGCTGAAAACCAATCTGTAGCTTTGTGTGAAATACAAAATTAAACAATGTTGTTTCCTTCCCCCAAAGGGGATGTGTGTGTGTGTGTGAGAGAGAGAGAGAGAGAGAGAGAGGGAGGGAGGGAGGGAGGGAGGGAGAGAGGGAGGGAGAGGGAGAGGGAGGAGGGGACAGAGAGAGAGAGAATTCAACTTTTGTTTAGAAATAAGACTTTTTCCCTCTTCAAAAAAAAACACTTCAGTAACTATATCTTTTCCCATTCCATTTTTTGTTATTGGTGGGTTTGATTCTATTTCCCCCCAGCCCAGGAAGGTCAGCAATATGGAAACATAAAGGCCAATTTAATTTGTGCATCTGTGGCTGCCAAGTATTTTAATTCAGACAGCTGTGACTGAAGAGTTAATATTTTACTTGTCAAAATCCAAAAGAAGGCCAGTGAATCACTCTAATCCTCATTAAGAGGCTTTCCCCCAGTAGCACCCTAATTCAAAATAATGAAAGTCAAGACTGAGTGCGATTCTAATACCAGTTGAGACCTATCTTTTAATATTTCTCTAGTGATGGATTAGGGATCGGGGAAATTCATCTCAGATCATAGAGACTAATTTAATAAGGGATCATTCCAAGAGTATTGCATTTTATAATAATGTCATTTAATGTGTCGTCTTCCATTTTTATTGTCCCATATGTATGCTTACATGATGGTGCCATAGGGATAAACTTGGAAGGAACCAGGATCATTTCAGGTTTTGGGTCCTCCATAACAAGCAAGTTTATCAATGATTTCATCTAATAGCTGCTCCATTATTGTAAAGTATTTTTAACAATGCTAAAACAAAGCAATCACTAAACGAAGAGAAAGGAAATAAAAGTGAAATAATTTACTGGATTGAAAACACAGTATGGTAGAAGACATAAACTATTTCATGGTAGGCTTAAATCAGTTTCTATGAAATAATATCAGTTAAAATATGAATGTAATACACCTTGTCATGCAAACAAAAGTGATAATAGAAGGTTTTATAATCCTTTGCTTTTTATTTGGGAGTAGACTAGATAAATAGACATTATGTACTGTTCGGGTATAATAAATGTTCTGATCACATAAAGACAAGGAAACAATCATCTAATATAATGATTTCAGCCACTCAACAGAATTAATTCTCAGCCTGAAATGAATAGGACTTAAATGCTTTTTCTACTTCATTTTCTTTGTACTGGTTCGGGCATTTAAAAGAACATTTAAAAGAAGATCCTAAGTTCAACTCAAAGTTTTTAATGTGTGCTCACTTATCTCAGGGTCAATGCATGCTATTTAACTGAAAAACAAATTGTCATACCAAACATATTCTAGTGTTTAATTTTTACTGTCAAATGTAATATTTGGCTGATGTTTACTCACTTATAAAATTATCCTTCAACACAAATGCACTTACCTATTTTGTAAGCCTTCCATGAAGCATAATACCACTGGCAATTAAAACTGCAACCCTAAACTACTCCAAAGCTGGGGAAACATATCCACATAAATGTCAATGCATTATTATTGGCTATAACTCTGATAGCAGCCATACCAGCTCTGCTTAATCACAATTATGTTTTATGAAACCTCCAGGACAACCAATAACTAGTAAGTTTTTTTTTCCCAGAATCATTCTTGGGTGAAAACATTTCTTTTTTAGACAAAAAAATCCTTGTGATGTTGATGTGGGGATGTCCACAAGGTATGGTCAAAAAAAATTAGGAAGATGGCCATAGGCATAAAAAAAGCATGCAGAATTTTCAATACTATCTTGATTTATGTGACCATACCCTGTGAATATCCCTGTGAATATTTGAATATGAGATAGAACATACTTAATTTTATATGTTTTTCATCATATCGATTGAACATAGTATGCATAACCAGCTTTCACTGTATCATCTTAAGGATATTACCTGGGATTTGTTGTTCCTGATTTTGTTAATGCTTTAAAGAATGCATATTCCCAGAAATTGATTCTTGTTGGATTTTCTGAAAAAAATATTTTTCCCCTGGTATGTAAGTATGGTATATAGCTCACTTGGGTCCATGAATATTTCAGCTTTTCTCACTTTAAATATGCCTATGATGATTTGTATGAACTCTGTGAGAAAGTTGACATTTTCTCACTTTCTCAAATGAAACTTGAAAAATATTATCCCTTCATGAAGTTTTGATTTGGAAATTCAGCTTGAAGCCAATTCAGTCAAAACTCTGAATGGAAATTATTTTCTGAATTGTCAAATTTGATTGATGATCCAAATAAAAAAGATTGATTGCAATTGTATTGGAACAGATCAGCATATGCCAATTATATAACATTACAATCCCTTGTCTCTTCTCTCAAATACTATGTGCTTGGGAGGGAAGTTGAAGTATTTTAAGCATCCAGAGGTTGTCGTATGCTTTGCAAGCTGCCCCCTTTGGTGTAAAATATCTCCCTTAGAAATGATGCTTTTTTTAGACTAAAGAAACTTTTTGAATTATTCTCATATGTATATAGGTTTTTATTATTTCTAAGAATTGCAGGATATTCTGATTGATATATTGAGATGTTTTTATCCTAATATAGTAGAAGACATGAGGTTCAAGAGAAGGCAGTTTGCTTGCAATCATGATAAGTACTATGTATGGACTGATATAAATAAGCTCAAACTTTTAGCTAGCCTGATTCATAGTCCCTCATGAAGCTTCATGTGTTTTCCAGCTGCCTTTTAAAGTATCCCCACTATCTTATAATCTTTATTAGTTGGCCCACTGCATGTTAAACCTATTTTTTTCTACTGCCAAAAGACATAAAATGAAATGTATCTCTTTCAGTGAAACTAACCTAACATAGTTTTAGATACTCCAGAAAGAATCATTCAGTCTGCCAGAAGAAATAGTTTATCCATAGCTATCTTGCTAAATTGTTTGTTTGTTTGTTTGTTTGTTTGTTTGTTTGTTAAAGAAAAAAAAGAATGTTAATAAGTTTGACATACTTGGCAATTCAAGTTCTGGATAGAGCAGAAAAAAATAGAATAAAAATATGGTACGTGAAAAAAACCCAAATGTCATAAACTTTATTTAAAACAAATTGGATTGGACAGATTCACCTTTTTTCAAATTCTGTGACTTTTATTTCTTCCTATAACAGTGTAATAAATCACATCCTTTTCTAAATGTACACAACATGCAGGGCATGAATATTTTGAAGGATCCCTCACAGGAGTATTTTTAAAATGCTATTCATGGAAATACAAATTGAATATTCAGCCAAACACCTTGCAGCTTCTTGTACTAAGACTTCATTGCCTCTGCTAGATCATCTTTGAATGAGTCCAGATTTTTTTCAGAAGTGGGAAGAAAATATATCAAAGTATTAGGAAGGGCAATTGGCTTGAAGTTCACAAATCTGGCTGGGAGAAGAAATCCAACCAACTTCTCAAAGGAAATGTTTTCAGCATGAGGAACAGTTAGAAATTTAAACTCCCAGGATTTTATAGTACAATCATTGATCTTCTAGGTGGCTGATCTAAAAAACAAAATATTTCTGTATTCTCACTAGCAGTTGAATGAATGTTTTAGTCTTTCACCAGCTTTTGTATTCATACATCCCAACTGCAGGGATATTTTAGTTCTTTTCAAACAGATAAAACACGTTTGGAAACTGAATGCAGCATTGTCAGAATTTTCCTTTGTGAAGGGAGACCAAAATTATCTTGCAGACATTTATCCCTCCTTGTTTCTCCAGCGCTTTACATTTTTTTAGAGTCTTTGATTTATATTACTTCTCTGTCATATTCAAATGTCGATTAATATTAACTTTGTTTCTAAAACAATGTTAAACAATCTCCCATTTGAATTCCTTTTAAAAACTATTTCACTGAATGAAAAAAGGATATCTCATTCTAAGTTAAAAAAAACCCTTACAAATTAGTGAAAATAACACTTTCCTTATGTGACCGTATCAAATGGATACCAGACTATGTTTCTATTAAACCTGGTATTTGTTTAGTATGAAATTCAATCTTTCAACTCTTTCTGAATTTTGGGATTATTAAGAATATAGCCAAATACATGCATAATTCTTTTAACCCTGTGCCTGTGTTTTTAACTTTCAAGCCTCACAGATTTGTACATTTTTGCTTTTTCTGTAATCTTTTCAGAATTCCAACTTTCAACTTGCAATGTAAGTTCCACATTTGGTAAGATGATTTTCACACCAGGAAAATAGTTCAGATCAGGCATGTAGAAAAATTTAAGCAGGACTAGGTCACTTACGGTCTTTATTTGAAGGTCTAACTAGAATTCCCATGGGTTTTCCCTCCATCTTCTGGAAGGAAGAATGGGAAATAAATGCAATACTTGGATAAATGAGTGACACCTGGAAGCGTTTTAGAGAAGGTGTAAAGATTGATGAAAAGGAGTAATTTGTTAGAACAATTTTACTGCCAACACTTTGGGGATCATGTGGGACAAAAAGTTTTAGGATAACATTGTTGTTATTATTATTACATAGGCTTTTCTTAGAATGAAGCTAAGTATGGCCAACAGAAATAAAGTCCAAATTAAGATAAGACCATTACAGGGCTCCAATAAAAAAAGCCAGTATATTAGAAGAGATGAATAAACTGGGGCTCATAAATAAGCATTGATCCAGCAACTAGAAGTCAGACACTGAATGCTACTGTACTACAGTCACATGGTTTTCACTTTGTTGCTGAATCAGCTGCAATCGAAAGAGCTGCATGAAGGCACAGTTGGTACCGGTTAAAACCAGCTTTAAACATTTTGATCCTATTACGTCAGCTACGTTTAAGGTTGAGCTAATTTATTTCTATCCCAATTGCAATGTATTTGAATCAACAATAAAACCACTATTTTCTTTGAAATGCTGAAGCTCAGTAGAGCTTGGTGGTATTGTTTTCATTCGCAGGAAATCTTGTATCCTGGCTTGTGGACTTCACCTATTCAAACAGCTTTTCAAAGGAAAAGGTGATTTGATATTTCATAAGAAATGCTGAAAATGTGTGCATACAAACAAATGCATGTTATAGCGTATAATAAGGACACCTAATCAAAGGAGGGAGGAATTATAAACAAATGGATTTTATTTCCTTTGTATATGTATTGGGATGATGGGGTTTTGTTTTTCCAGAATCCATGACAGTTTGGAGACAGGGCAGTAATTCTTTGCAGTTCGCTCTCTCTGTTGCAAATTTGAAGAAAGAGAAAATAACCGTGATTTTTTTTTAAACTGTTTTTGAGGGTCAGAGAAGTAAAAATAGGGCACTGAAATAATATCTAGAAGTTACCTTGGAGTAGTCCCAGTTATGATGTTGCTTTTATTGCCTTACTTATAAATAATCTATTATTTATTAAGAGTTCTGCCTCTTAAGCAAACACTAATTTGTCTGAATACATAGTTGTGTGGTGCTGTGGTTAGCAATTCAGTATCAGAGAACAAAGAAATGAAATAGGAGCATTCTGGATTATTTCATGATTCCAAGAAGTAATTTGCAGATTTAAGTCAAGGAATTTTGGTTCTTGATCTGAAAAGAAATCCTCTGAGATGAGGCTGGAAAATGACGCAGTAAATGGCAGCACCCATATTATAGTGTGGTTGTTTTAGTGCATTGCATGGCTTGGACTACAGTATGCTCAATGGTGTAGTGCAATCTGCAGACCTAACCAATTATGTCTTAACAAATTACAGTCAAAACAAATGTGGTTTAGCATGATCTATGAACCAAATATTTTGTATTTTACTGTATGTTATATTGGAAAGAACGACTGATATTCAAATATCAGAGCACATATGGAAGGATCCACAATTGAGGAAGACCAATCAGTTCCATTGCTGCATTTATGAGACATGCATTGAATTTAATTCCATACTATTCATTCATTTGCCTAAAGATCTGAACTGATCTTTCAAAATAAGTGCTAGCCATCGTAAACCTATAGGTACTTTTATTCCTGTAGCATCAATCTTTCACTAGGGGTTAAATTCTTCACGAATTTAATGTACTCTTTTAAGAGTTTTGTAGCTTATGTGGAGACAACTTTTATCCTGGAAACCAACTATGGCCAATAACTGACCATTGTCCAAAATAATAGTTACACTTTTTCCTTGATTTTGGGAGGAAGTAAGTTGCACAAGCAAGAATCAACATGCCCTTAAAACGTATTTTCGGGGGGGGGAGGGGGAAAATGTTTTTGTTTGTTAAAACTTTTTCAATTAAAAAAAAAGCGTATTTTCTGAGATTTTTGACCAAATAATTTCTGTCCAAGCCATATTCCTTCAAATTAACAGAGAAACCAATATATAATAGTGCCCATAAGGTATGTCATACTTTGTGGTCTTACTAGCAGATACATCCACATTTTTGCTTTAAGTGGGAAGAAATGGGCATAGATGTGATGTTATATAATAGATGTTTAATAGCTGCTAGTGTGAAACGAAGCTCACTGAATTATCCAAGACCAAGTCAGATGCTGAGAAAATTTAGAAAAGAAATGTACCCCTTTCATTTTTTTTTAATTGAAAAAGTTTTAAAAAACAAAAACATTTTTCCCCCCTTTTTTCCCCCTCCCTCCCAGAAAACCCCCTTCCCCTCCCTTCCCCGGCTTCCCGGTCAATCACAAGGTATTTGTTATACATAAACCAAACATAGAGTAAAATTTTCCCTTCTAATCCAATTAACCTCATCCAAATCTTTTCATCTCCCAACCCCCTCCCCATTACATAAAATAATACTTTCTAATTACTCAAAGGCAATCTGATATTTCTTAATCTGATATCTGTTTTGTAGATAATCAATGCATTTTTTCCATTCAATTAAATATCTTTCCTGCGTATTGTCTTTTAAAAAAGCTGAGATTTTAGCCATCTCAGCCAAATTAATGACTTTCAATATCCATTCTTCTATTGTAGGTACCTCTTCTTTCTTCCAGTATTGTCCAATTAACAGTCTTGCTGCTGTTATTAAATTCAGAATCAATTTAGTCTCAATCCCTGTACAATCCGTTATAATTCCCAAAAGGAAAAATTGCGGCAGGAACTTTATCTTCTTCTTCAGTACATTTTGAATAATCCACCAAATTCTTATCCAAAAGGCCTTAATTTTCTTGCAAGTCCACCAAATATGAAAATATGTAGCGTCATCACAGTCACACCTCCAACATTTCGCTTGGATATCCGGATACATACATGATAATTTTTTGGGATCTAAGTGCCATCTATAAAACATCTTATAAAAATTTCCCTTAAATTCTGTGCTTGTGTAAACTTAACATTTCTAACCCAGATTTTCTCCCATGTTTCCAACATTATTGGTTCCTGAATATTCTGTGCCCATTTTATCATACAGTCCTTTACCAAATCCTTTTCCGAATCTATTTCAAGCAACACATTATACAATCTCTTTATATGCTCCTGGGTCTGATTTCTAATTTGCTTTATTAAATTTTCCTCCCTTTGCATTATACCAATTTTTTGATCTTCTTTCCATCTAGCACTTATTTGCCCATATTGAAACCAAGTATAATTCCTCCCTTCTTCATTTAATACCTGTAATGATTTTAATTGCAATCTACCTCCTTCAGCATACAAAAGTTCTTTATAAGTAATCATTTCCTGTTTCTGTTCTATATTTATATTCTCTATTGCATGTCTGGGGCTCGCCCATATAGGAATCTTGTAATCTAATTTATAAGAATATTTTTTCCAGACCCGCAAAAGAGCACTTCTCAACACATGATTCTTAAAAGCCCTATCCACTTTTTTTTCATAAAATAAATACGCATGCCATCCATATAACAAGTCATAACCTTCTATATTCAAAATTCTTTCCTCCGTTAAATTAAACCAGTCACTTATTACTGAAAGGGCTACTGCTTCATAATATAGTTTAAAATTAGGCATTTTTAAGCCACCTCTTTCCCGTGAGTCCTGTATTATTTTCATTTTAACCCTCGCCTTTTTACCCTGCCATATAAATTTATTAATCCCAATCTGTCAATCCTCCAAATTTTTATCTTTCTTAATTATTGGTATCATCTGGAACAGAAACAAAAATCTAGTTAACACATTGAAATGTACTCCTTTCAGCATACACTAAATATAGTAACTTTCAAATGTTTTTTGCTTTGACTGTTCTTATAATCTTTCTGAAATTGGGGAACCCATAGGCACCCCTCTCCAGTGTGATACAATATTTGTTTTAGACTAGGACTGCCAGGGAAAAAAGTGCCAGCTTGCTTACAATTAATGTCTTCTCTCAACAACAGTAAATAATAAATGTGTAAATAATAGCTAGTAAGAAGTTGATGGATCCATTTTTCTTCAAAAACTGTCAAATGCACAATGAACAACTGCAAACAACTGTATCTGTCTCAGTAACATGTCACACAAAAAATAACTCTCTTCTGCTACCTTGGTTCCAATCTTCCTTATTATAGTAGGTTGCATTATACTTCTATTTTCATTACAATTGTCTCTACATTCTACATATAAAAATGAGAAATTTCAATTTAAGGCAAATCTGTAAATTTTTTTGCCAACTTTCTTAATTATGCATTTACAACAATATTATCATGGTAAGCTGAAAACTAACGACAGTACAAAACCAGATACAGGCACTTACGACCACAAGCGAGCCTACAATTTATGTTGCTAAGTGAGAAATTTGTTATGTGAGTTTTGCTTCTGCTCATTTTACAACTTTTCTTGTCACATTTGTTAAATGAATCACTGCCGTTGTTAAAACTAGTAAGACAGTTGTTAAGTGAATCTGGTTTCCTCGTTGACTTTGCTTGCCAGAAGGTTACAGACAGTGATTACGTGACCTTGGGAATGCTGTCATAAATGTGAGTCAGTCGTGTGAAAAATGGTCTTAAGTCACTTTTTTAGTGCTGTGGTAACTTTGAACGGTTATTAAGTGAATTGTTGTAAATCAAGCACTACCTGTATACATATTAGACCAAATATCTAGTTGCAAACTGATATTAAAAGAAACTATAAACAGAGTGGGAAATAAAATAAAATAGCCCTCGCTATTTAAGAGCAATCGCGTGCTCCAGCCCCCCAGATTTTTCCCGTTCCCCGAGTGGCCAGAGTACTCAGGTCTTGGGCCTCCGGCTGATGTTATGCAATGCAAAGTCCGTGGTTAACAAAGCCCCCCTGATTTCAGATCTAATTCAGGAGGGGACCACGGACGTTATGGGCATTACGGAGACCTGGTTGGGCACGGAAGGGGGGGTTCCCCTAGTGGAGATGTGCCCACCAGGTTTCCGAGCATTCCATCAGCCGAGGGCCCAAGGTAGGGGTGGGGGGATGGCGGTCATTATCAAGGAAAGCCTGGAACCGAGAGAGACCACTGTGCCTCAGATAGCTGGTTGTGAATCCCTCTATGTGAAGTGGGGTCGTAGGACTCAGGTGGGCTTGTTGATCACGTACGTGGCTCCTTGCTGCATGACAACAGCCCTGCCCGAGCTGTTGGAGTTGCTGGCTGGGTTGGCAGTTGAAACCCCTAGACTGTTGGTCACGGGGGATTTCAATTTGCCATCAACTGGCATAGCATCCTTGACGGCCCGGGAGTTCATGGCTTCCATGACGGCCATGGACCTGACTCAATTAGTGGACGGCCCTACCCACATCAGGGAAGGCACTCTAGACCTGATTTTTATCTCTGGCCAGTGGTCGAATGATCTGATTTTAAATGATTTAGTTGTCGAGCCTCTGTCATGTTCAGATAATTCTCTTCTTCGTCTGGACTTTTGGACCGCTACTCACCACCGCAGGGAAATGGAACCAATGCGTTGGTTCCGTCCCAGGCGCCTGATGGACCCAGAGAGGTTCCTGACGGAGCTTGGGCCATTTCCCAAGAATCTGGCCCATGGCACGGCTGAAGAACTAGTCACGGCCTGGGAACAGGCCGCGGCTGGGGCTTTGGACCGTGTCGTGCCTTTGCGGCCTCTCACCAGGTCTCAACCAGCTCCTTGGTTTTCCGAGGAGCTGAGGGAGATGAAACGCCGGAGAAGATGCCTAGAGAGTGCTTGGAGATCCAGCCGTTCGGAAGCTGACCGGACACTAGTTAGGTTATATAGTAGGACCTACCTAGTGGCATTGAGGGAAGCGAAACGTTTTTACATTTCCTCCCTCATTGCGTCGGCAGATAACCGCCCGGCCGCCCTGTTTCGGGTGACCCGCTCTCTCCTTCAACAGGAGGGGTGGGAGGATCCATTACAAGGGTGTGCCAAGGAGTTTAACAGTTATCTATACGATAAAATCGTTCAGCTTCGGGATGGATTGGATCAAAATTGGGTAGATCCAGGCGAGAGGTTCGAGACTCATCTTGTTGAGACTGTTTGGAATAGTTTTGACCCTGTGACTCCCGAGGACATGGACAGGTTGCTGGGGACAGGTTGCATGCCACCACATGTTTACTGGACCCGTGCCCCTCCTGGTTGGGGCTGGCCACGCAGGAGGTGACACGAGCCTGGCTCCGGGGGATTACAAATGCTTCTTTGCGGGAGGGGGCCTTTCCTGCTGCCTTGAAAGAGGCGGTGGTGAAACACCTCCTCAAGAAGCCCTCCCTGGACCCAGCTGTTTTGGGAAATTATCGTCCGGTCTCCAACCTTCGCTTTATGGCGAAGGTTGTAGAGAGTGCGGTGGCATGTCAATTACCCCAGTACCTGGATGAAACTGTCTATCTAGACCCGTTCCAGTCCGGCTTTCGACCCAGATACAGTATGGAGACGGCTTTGGTCACGTTGGTTGATTATCTCTGGAGGACCAGGGACAAGGGTTACTCCTCTGACCTGGTCCTATTAGACCTCTCAGCGGCTTTTGATACCATTGACCATGGTATCCTGCTGCGCCGGCTGGGGAGTTTGGGAGTGGGAGGCACCGTTTATCGGTGGTTCTCCTCCTATCTCTCTGACCGGATGCAGACGGTGTTGGCAGGGGGGCAGAGATCGACCCCGAGGTGCCTCATGTGTGGGGTGCTGCAGGGGTCGATTCTCTTGCCTCTCCTGTTCAACATCTATATGAAGCCGCTGGGTGAGATCATCAGTGGTTTTGGGGTGAGTTACCAACTGTACGCTGATGATACGCAGCTGTACTTTTCCACCCCAGGTCACCCCAACGAAGCTATCGAAGTACTGTCCCGGTGTCTAGAAGCCGTACGGGTCTGGATGGGGAGGAACAGGCTCAAGCTTAATCCCTCCAAGATGGAGTGGCTGTGGATGCCGGCACCCCGGTACAGTCAGCTGCAGCCGCGGCTGACTGTTGGGGGCGAGTCATAGGCCCCGATGGAAAGGGTGCGCAACTTGGGCGTTCTCCTGGATGGGTGGTTGTCTTTTGAAGATCACTTGATGACTGTCTCCAGGAGAGCTTTTTATCAGGTCCACCTGATTCGCCAGTTGCACCCCTTCCTGGACCGGGATGCCCTATGCACGGTCACTCATGCTCTTGTTACCTCTCGCTTGGACTACTGCAATGCTCTCTATATGGGGCTCCCCTTGAAGAGCACCCAGAGACTTCAGCTAGTCCAGAATGCAGCTGCGCGGGTGATAGAGGGAGAGGTTCGGAGCTCCCATGTAACACCCATCCTGCGCAGACTGCACTGGCTGCCTGTTGTCTTCCGGGTGCGCTTCAAGGTATTGGTTACCACCTTTAAAGCGCTCCATGGCTTAGAATCGGGATATCTATGGGACCATCTACTGCCATCTTCTACCTCCCAGCGACCTGTGCATTCTCACAGAGAGGGACTCCTTAGGGTGCCGTCAGCCAAGCAATGTCGACTGGCAGCTCCCAGGGGAAAGGCCTTCTCTGTGGGGGCTCCTACCCTGTGGAACGAACTTCCCCCTGGACTTCGACAACTACCTGACCTTCGGACCTTTCGCCACGATCTTAAGACTTATCTATTCCGTCTTGCAGGACTGGCTTGAATTTCCAAATCTTTTAGCTGATTTTATGGATTTTAAATTTTTATTAATTTTATAGGGTTTGATTGTATTTTAAAATGGGGCCAAATTGAATAAGTTTTTTAATGTCTGTTTTTAATATTGTATATGTTGTTGCTGTATTTTATCTTGGCTGTAAACTGCCCTGAGTCCTTCAGGAGAAGGGCGGTATACAAATTAAAATATTATTATTATTATTATTATTATTATTATTATTATTATTATTATTATTATTATTATTATTATTATTATTATTATTATTATTATTATTATTATTATTAAAATTGTATTGTCTTCTTCCAGCATTCCCAAATAACAGAACACAAAGTTACTTAGTACAGTAAAGCTTAAGTGCTGAAGCGTATCTTGTCCTTTTAGATACTTCCAGTTTTTGCACCCGTGCTATTTCAATCCCAGGATTTATTTATTTTTTAACAAGGTATTCAGACAATGACAAACTTTCTCTTTTTCCTCCACATTTTCCATCTTTTTTTCATATCAAAAACTGGCTTGGAAGAAGATTCCAACTATTCAATGCATTTGACATACAGTATATTCGCTGAGGATTTTTGGCCAATTAAGCTTTATTTAGCTTACCCTTCTCCAGATTGATGACTTCAGAACTGAAACTCGGAATTCCCAGACAACATAGCCAAAGCCTTGCTGTGAATTCTGAATTTTGAAGAGTGGCACTCCGTAGGATACAAATTTGGAGAAGGTTGATTCAGGACAATGTCAATCTCTAGCAATCTTTTTGAAAATTCCCACTACATTAGTAAATATCTTCACATGCCCTTAAAAAACAATCTAAGAGAAGAGGAAATGGATGTTGTGACCCAGGTCCAAGCAGGTAGTAGGAAACTCAGTCAGTGAAAAAACAAACTTTATTCGAACAGCTGAGAATTATTTCATTCCCAGCATAGTTCAACTAAATTAAAGCAAATTCTTCTCAACACAAATTCCTCAGTCCTGAGACGACTTCCGGTATCCGGCGGCAACGGACATCTGGAGGTGCCTCTCCTGCCTCCAGTGTCCGAATCCGGCCGCCTCCGAGGCCCTTAGGGGCCAGGTGTTCCGAAAAGGACACCTGCCGCACGGACGGCTCGCCAGGGGTCTCCCAGCCGACATACAGGACTGGGGGGACCGATGCTGGCGCGTCCTAGGCTCGGAGGGGTCCGGAGGCCTCAGGCCGCGGCCATTATTTTGGTCGTCGCCTAGGCCGCTGTGCCCAGTGACACCGGGGCTTTGGATTTATAATTGCAGCAGCCTGGTGGCGAACAGGGAACGGAGAAGAATTGAGGAAGGGAGAAGGGAAGGAGATATCGGCAAATGTGAGTGGAGTGCTCCGGAGTGCGGGGGGGTTTTTCTCCCCTGCGACTGGAAGGAGCACGAATCACTTTGGAGAGAGGAGAACTTAAAATAACAAGATTACCGGTTTTGTGGAGCTCTGGAGAGAAGAGGTGATGGAGAAATTTAGGAGGGAGGGTTTGAGGCCCCTCCTCTGGGGAACAATGGTGGCGCCCAGCTTCCGCCTTCACTATGAGAATCTTGATGACATCACTTCCTTCGGCTTCCTGGTTGACTAACTGTACTCTGGACTCGTTGCTCCTGTGAGTGCCCCCTGGTGGATCCGGAGGAAATTACAAGGATACTGTGCTTGCCTGAGGATTTTAAAAAATTTTTTTAAATGGCAAAAGGTCAGAGACCAACTGCTGGAGAAATGGAGAGAATTTTGGAAAAGTTATCTAATATGGACAAGAAACTGATGAAATAAGAGCAGAAATTGTGACTATCCAAAAGGATTTTAAAGGACACTCAACAAGTCTCAGCAGAAAACAAGCAGAAAGTGGAAGGTCTGAGGAGAGATGCGGCAGTGCAGAAAAGAGAGGAGACGACAGGCAATGCTGTGCTTGGACTACAGATGGATAAAATGTCTTATTTCCTTAGGTTTCAAAATCTGGAAGAAGTGGACCAAGAAGACTTGAGAGATGTTGTGACTAAACTGTTGGGAGAATTTCTTGGGAGAGGTGTTGACTTTATGAATTGGGATGTGGATCGAGCTTATAGAGTTAATTCAAAATATGCACGCACGCATGCAGTTCCTAGAGAGGTTCATGTCAAATTTGTGAGAAGAGAGACGAGATGAAATTCTTAGAAAACATAGGAGTGGGGCACTGACTTATAGGGGCAGGGAGATAGCCATTCTGAGGCAGATTCCCAGACAGGTACGTGAAATGAGAAAGAAATATTACTTTTTGTCAAGCAAATTGTACCAGAAGGGAGTAGGCTTCAGATGGCTGATGCCAGAGGGATTGATGATTTTCCGGGAGGGCATTACGAAAAAAATTAGTACAATTGCGGAGGCTGCGGCCTACGTGGAGGAACACAAAGCCCTCCTGGAATTAGATGACCCAGGAGTTGAAGAAGGGGAGGTTATAGACCATGGGGAGGAGGCGGCTGCCGCTGTTGAGGCCCTGGAGTTGGGTCAGGCTGAACCCAGAGTTCTGAGATCCAAAACTAGGAAGTGACAAAGATATTTGGTATTGTGTTGGTTTTCCTTATTCTCCTTTGTATGATATTCTGATTATTCTTGACCCTTCTTTATTGCGTATGTAAGATTGATAAACTTAGCTACTTCGTATCACCTGCTTGCCATATGGCTGTTGTATGTGTTTAAAATTTTGAGTAAAATTCTTATCTTGTATAAGAAAAATGAAAATTTACCATACCTGATATGTATTTGTATAAACTTTTTTTGACCAATAAAAACTTTTTGGATAAAAAAAAAAAAAAAAAAAATTCCTCAGTCCTATTGCAAACCTTGGTCCAATTAGGCAAACTGTCAAAGGCCTTTCTTGGCAAACATTCAGAAATCACTGATACAAAAATGCAAGAAGACGATACTACCAACAAAGCCCAAATGCTGTTGATGGTCTGTTTTAAGCCTTATGGGAGGGGCCAATCATCTCTTGGCCCTACTCCCGAGTCGTCCTCTTTGCTTGAGCTGCTCTTGCCTTCCGGCAGCTCTTCTCATGCATGTATTAGGAACAGGCTCCTCCTGTTCCTCTGCCTCACTAAAATCAGTCTCTGGAGACTCTGGAGTCCACACCTCACTCCCCGATGGCCCTGGCCCCACCTCAGCCTCATCGCTGTCTGACTCCGTTGCCAGCTCCAAAGGCTGCTGGCGGACCACAACAACGGAAAACCCTGCTACAATTCCCAGTATATGTAAATAACAGTATATCAGTTCTGATTAACTAATTTTTGCTTCCTACCTTTCTCCAAAGTTTAAAATATTTATTCTGACATTAACTCCTTTTTTACTTTTAATTTTCTCAAAAGAAAAGAAAAAAAATCAATCTGTAAGGTTACAAACAAGAAAAGTTTCAATATTTATGTTGGTCTGCAAGATTTCTCTTTCTCCACCTTAATCTAAACTTCAGGGGTTGTATAACACAGCTAAAGGTTCATGCTAGAATATGACTGTGTTTCAAAACATTCTGAATGTTCTAGAGCAGGGGTGTCAAACTCGATTTCATTGAGGGCTGCATTAGGGTTATGTTTGACCTTCGGGAGTGGCAGGGGGCATGGCCAGGGTAGGCGTAGCCAGCTCAACATCACTCATGTCAGGACCCCGTTGTGGCCTGAGCACTCTGCCAGCAAAAACGGACCCCAGAGCTCCGTTTTCAGCTTTGACAGCTTCCTGCAATCCTCTGCCAATAAAAATGGACCTCAGGAAGACCACGTGCAGCCCTCCTGAGCTCTGTTTTCGTTGGCAGAGGCACTGTGGGCTGTTTCCAGGGTGGCCCCTCAGGCCAGATCTAAGCATCCCATGGGCTGGATCTGGGTCCCAAGCCTTGAGTTTGACACCCCTGTTCTAGATTGTTCACAGGTTAGTCCAGGATGAACTAGGAAAAAAGAGAGGGAGAGAGGTTCTGGAAGAAAGGGGGTGTTAACGTATGGCTGTTTGTAAAGAAAATTAAATTCCATACCTGATATATATACCGTATATACTCGAGTATAAGCCGAGTTTTTCAGCACGTTTTTTGTGCTGAAAAACGTCCCCTCGGCTTATACTCGAGTATATACGGCTTATACTCGAGGTTTTTTTTTTCTTCTTTTTTTCACATTATACCGGATGGTGCAAACTTGGCGGGCTTTTGCATTAGCGCGGGGAAGCCCTGCCGGTGCAGTGAGAGGGCGGGGCGGGGGAGCCGCCAGCCTTCTCGGCTGAGGGAGGGAGGCTTTCCCTGACCGGTAGCTGCCTCATTTCCCTCCCTCGGCTTATACTCGAGTCCCCAGTTTACCCCAGTTTTTTGGGGTAAAATTGGGGACCTCGGCTTATACTCGGATCGGCTTATATTCGAGTATATACGGTACAACCAAAAGTATTTTACCGTGTTGGTCTATATTGGAAAGCTAGCTCTGAAAGGCTGCTAAATATGTTTGTGTTTCATATTAAATTAAAGCACTACTATGCTGGTACACAGCCAAACAAATTATCCTTTGAAGTTCAATTTTCATTGTAGTATAGAATAAGACATTAGCTATGGCACATTTTTTTGATTCAGGGTGGAAACTGAATATCAAATTGAAATATATCCATAGAACTGGATGATTGTGAAACAGATGGATTACACATTCTGGATGTGGTAGATGTATGGCCCACATTAAAATAACCAGAATAAATTATCCTCTTTGTTTTTGTCATCCTAATAGGGACAATAAATTTGGCAGCATCCATGAGCAATTCTCTACTAGGATCTTTTGAAGGCACAGAAATCTCCTTTTTATTGTATTATTTTATTTATTGTATTCTTTTTATAACTGAGCTATTTTGGGGGCAAACAATTGATAGCATTTAATGTTATCAATAGACACAAATGCCCATCTAATGCATTATTCTCTTAAATACAGGGGAATTGGTGATCTAATGAAGGCCAGAATAGCAGCACTCAGAGAAAGGTCTACAACTCTATCCTTTACTGAAACTACTCTTCATTCAAGCAGAGAAGTGAATGTTGGTACTTCTTTCCTGGGCTAAACAGGAGTATAAAATAATTGTTTTAAAGAACTGATATTTGTCACGTTCATAAACATGAGCAGATTTCATGGGGGGTGGGGGAGAAATTTCAAATGCAATCAGGCATTTAATTCGTTTGTTAGTTTGGTTCTTTGCTGAGAAAAACCATTTTGACAAAACATCTGAGAGGATTTGTTATCTTAATAAAGGGAATGTCTCAAGATCTATCCTGGTTACAAGAAGCTCTCAACTTAACTACTACAACTGGGACCAGAATTTCCATCATAAGTCATTGAGAGTATAGAGTAGAGTAGAGTAGAGTAAAGTAGAGTAGAATAGAATAGAATAGAATAGAATAGAATAGAATAGAATAGAATAGAATAGAGTAGAGTAGAGTAGAATAGAATAGAATAGAATAGAATAGAATAGAATAGAATAGAATAGAATAGAATAGAATAGAATCTGGAAGGGACTTTGGAGGTCTTCTAGTCCAGCGGTCTCCAACCTTGGTCCCTTTAAGACTTGTGGACTTGTGGACTTCAACTCAAAGCTGGCTGAGGAACTCTGGGAATTGAAGTCCACAAGTCTTAAAGGGACCAAGGTTGGAGAGCCCTGTTCTAGTCCAACTCAAGCAGGATAACCTATACTATTTCAGATAAATGACTATCTAGTTTCTTCCTAAAAACCTCCAGTGATGGAGCGACCACAATTTCTGAAGGCAAGCTGTTCCACTGTTAGGAAGTTCTTCCTTAATTGCAGGTTGCTTCTCTCTTTGATGAGTTTCCAACCATTATTTCTTATCCTGCCCACTGGTGCTTTGTAGAGTAATTTGACCCCCAATAATAGCACGACCATAATTTTGCATATGAGTTCTCTGCAAAATGAATACATCCTTTATTTTTAAGTAACTTGTGATTAATATGTTAAAAAAAATAAACATAGCGACAAAATCAGTGACCTATATGCAAAATGCATGCATAGCGTATGTGAGGGCCAGATCACGGAATCATTTTTAACACATGAAGATTGCTACTGGTACCGTGTGAAATTTGATTTGTATGAAAACAGCTATCACAGATTAACTGTCAAGGCAGATTTATCACATATAAATAACATCCATCAATACTGGGCAAGCCCCTAGATAATATAACTGGGTAACTATTGCTTCAAATAGTTATGGAAATTGCTTGCTGTTAATAAAGAAAACTTATCACTACTTCAAGCTAGGAGTAGTGGAATTATGCAGAAAGTTCAGGAGCAGATCAGAATGCTGAAACACTAAGTTTCCTTTATGCATTTACAACACCAAAAAAATTCTGTAAAGAAAAAGGACAGTAATAAGGACCAAACCTCAAGGACTTACAACTAGGAGGTCAAAGAATAACCTAGAGGAAAGTATATGACAGTTGCAGTAGCAAAAGGGGCTTAGGTATGACATGGCTACAGCTGCCCAAGGCATTACAGGTAGTCTTGACTTACGGCTACAACTGCACTCAAAATTTCCATTGCTAAGCAAGACAATGGCTAAGTGAGTTTTTCCCCAGTTTACAACCCTGCTAGAGTTGTTAAGTGGATTATTGCAGCTGTTAAATTAGTAATATGCTTGTTAAATTAATCTGGCTTACCTATTGACTTTGCTTGGTGATCACAGGACCCTAGGTCACTGCAACCATCATAAATACATGTCACTTGCCAAGCATCCAAATTTTGATCACATGACCATAGGGATGCTGCAAACTTTGGGTAAAAACAGTTATAATTCACTTTTTTCTATGCCATTATAACTTAGTCGCTAAAAGAACGGTTGTAAGTCAAGGACTACCACCTTTACCACCATTAAAGGTTACCACCTTTAAAGCACTCCATGGCATAGGACGGGGTTACTTACGGGACCGCCTACTGCCACCAATAACCTCCCATCGACCTGTGCACTCCCACAGGGAGGGCCTCCTCAGGGTGCCGTCGGTCAAACAATGTCAACTGGCGACCCTCAGACGGAGGGCCTTCTCTGTGGGGGCTCCTGCCCTCTGGAATGAGCTGCCTCCGGGGCTTCGTCAACTCCCTGACCTCCGGACCTTTCGCCGCGAGCTGAAGACTTTCTTGTTCCATCGTGCAGGGCTAGCTTAACTGCAGTTTTTAATGAGGTTTTTATTTTTATTTTAGTTTTTTGGCCATTAATTGAATTAGTTTTTTATATTGTTTTTAAATTTGTATTATATGTGTCTTTTAACTGGCTGTTAACCACCCTGAGTCCTTCGGGAGAAGGGCGGTATACAAATCTAATAAATAAATAAATAAATAAATAATAAATAAGGATTACCTGCATCTTAACATACTTCTTTCTTGCAAAAATATTTTACGTGCAGGAGATAAAAGCAGGTGCATGCATAGTTGCAGAAGTTTATTTTATTTTTACATTAAAAGAAGGATGCTTTTCCATCACAAAATACTCATTTCTACCAAGTAACATTAGTAGTGTTGCTCACTCTCAGCTTGGCTATATTACCCAGTTATTGTTGCAGGGATAAAATAAATGGAGACAAACGCACCCCCCCCCATATGCGCTATCTTGACTTTATTAGGTATAAATTGTCAGAATATTCATGAATAGAATAGAGCCATGATGATGAACCTATGGCATGCATGCCAGAGATGGCATGCAGAGCCCTCTATGTGGGCATGCGTGTTGTCGCCAGCTGCTCATCTGGTTTCCAGCACGCACATATGCGCTGGCCAGCTGGTCTTCATGGGTGCTGGAGCGCCAGAAAATACCCCCAAAAATGGCCTGAAAGAGGCCCCAAAATGGCATGAAAATAGATCAAAAAACAGCCTGAAAATGGCTCAAAAAAGGCCCCAAAACAGCCCAAAAATGTCCTGAAATGGAGCAAAAACAGCCTGAAAAGGGCCTGAAAAACTTTCTGAAAATGGCTCCAAAATGGTCTGAAAATAGCCCAGAAAATGGCCCCAAACAGCCAAAAAACAGGCATGCGTGTGCCGGCCAGCTGGCCTTTGGGTTTCCAGCGCTCCGGTACGCATATGCACACATGCATGCACGTACATTTTAGTTTGGGCACTCGGTGATGAAAAGGTTCGCTGTCACTGGAATAGTGGCATAGTAACAAGGTCAGCCAATGAGGGCTGTTTTGGAAATTGAAACTGGAAGGATGGAAGGGTGTGGTTTAACTCTGTGCTCAGCTCTAAAACAAAACTAGTCTGCACTAGTCTGTAACTTCCCTCTGCCTGTGAACTCTGCTGTTGGTATTGTATATTTATTTTCATGTGTTCTATTGTATAGAAACAGAAGTTAATGAATCCTGCTGCATCAGTTATCTGTGTGTGCTTTTCTGGATTTGATTTTATGCAACAAACTCTGATGTAAATCTAGCAAACAGTAATAATAATAGAGTGTATTTTTAATGGTACTGAACAGCTTTGTTTGTGTATATGTATCAGGAATATAAAAGGAGTTGTACAGCTTGGAACGCCTAGGAACAGAGAACATAAATGTGAGTATTGTATTCCATGACAGAAGAAGTAAACATGGCAGCCAAAATATGGGGTATGTGACCGAGATCTACAATAACCAACTTCCGCCACATAAATCTGGTTCATGCATCCTGTAAAATCATGGTTTCATTGACTAAGCAACAGTTGTCTGGATGCACACATTTGGCTTCATTATGAAGAGAGATGTGAGGAATTGTAATTCAGAGTTGCAGGAGGGAGGGTTTCTTTCCCAGAGACCAAAGAGACAGCAAAGCAAAAATGATGATGGTGAACTCTCCCTAACAATTCATAGGATATAGTTAAATAGTTATGCAGATTGCTGCTTTAGCCTGGCAAGATTTCTGTTTCTAGGTGAAAAGCAATAAAGAAACCACTCTGAAGTACCGTAATTCTTCATGTCATACTTGGTTTCTTGAAGTGGTGAAATGTAAAATTTGTTACTACCGGTTCTATGGACGTGGCTTCTAAATTGCTTTTAAAAGGCTCTGATGATCCCAGATGAGTTGCCTGATTGTCAGAGGCTTTTGTTTTCTTTTAAAAGCTTTTTTTTGCCTTTAAAAGAAAAAAAAGCCTCTGACAATCAGGCAACTCAGCTGGGATCGTCAGAGCCTTTTAAAAGCATTTTTACAACCTCTTTGGCCAAAAAGGTTGTAGAAAAAATGCTTTTAAAAGGCTCTGACAATCTCAGCTGAGCCACGCAATCATCAGAGGCTTTTTTTTTACTTTTAAAAGCATTTTTGCGGCCAAAGAAAAAATGCTTTTAAAAGTAAAAAAAAATAAACCTCTGATGATCATGTGGCTCAGCTGGGCAGGGGTGGGGGGGTGGGCAGGGATTTTTGCTACCAGTTCTCCAAACCACCCGCCACCATCACTACCAGATCAGGTGATCCAGTCCGAACCAGGAGCATTTCACCCCGGTTTTTTTGGGATTGACAAGAGCTGTGGTGATATAATATCTAAGGAGTTGGAAAGACAATTTCTGGTCCACTGTCATCCACAGAAGCTTGAAGATAGATCGGATCCATTTATTATTCAGTATCAGTCAAACTTTTTTTCAAGTCACATCTCGATACTTTGATAACAAATCAGAATATTTAATTCATGTAATTTATTCTTCTGTGTGCATGTGTAAGGAAAATGTAATCCTGTTCATTTTCTGGCTTATATACAGTACTTTCCCCATTGCTCATGCACCTTATATTATCCTGAGTTGTTTAATAATAAGTGTCAGTAAATGGGAGTGATGTTTACCACAGTCTCCAAATATTACATTAGAACCAAGCTGGTGTACAGTATATGAAGGCCCATTTTAATCATGGTGCAGTTAAAGCTGATTTGATTGAAATTATTTCCACTGAGGGAGCTCTGAAAGAATAGTAAAATTAGGTTTATAAAGAAATCCAAGCCACACTGTAAAATAATAACGACATTATAGGTATATAATTTTATCACCACCCTTTTTCAGATATATGTCTTTTAATGTAATCGGTATATTGACCTAATCCTTTAACACACAAAATGAGAGGCTTCTTAACAGGTGGATATTGTTTGATTTATTATTTAAAATATTTACATTGTGCTTTTCTGAGTGAAGTCCTCCCAAGGCAATTTCAAAAGACCACAATTCATTAAAGATAAATTTTAGAAATACAGTTACAAAAACATAAATATCCGTTTAAATGGGGGCATTCTTCTAATAGTATCCATGCACAAGCTTTGCTAATAGAAGTTTTGCCTTTGTGCAAGACACATGTCCCTTTAACTGGGTCTAGGATCTTACCTGGGACTATGAGCAAACAACCTTAGTATCATTCTTTCATTTCTGCATTTAATTTACATTCATTCAGCATAGTTTGTTCCTGATCCTCTTGCTTTTTTTAGTTACTCTTTTTTTTTGAGTTACTCTTAAGTAACTCATAATTCTCACTGCTTGTAATTTACTCTCATGTTACTCCTCACATGTCCAACATTCCCTCAACCCTTCATAAAACAAAATAAGGAGGATACAGAATAACAGAGTTGGAAGGGACCTCGGAGGTCTTCTAGTCCAACCCCCTGCTCAAGCAGGAGACCCTATACTATTCTGAACATATGGTTGTCCAATTTCCTTTTAAAAACCTCCAGTGATGGAGCACTTACAATTTCTGGAAACAAGCCACTCCATTGATTACTGTATTTTTCAGAATATAAAACTCTCAGGACTATAAGACGCACCTACCTTTTTTGGGGAGGAAAACAAGATATACGCTAGTGCATGGATATGGGAAATAATATGAAATTTTATCAGTTTGGAACTGTTTTAAGTTTTTTTTTCTTTGCATTGATTGATATTGTAATCAGAATCAGTAAGTTATTTAGCACCCAATCTGTTAGATGTAAAGCTTTTCCCCCCCTGTCTTTATTTTCCTTCCTAATTAACATTTTAATTAAGTTAGTGAAATGCTTTTTAAATTCCAGCTAATTGTTGATTCTAGAAGAAGAAGAAAAAATCAGCAATTTGCCTGCTTGCAGGAGGCCCACGCGACAATAGGCAATGGCAAATGCCTGCAGACTGAAACAGCTGAGGGTCGGAAGCTGATCCAACAGACAATCAACTGCTTGTGCTAATCAGGCTGTGCTGAAGCTGAAAAGGGGTGTTTGCAGTTTGCTGCTTGCTGCAAGGAGGTAAATTGCTGGGAAATTTTTCCTTAGTTCTAGGTTAGCTCTCTGGGAGAGCTGTTTCCATCCGTTACTTCTTGTCCTGCCCTCAAGTGCTTTGGAGAATGGGTCAACCGCCCTTTTCTCTGTGACAGTCCCTCAAATATCGGAAGGCTGTTATCATGTCACTCCCGGTCCTTCTTTTCATTTTTTGCTTGACATTCATTCCTTACAAGAGACCACATCCTGTCCACTATTTTTCTACAAGGATTTGCAAATCTCAGTTTTTTCTAACCATTTTACCATCTTTAGTAAATGTTCTACAAAGTTCTTAGCTTGTTCTATTGCATGCCGTTTATGCATATGCTGCAATTACTCCATTTTCCCTGTGAAACACAACTACATTGTTCTTGAATACTCATAATGTTCAGGCTTATACTCCTCACTGCTTCATACTTTCCATCCAATATATGTTACAAAGTTCTCAGGTGATAACATGACATCATATGCATACAAAATACAGTCACATATCCAATTCAAGTACCATAATAATTTCTTATACATTTATCCATAAATCCATTAAACAACAAAAAGGGGATATCATACATTCTTGTCTCATCCCCTGCTCAGTGTTGAATCATTCACTAAGCTTTCTGTTTATTCTCACACGTGATAAAATTCCTCTTTATATAAATATTCTGTAATTAACCTTCAAGTCTGTATTCGCACAAAGCATTCTATAATTAAGTCTATTCACCTTCTCAAAATCAATACATGTACGATTAACTTACTGTCTCACATTTCTCCATGACCTGCTGAAAAGCAAAAATTTGGTCTATAGACTACCTAACTGGCATAAAGCCACAGTATATTTCTCCAATTTTGCTTACTTTCAACTCATACCTTTTAAATTAGGATTTAGCCAGTGAAAATCCTCCACCAAATTAACCCCCAAAGTTTTTGCATGTATTAACTTTATTCCACAAAAACAACCCATTTTATAAAAAAAAAACCCTTTCCTTTGGTGTCCCACACATATCACATCTATTGTTGCTTCTTCTCAGAGTATATCTTTAATGATGCAAATAGAGAGGGAATTTTTTTTTTAGTGGTTTAGTAATTGTTTCCAACATTTTAGTCCATAGTTAAGGAACAACAAAGAAAACTGCTTTGAAATCGCTCAGAGTATCTTTCTTTGGAACCAGACAACCGCCCATCATTTGGTCCATTGAAGCTTCCACAAAAGGCTTTTTACTAAAACAGAGAAAATATACACTTGGTTAACCATCTTAGTCTATGTCTGTGATGGCGAACCTATGGCACACTTGCCAGAGGTGGTATGCAGAGCCCCCTCTGCTGGCATGTGCGGCCGTCACCCCAGGTCAGATCTCCGTGATGTTTCTTTCGTGAGCTTCTGTTTCCCTGAAAATGGTGAAACAGAACTTACAAAAGAAAAAGATCTCTTGCCGCGCTGCTAGCACAGATTTCAATGGGTCATACATGATACATTAACATACACTCAGGCTGGGCAAGTTTACTTTAACCATTTACTCAAATACAAGAAGTTGGAATAGAATCATGTGGAAGAAATCGTACTTGGAATCAGAGAAAAAAATCCATCCCTGGAAGAGAAGCTTTTAATCCGTTTCCTTAATAGAATGGAAAGTGTTTATATAATATAACCATAACCGGGTCTGTTAAAGGCCAGTACCTGCTCTTATGTAAGATATTAATTTTGGCTAATGTTAATCTTGATTACTTTTCTTTTCTAACTTAGCCCATTAATATTTTATTAATTTATGATTTAATGTATTATGCCATCATCTGATTAAATGTGCTTTTTCATAATGCTTTAACTTAAAGAAGGCAGTGATTTCTTAGACATGTATGTTAATCTTGCAATTATTTAATATATACCTGTTGGATTTAACCAAAAGTCTTCACATTCACAATTTGCCAGTTGGATGGCTATATAAACCATTCACATAAACATATGCATAGGGTGGAATTGTTCAAGTTGTCCAAAATTGTTCAGGCTGCCTAGATGGCAAACAAGGCAAAGAAGGAAGCCAAGGAGAAAAAGGGGTTCTTAAAACCACAACTTCTATTTTACTGTGGTGGAGTTTAGAAGTACCACTAGCAGGCTAAATAGTGAATTAAAAATGATATTTTATAAATATTCAATTTCACCCTAGACTATTACTGTATTAATTTACAATGGCGGGATGCAGACAATTGTGCAAACTGAGTTCCGCGGTTCAACAATGTTTCATTTTGTATCTCACCGATTGTACATTCAAGGACAATTGTACTACCTTTTCTTTTTTTCAGTTCAGCTGGGATTTGCTGAAATGGTTGATGAGATAATATGAAGATGATATGCCAATAAAAAAAATAGACTCGGAAACCTTCAACAGGCTCTGACGTCCATCCCTTGGTTGCCGTATGAATAAGGATAGCTATATAAAGAACATATGAATCTCTAACAAAGCATGTGCTGCTTTCTTTTCAGCCCTCTTTCTTGAGAAAGAAAACAAAGGAGAAAGGAAATCTCATTTCTTCCAACAGTACAAATCTCTTATTGTAACATTCTTTACCCAGCCTTGAAGGGTGTAAGGCTGCATCAAATAGAGAAACCCTTTTCCACTGACTAAGAATTTGCATAAATTCATGGCATTATCAAATCTAACATTCAAACCAGTATTTTCCCTTCCTACATAAATTGTACCCTGGTATCTAGAAAAAGCCTTGCAAATATCCAGCTAAAATATTTTCTTCCAAAATAAAAATGATGACACATACCTTGATCAACTCATAAAATATCCATCAAAATTTCACCCGTCTGGAGGAGTTTGATATAAATGAAGACATAATAAAAATATAAAATCATATGTGGTTTTGCCATAGGCTACTATTTTTGTCTCCCCAGTTTTTCCTGTTTGAAATATTTTTTGCCTTGTCCATTCTCATGCAAAAAAAGCATTATCTTTTTCCAATCATCACCCTCCATTATGGTAAAAGAACATTTTTCATTTTTTTTATTACAATCATCCTGAAGGCAGGAAGAATGAGCACCTTGAACATACTGTAAAGATTTAAAATTCATATCGTGTGCATCAATCATTTTGTGAGTTACATATATCAACAGCCTCAAAGTAATGTTAAGAATATGAACCAACTACTGTATTCCACTGGTCTTATTGGAAATATGTCAGATAGGAAGTATATTTTAAATTCCAAGTATAGATTGTTTAAGTATAAATTGTAGGCTTAGGGTAACAGATTTGTTAGTTTACATATTACATACAGTGTTAGTACTACTTCTATTAGGACATTTGATATCTATTTTACTAATTAATCAATAAGTAGCAGTCTTAATTTCAGCTTTTATAATTAGCCATGTATTCATTTATTTGAATAAAGCTTTGTGTCTGGCATATTTTTAAGAAATAAAATTTAAACTTCAGCCTGTGCCATGTATATTTTCCACCAGATCTTTTTGTCTGTGAAGTGGAAGAACAATAATTTAATCAATATTACTTCTTGGCATATATTTTTAAACAAACAATCTGGGTAGAAAGGGGTTTTTTTCTGGAATGAATATTTATTGTATGCAAATCAATTAGTTTGGACATAAAATATTTTGGAGGGAATAAGCAAATATAATTGTTCATGTTGTATAGAATATGGATAGGGAAGTTTGTTGTTGTTGTTCTTTTTCTTTCTCCTCCTCCTCCTCCTCCTCCTCCTCTTCTTCTTCTTCTTCTCCTCCTTCTTCTTCTCCTTCTTCTAATATTGGCAGCCAGAATTATCCAATATCATTGTATAAGGCAGGGGTCTCTAACCTTGGCAGCTTTAAGCCTGGAGGATTTCAACTCCCAGAATTCCCCAGCCAGGGGGAGGTGGGAGCCTTTATTCCCTAGCACTTCATTAAATTAAGAAATATGTTACCACAAGATATTGGTACCCACTGATTTGGTTGTCTTTCCAAACAGATTACACCAATGTTTCTCAATATGGCCACTTAAAAATGGATGGATTTCAACTCTCAGATTCCCCAGCCACCCATGCTGACTGGGTAATACTGGGAGCTGAAATCTTCAAATGACCAGGGTTAAGAAACACGGGATTCAACAAATATAAGGAGGATCAGAATATTAATCATGATGTATATATGTAATATTTCCATAATCAAAGTCAGTACAATTCATAATGCCGGTTTCTGAGGCATTTTTCATCTTTGTGGGTTCCCTGTAATTGCTGTGGTAGGTAGGAGCAGAATACAAGATTAGATTGGCCTTTGGTCTGATCTATCACTATTCATATTAAGTTCTTATAGTCTTCATTTAAAGAACATTGTGTAAGAAAATTTCCGGGGACTTTTTCCCCCAAATCATATCTGAAAAGTCAACTGATGTTGAAACTGTAAATCTCTAGAGACACTTTATGGAAGCCCCTGCAATGAAGAGACAAAAAGAGAAAGAGAGAGAAGAGAGAGGGAGGGAGGGAGAGATGGAGGGAGGGGGAGAGGGAGAGAGAGAGAGAAAGAGAAAGAAAAAAAGAGAGAGAGAGAGAGACTCCATTGTGGATAATGGGTTTGAGAATTACAATATCAGGCCCTTTGCCCATTTTTAGTTTACATGCCTTTACATATTTTTCAATCTGCAGAAACAACACCGGAATACCATTTGCTGCCTCCGTTGCTGATTTCTGTCTTGCCGCTATTCTATGAGTTGTTTTAAGATTCTGCTGGACAGTTAGCTTCCCTCCAGTAATGAATGACAAAGCCTGGCAGACTGTATGCATATGAGATTCATATGCCTAATGCTGAGAGTAGTGGCCTTCTGAGAAACAGCTGTTGTACTACTGATGCAAGCCCATTACAGTGTATTTTTAAGTTAGGGATGGGTGTATCTTCCAGTTGTGGAAGTTACATTTAAGTGACAGGAAAGCTGCGTTTTTTTTAATCATGTTGTTGTCAATTTTATTAGCTCTATCTCAAAAAGAAATCATCGTCCATGAAGAATTGTATTACCTCTGAGGAAGAATTTTATTGCAGGTTTCTGATGCGTCACGTAGAAATGCCTTCTCAAAACACGATGAGACTCAAGTTCTTTCTGTCCCAAGTATGATCAAGTCTACTTTCAGATTACTGAATATAGCCTGTATCCTCTGTCTTCCAAAAAAAAACAACCAAGTCTTATTTATCTAACTTTTATCTTTGCCATTTGTAATTTGCCATTTCCCAAATTTCCCATTTTCTTCTATCCCTTTTGTTTCCAGAGAAAACTTTTGAAGGAGTAGAATCTTCATATCATTCAGAGTCCAGTGGAGTTGGGCAGCCAGTAAAATAATGATTATTGATGATGATGACAACAATGACTGTATTTTGCCCCATTTTAACACAACTGTTAAGTAAAACACCGCAATTGTTACATTAGTAACATGGTTGTTACTACAATGGTTGTGTGAAAAACTATCATAATTCACTTTTTTTAATGCTGTTGTAACTTTGGACAGTCACTAAATGAACTGTTGTAAGTCAAGCACTACTCGTAGCCCCTATGCAGCAAAATACAATAAGACTTCTTCCTGAAATCTTGGCCCACATGGTCAAGGATGAGTTATCCAGCCTCTTGTTTCCAGGTTCTGTCCAACTAAGTTGGAAATATAACTTCTGAAATTACTTCCCAACTTATTTGAAGGATGTTTGATTTGGAAGCATATTGGCATGATTCTCCATCCTTTGATAGAAGATTTTTTTTCCTATTAATGAATAATAGTGCTGTCCATCCATCCTTGAGTCAACACAAAATATGCTGTCCCCTTTATCATCCTTGTATGTCTCAATTGTAACTCTTCTGAGTTATCAGAAAACTATTTGTCCTGATTACAGGTATAATGATTGGCTTTTCTCCCCTGACCTTCTTCCCTTCTCTTTCATCCTGTTACCAGCTAGGAGAGAAAACATTCATCAGTCAGGGCACTGCAGCACAGATGGAATGAGCTTGACTTCTACATGGACATCTCTAAACAGGTTTGTTTGTTCTCCTTCCACACACAATTTGTGGCTCTCCCATGTTAAAATGCTCTGAAATAAAGAAATACACATGAAGGTATTAGGACAGAAAGATCCTAGCACAGAAATAGCCCTAGAGAAGATGTAGATGGTGCAACCATGAATGTTTTCCTAGCTATGTTCTGTAGAAAGGAAGATGTGGGTCTGGATATCTGCTGGCCAACCACAATCCTTAGTTCAGAGCTTGTCTGATAAGTTTTTTTTTTAAAGATCTTAGTAGAGAATGTGTTAATCAGCCACTCATTATTCTCAGGTTATTCTCTGGTTACCAATGGGGATCATATATATTGTTGGGCTATAAGATATTTTCAGTTCTGACAGTCCTGTCAGTGATTCCAGAAAAATTTTTCCTCTATAAAATAAGGGGCAACTACTGCTAAAAATCCCTAGAGAGAAGGGAAGAAAGATCTGTGTTACCTTTAAGTAATCAGTTGTATTAGATCGCAATCTCATGGGAATTTGCGAATAAAGTAGACTTGATTCAGGGAAGTTTCCCACATGATAAAATTCAAGTCACCATACATTGACTGCAAAAATCCAGACAGCTGGAGGGTAGAGGGTAAATAGAGAAAACAGTACCTCTATGCATCCATCCAATAGTTGCTCGGATTTTGCAGCCCTAATAAAAAGGTTAGTTTTAAGAGCGCTTCAAATTTCTTTGTGGGTTTGATACAAAAGATGAAAAAATGTATTTCTTTGGGGGGAAAAGGGAGAAAAGATACTTAACCTTTTAAAGAAATGACTAGAGAAAACCAGAGTAGGAAATGCTCACATCACAGCCTAAATTTTGTTTTTAAATACTTGTACGATAGAGATGTTCAAAAAATTACAAATTGTAATATCTTTAGCATCCTTGGTAATTTTTCCACAACTACTGGGCCAGTTTCTGTCCTGTTGCCTGCACACTCCATCGCTTTTGACATAACTCAGCAGAAATAATTGACTGTTTGGGATTACTGAACCCAACAGTACTGGATTCAACAGTGCTGGATTTCTTAAATTGATGTTTTGGAACTAACCTAGTACTTTTGAAGCATTGTCTTCAGCAGAAATGCCAAACCTCTTAGACTGTGAATCTCTTGAGGTTCTTTTCACACAACTGAAGAATCAAACCCCCTACCAAAAAAAAAAAGTTTTCCCCACCACCACTTGCCACTCTGTTTTAAGCGATACAAAGTGATATGCCACAACATAAGTTAAGATCTTTAGACCTGTTTCTCTAAAAGTAAACCCTATTAATTTAAGTGGAGTTACTTCTGAGTAAGCATTTACATGGAGACCTTTAGAAAATGGTTTGTGTCTTAATTAGGGTTGAGATAAGAAATATCCAAAGGGAAGACACAGATTCTATCTCTGCTTACTTTCAAGTCTCATTTATTATAAATTCAATGTTTGTTGCTGCTGCCGCTGTAAGCAGCAGCTGCAGCAGCAAAGTAGTACAAAGTTCACTGCAATTAAGTCCTACTTCTTTGAGATGGGATTTCTCTTAAATAAATGTCCTTTGGACTGTTGATTCCGCGTCAGCAATCCTGTAAAGTACTTGCTCAAAAGTCAACGGGACTTTCAGGCAAGCACAGTTTGAACATTTCGCTCATTTTTGCGGGATGTTCGACTGCGCTGCAGTTAACGGCTGTAATAAGAGAGGGGATTCCGAAGCGTTCCTCTGCGGGTAGTTCCAGCGTTTTTAAAAGCAAACCGAGACTGTTTCTCCTGAAAACAAATTGATCCGCACTATTTCTGAATCCCAGAAAGGAAGGAACGCATCGGGATATAGAGGAAGAGCCGTTTGGATTTAACCCAGCCCAAAGTGTCCCCTTTCAAACCTCCTTGATTTTAATAGCTATGTTTAGGTTAAATTGGTTCCCTCCGTTTCGCAGAAGTCCCAAATATGAAGGGAACACAAAAGGCCTTACCTCCGAGGAGACGTGCCAAGAGTATTTCGGGGTTCATATATCCATGGAGCCTAGATTTGTTACTCCGATAATAGGATTCGCTCCAATCAAAGCAACATTTAATGTATCAGTGATATCAATCAAATGTCTTATTCCCGTTGGGGAATAAAGTCCGTTGGGTCAGGTGAGTTACTCTTGGGTGAATGGACAGGGGTTGTGCTATGACCTTAGCATTCGCGTCGTAAATACGCCCAACTAAAATAAAGCACTGCTTACTGCCCGGCGTTTGAAAGTCAGTGTTACATCAAAACAGAGTGATGGCGTGCACAGGTGTGTGTTATATTCATGCGTGGGTGTTTTGCTGTTTCAGTTGCTAATTATTGGACATTTTGTGTTGTAGGTTCTCTTTCTTCAAAGCTTTATAATCGTCCCACGAAGCTTGCGTTGCTCGCTTCTTAGCTGATCGCCATATCAGCAACGTTCTGTTCTTCGAACGTTGCGGGCAACTTTCCCACGCGTTTCTTCAATCGCTTCCTGGTTTGCGGATCATGGAGACATGCCAACTCTAGATTGACTTGGACGAGAAGAAAGGTTCCCCTCGCCACCAAGTCACCCTTCTTGGGTGGAGCCCCGCTCCCAATAGACTAACAGGGCTAGGAACAATGGCGTTGTCTTCCAATGGATTTGAGAAGTATCCAGATGGGGGAAAGACTGCGGGAAGGGGGCTTGAGTGGCCAAATGAAATGGTGGATAATAAGAAAGGGGTTATTGAAAAAATGCAGATGTGGGGTGGGCCAGGACAGGACAGAAGAGTGGATGAGCCCACTTCTTCTTGGATCTTGGATCTACCATCTCCTCTCTAGAAGTCAGAGAAGGAAGAACAAAACTGGTAATCCTGCGAACCAAAGGCTGCGCTGTGTTTTCGGAGGAGAGGGGTAATGATTCAGAAGCCACCAGAATCGGGTCCTGCTGGATTTCTGGGATTTGTTTAGATGGCCCATGCACCATCCCTCATCTTCCAGATCGTTCTGGATTCCATCTTTCCCCCTCCCCATGAAATCTTGATTCTGACTACCATTAGGAAAAATAACTCGTGCCCCAAGCCACTACTATGTTATTTCTTATAAGGTATATGTCTCAATTTTTCTCAACCTCTCAGACATCAAGGCTATCTTGGCCTTCAGCTGTCACGATAACCAGCTACGATTCATTCCTTCGGCCAAATTGTCAAGAAATTATGGGGATTGTGCCATAAGTTTGAAGCATACTGGTATATACACGCGTGTCCTTCCTGCAGAATACGCTGAAAAATCAGGCTGATTCAAGTCAATGGGCACTACAACCCAAGAGCAACGTTCAGTCAACATGAGAGTCGTGTTGGGTTCTAATGAACACAACCACGGGGTCCAAAGTGAAGTGTGTCCAAGGGAAGCGTGGCTAGGATTGCTGCCTAAGCAACGTCCCAAGGAGCTTGGAGTGACCAGGCCCATTAATCCTTCCTTTTCTGTATGTGTGAACGGCGGCAGCAGATGCTAGCTGGGTGTTTTGGTACGCTTCCTCCCGCAGCAGACCTGAAATGCTTTGACCCCGGAGATAATGTGCAAGAAAACCTCTCGCCACCACGAAAATGCCGACTTATTTGGTAAATAATACAAGACGACCCGTGGTTCAGAAATGCCGGTCACACCTTCCCCTAAGTGGGAACGATCGAAGTGGTAACCCTTACAAGTTCCCGTGGAAGTGAAAGAGGGAGCCCTGGGTTCTGCGCAGACATTTCGATAGCGCCCGACTTAGTTGTCCCCGAACCAGCATTGTTTCACCCTGATTTATTGAAATAATCACGAAGTTTGAATCCACACGATACACTGAATCGTGATAGTTATTGGATTTTGTCTTTGCCTGCCTCGTGACGCCGGCTACTGCCGAAGTGCGCAGGGATTTGCCAGAAATCGCCCCTTATCCCGATTGCCACGGGATCGCTATTGATTTCCCCCGGGGGTCCCTTCAACGAAAACTGGTTACTATAACTGAATTGCAGCCCGATCTTATGCCCTGGAACTGATTGAGCGCTGCCCTAACCCTAAATTCCCAGGCAAAATACATCCCATCAAACACTGGGAAAGCCCTTTTCCAGGAAAGCGAATTCTGCTTTCGATCATATTTTTGCCCCTATGGGAGATGACCCGATCCACTTCTACTGGGGATGATATCGAGGCAGTGGGATTTAATAAAGAGGAAGATCCCTAGAGATCGCATTTATAACGGGTTTGTGGGACATCTTTCTGCAGAATCAATTGCTTCATTCAGTGTAATTAGCATCAAGGATAACAACTGTGGAAGTAAAATAAACTATTTACCCCCCTCCTTCCCCCAAGAAAGATTCTTTTAACAGAAAGAACCTCTTGGATTTTCTAACTTTCTAACATATCCAACAGAAGACAAAGGCATGCAAGCGAACCCTACAGTATAATTCGATTCAGCCCTAAATTTGTGATCCTAAGTATCAGGAAGAAATTATCAAGGGAACCCATGGATTTATTTTCTGGAATTGGGACTTACACGATTGCGTTGTGCTTTTTAAAAATACATGAGGAATTGTTGAACCCTGCTGTACAATAGCATGTATTTTTTCTGTGGCAGAAAAACATCAACCAAAGAGATTAGGAAGAAAGTCACATTTTGAAAATCAGGAATATAAAGATATGTGGGGATGAAAGGCCGACCTCCCTTTGGCAGATTTGGTTGCTCTCTAAAGTTTGCAGAAAGTAATATGTAAGTAACCACACTTAAGCACACAGGAAGCAGGAATCCCAAGAAGACGAAAGAAGGGGAAAATAAATTTGAAAAGGTAGAATGGCACTATTGATTTAATAGGATCAGGAACAAAAGTTGTGCGAAACCATCATTTAAATTTTTACTTTCTCATTTTTTTTCCATTCAATAGATTGCAAAGTGTCTTAATTCATAACTTGGCACTTGTTGAAAACTGTGACGTCGACAATGAACAAATAAAAGCGAAGCAAACCTGAGTGGAACAAACTCTCGTGCCGACAACACGGAAATAAAATATCAGCGTTTGTTTCTTCTTGGCCACTTTTTCTTTTCCCCTCAATAACTTAAAATACACTAGAAAAAATACGGTCATTATAAATAATTTGTTTTGTTTTGTTTTCATGGAGAACAAATAATTATAAAGCTCTGTTCCTAGCAGAGTTCAACTGGCAAAGACATTTCTCTCCCCTCTCCGTTTCATTTTCTTGGCAAAAGAGAGCGCGCAGCTCTGGCTTGGAGCGAACGGACGGACCGGCTACTTCGCGGCCGCTCTGATTACCGCTATATATATATATTTATATTTATATTTCTTCAGAAAAGAAAAAAAATACATTGATATAGATTATGTAACATCACAAGGTTACGGGAATGGATGCACCTTTATGAGATCGGATCGAAAGGTTTGACGGAACACTCAACTCACCAATTATTTACCATCGCCTAAATAAATGCTTTTGTGCACCAGTATCTTTCTTTTTAAAAAATATACTTCGTACCCCCTGCCATTATTAGAGGTGGCCTTACGGATGGCCGTGGCTACCCTTCCGTCCGTACTGCAAAGAGCGGAGGAAGACACCCAAGGTTACTAGAAATCCGACAGCCAAACAAGTTTCACCCGAGAAACAAGCTACATAGAAATCCCACTGAAATCAATGGGATGAGAGCTGTTGGCCACGGATCCTATTGATCTCAATGACAGGTTGTGAAAATGGAGGTATGGGGCTGGGGGTCCGAAATTTATAACGTAATCTTGGCTTTATTACAATTTATCTTTTCTAGAACTCTTATAGGAGGCTGGATGTTTGAACCAAAAACAGGGATGGGGCAAACAGGCTCCAAGGAATCTAGAATTCTTGCCATGTTTTTTGGAAAATAAGTGTCATCAATAAAACCTATCGCGGGGGGGGGGGATCTGCAGGAGATGGTCAAAAAAGTGAAAATGGCGACTTGTAGTAGGCAGGCTGGGGTTGCGATTGCACCGTCGCGGCCGCCATTTTGACTTTTTTGACATACTCTGCAGACACCCAAGTCAAAGATCAGAGTAGTCTTAAGCGACCAGGGCTAGAGTAGCAATGTGGGGGGAGGGCAGGGATGTCTCACACATGGCCCGTTGCTTTCGATGGGATCGGGCGCGACCAGGAGCGCCCCCTTCTCCACATGGCGAGGTCTCCCTCCCGACCTCTCGTAACTCGGCCCCGGCGTGCTTCTTTCCCTGACGGATTTCGTTCTCCTCCCAAGATTTCGGATGCGATGCAAACAAGGGACGCCAAGAAGTTAAAAATAATAATAATAATAATAATTAACCGAACCCCATGCAAACCCGGAACAGTCCTAGCAAAATATTCCGACTTAAGTTTAGCGTTGGTGGGGTGGGGATGGGAGTGGGGAGGAAAAAGGGAAGAGAAAGAACCGCGCGTCTTTCTTTCCCCCCCTTTCTCCTCCTCCCTCTTCCTTCCCCCCCTCCCGCCATTTGTAACCTTTCCTCCCACCCACCCATCTCCCACTTCTAAGTTCGTAGCTGCTCGAGCTCAAGCTTTATCCGATGCAACGTGAAAGGAGGCCCGCCTCTCTTATATCCACTTTCCTCGCATTAAAGTGAACTTCGCAGGAAAAAAGGGTCCGTTTCAAAACCGTGTGAACTTCCCAGCTGCGCGTCTAACACAGTTCTTCGCGCTCTTTCTCAGTCAGCCTCTCGCGCCTCCCTCTCCGTTTTACGAGGGAGTCGCCTTGCCGCCGCTGCCTTCCTCCTCCTCCTCTACTCGCTTTATCAGCCGGAGCGGGAAGGCAAACATTTTGCCCCCATCTCCCCTCAGTCAAAGAAGCAAGCGACGTCCTCTGAGGGGGTTTCCCGCCACGGGCCGGGTGTCTTGGAGGCTGCCCCTCAGTTTGGAAGGCGCAGGCGCGCTCGGGTTCGCTCCTGACGCGCCGAGGTCGGTCTCTGTCAGAAGGCGAAGCGCGGGAGGGTGGCGGGGGCGTCCGTCCGGAGAGCCTGCCCCCCGGGGCCCCGCGCTGCTGCCCGCAGTGGTGGGATGGCCACGCGCCCCTCGGGGCCCGAAGAGTCACAGGCCCAGCGCGGCCGCGTGCTTTTTGGCTTTGAGTCTGAGGTCCGCGATGCTCGAGTTCTTGCTGGTGGTCTTGGCCGCCGCGGCCGCGGCCACCACCGAAGCGGCCGAGGCCGACTCTGCCGCCAGGGTGGCCAAGGGCAGGCCGAAGGGCGGGGCCGGGAACATCATGTAGGGCGCGTGCGCTGCCAGGTGCGGGTGGAGGTGGTGGTGCGCGTGCGCCACGGCGCTGTCCAGCTGCAGCTGTGCCTGCACCTGAAAGGACAAGGGCGTCACGTTGCAATGACTATCCTAAAAGGTGTAACGAGAATGGAGAGAGACAAGAGCGTTAACGGACCGCCCAGCCATCGGGGTCCCCTCCCCCGCCCTTCAGCGCGCGCACCCACTTCGGGGGGGGGGGGTTCCCTGAGGAAAGGGAGAAGTTAGCCGACTTGGTTGGGGTTTTCCCTGGGTAAACTCTGACCTTCAGCCCCATGAAAAGAACTATCTAGGCCTTAGCAAGAGTGAACCCAAGCAGGTGCATTTATTTATTTATTAAACCATGGGTCAGGGTGATGTACAAAAATCAGGTTGCTGCCTCATTAAGCGCTGTTTACAATTTGCAGCGCCAAAGTTCACACAACAGGGAAAGCCAAGGCCAAACAAATGATATTGTGGTGCTGTGTGACCTGGGACTTCATATACAGAGAAGGCAGAGCGGGTTTTTCTCTCTCTTCCCCCTCTCCCCGTTTTTTGGAAAGAAGAGGTCAAATTAAAATGAGAAAAATCAATGTTTTTCCTAAATTCCACCTTTTTATCTGTAAGTGAAGCACTGAACAAGTTGTGCAGAGTGCTGGGTATATTTTCTGGCAAAGGGTTAATAATTCCTTAAAAAAATATGTTGTGGTGGTGGGTAGGGGGAGTTGAAGTTCAGTTCAGAATTTGGGATTAGCTATCAGGTGGCAAAACCATAATATATTTTATTGGGAATCAGCCCCATTGAATACAAGCCTCGCTTCTGAGTAATGCATACATAACATTTATAGGTTGTACTGGGACATCCTCAAAGCTGGAAGAGGCAGCATTTAATGGGGCTTGCTCTTAAGCAGATGCTTTTACAGCTTTGCATCTATCTGTTTTAGCAAATTCTTGAAGCTACTCACAACATGAAACCTCCAAGTCATCACATTCAGAAAAGCACAGTAAGAGCACCTGAAGTAAATGGCAAGGTTGCAGAAGTGCTCTCTCAGTACTTGGCTGAGTCTCAAAACAGGTACATAACATCCATAACAACAGGTCAAGGCTGTTTTGAGCTTTTGCAGAGCAGGCTATAAATATTCGAAGACAGGCCCCACAAAAAACAGCTTTCTGTCTAGCTGGAATAAATGACATGAACAGCTAGTATATATAGACAAGCAGTCACCAGAATGACTATCATCTAGTCAAGGGTAAGCCAAGAAGAGGAAAAAAAATGCTCAGCTTTCAGAATAAAAATGGCTGGGGAGCTGAAACAGATCTAGTGCCAGGAAATAATCTATTCAGTTCTTCTTGCCTAGGATCATGTATCATGCTAAACCTAAATCATTAGCAAAACACAATTATTGGCCCATGTAACATCAAATCAAATGAATTTTGTGGCAGCTTTATGTGACAGTCTGGTTAACATCACATGCTCCAAACATGTTGACCACAAATTTCATTTTATTCTAGTCTGTATGGGTGAACTAGCTCTTGTGTTTCAAAGCTGACTGGTTCAGAGCCATACCTGAGCCTTGTTTAATATTATGTTTAGTGGTGGTGGGGAGGTTTGGAGGGAGGTGTTAAAGAAAGCTTTAAATGTTTCTTTGGGGGAGGTTCATTATTCAAGATGCTGGATGGACACAGGAATACTGACTGCCTGAACTCAGAAATGCATTGCTTCATTGATTGGTTTCTTCTGCTGATGGATTTGCTGCATCTTGCATTGATTGACTGGTCTGTCTGCTTATATATGTTCATTACACATATTTAGCACAAAAATGTTGGTTCAGAGCTTCAGGTACTGTTACTGTTTTATTCCTGTGGCAGCTGCCAAATGGTATATGCGCTACTTAGCTAACCATAAGAAGTGATGGCAAATTGGCTAAAGTGTAGTTAATTGTCAATCTAGCTGTTAAACCTTAAGCTTCTGATTCTAATAAATGTGCTTGATTGGTATTGTGACTATCCATTCTGAATTTGTGTTTTTTTAAATACTTTTAATATGGGGAAATTATATATGTGTCTTGCTAATTCTTAATTCATACATATTATGGCAATATTTAGGCTGCCTAAATATTATTGAGTTGAGTACGGTAACCCTAAAGAGCATCAAACAAGTAGGTACAAATCGCAACACTATACTTTTATCTCTTGCCTTTTCTCCGAGTTCTTTAAAGACTGAAAATATTTATGGTTCTTCTCATCATTTTGTCTGAATTTTGTAAAAGTATGATTTACACAGATTCTAACTATAACTGTTTGGAGCTTTAAAGATGTTTGCTGTGTTGTTATGAATATCATGGATACCAGCCACCTTTTTTTGATAGTTTTTGTTTCTAATGCATCTAAGGATATTTAATCCTATACAGAGGCTTGAAAGTCAAAATCTACGTATAGTCAATAAAAAAATTAAAAAGCATTGAATTTCATGTATATTGAGATAAGGCTGTTTTTTCTAACTTTGTACTGACTGGTCGTTCAATCTACAACTAGCAGAATTCTCACCAAGATTGGGCTGCCTGTGCTGATTGGAATTCTGGGAAATGTGGTCCAATCACATTTAAAAGGTGCAAGGTTAGGAAAGGCTGAACAAAGGTTTAAAAGAATTATCCACAATTATTTAATGGGTGTGCACCATCTAGAGTATACCATTACTAGCAGCAAACCTGAGGAGGACAACTTCGTTTGGACTGAGCACAAGTCATTAAAAACCTTCTGGCTTTATGTCTCCAAGATGCTATTTCTAATACATCCATTATAAATCCCTTGGAAATCAACTAGAGTTATTTCGAAGTAATGGCCATGATTTAGAGACAGAAGCCCCAGAAATCAATGTCTTAAGATGATCAACTACGCTGGGCAAGAGCCCAACATGTTTAGAAACAGGGTTGTCAGGCTTTCCTTCATTCAACAGTCATAGATTGTTTAAAAGGGAATTTCCAAGTGGGGGAAGAGATTAGGTTTTTAAAAAGCATATTAAACACTATTTTCAGTTGACAGCAAGAATATAAATTAAACTCTTTAAAATAGAGTTCTATTTGTAGAGCTATGCCAGTTGTGATTTTTTTTTTTGTTTAATCCTGCAAAGATCATTCTATCAAAATTAGGATATGCGTATTCAATCTTGATGCCTATCCTTGTATCCAATGAGAATAGCAAAACTCAATTCTTTGGAGTGAGCACTCTGTGGCTGCATCAAGGGTTGCCTTTCTAATTGGCCTTACTAGCTTCACTGCATTAAATTCATGGGACTTTATCTGATTAAACATGCCTGGTTCACAGAGAGATTGTTCTTTTCAATAGTTATCTGCAAGTAAAACTTCCTTGAACACATAATGCAATCTTCTCCAGGTAATATGGTTAAAAATGGTCTTGGATCTCAGGCTTATGTCCTGAATAAACTTGCCAAATTTGGTTTCACAATTTTGGCATCTTTCCAGATCCCTGATTGCTCTATTCCAATCCAGCCTCCTGGTTCCTTGAGATTACAGCCATGAGAACTGGATCCTAGCAAAATCAAAGCAGGGATAAAAGTTTTCCCAATTTTTTAATGTTTTTTTTATTTTAAGAGCTTTCCACAGCAAACTTGAGTACCCTGGCAGGGCAATTAAATGATGATTGTTTCAATACAGTCATGTAGAAGGTTAGAATGATCTGCAGATCTTCCAGGGATGCAAGGAAGATCTCATCCTCTACACCTCTCCCTTCCCCCTGCAGAAGGAAATTGCTGGAATTTGCTTTCAGCAAAAAAAAAGTGTCCAGGGCTTCTGTCTCCAAAGAGCAAGATAGAGAGAACTACAGGAAAGGAATGGGAGCTACTGGTGGCCCCTCGGTCTCAAGAGATGCTCATGGCTGGCCTTTCTACTTGCCTGTTGGAAAGGCATCCGCAAAGCCCCAACATTCACATAGGGAGCAACTCGGCATGCTTCAAACTGGCTTGCTGCTCCAATGAGGACCCCTGAAACAAACAAGAATTGAATCACGATCCACTTTTAATCCTTAGAGTCTCCCAGCCATAATAGGGAGAGAAAAGCAGAACTTGGAGATATTAAGCTAAAATGATTAGTGCCTGCATTTAGGCCATTTGGGCTCAGGTGCAAGACAAAAAGGACTTTTTCTGATTGCCTCCATCCCCAAAATCCTGGGCAAATAGCTTCCCTGCTCCTCTTGATGCTATCCCAAGTGGCAGCATCCTATGTACTTTTGCACTGAAGGAAGTTCCCTTGTATCCCATGAAATCAGGCTGATAAATGTGCAGAAAGCTGCAATGTTAGGAAAGTTCAATAAAGATGATAGCACCCAAACCAGGCGAGACACTCAAGAGCTCAGTAATTAAAAAAGGCATGTCTATGGCAAAAGCCCCTTTGGCTCCATTTCACATATGTACCTTTATGGAGCTGGTTTTCTTGCTTTCTGCATTTAGCTCTTCTGTTCTGAAACCAGACCTGGGCAGACAAACAGGGAGAAAAGCAAACAAGTCAATATAAAGCCACAACTATATATATATAAAGTGATCTCTCTCTGATGCCATGTTTATTTCAGGAAAGCTACATTTTGTAAGTAGAGATTCTTCTTCCCTTCCTGTTTGCTATGCCCAGCTCTTTTCCATCTAAATCTGGTCTCTAGAGAACTTTCAGATCTTTTCCCTAGCTGCACACTGCAATTATTTGCCCAACTTTGCTCAGGCTGCCCCATCTAACAGTAAATCCTGTGAAACACAGCTGCATTCCTTTTTGAATAAGCCTGGGTATGATTGCATCCCAAGGATCATCAGTCAACAGTAACGTCTTGCCTTACAAATGTTGGAAGTACAGCAAATATTTTTGAATCTCCCTTCAGCTATCTCCAAGTTCCACAGGGTAGAATGAAGGACTCTCCTTCACAATGAACTAGATTCTGTATATGTATCAAAGTTCAGTTGTTGCTATTATCCCAAAAGCACCTTCACAATTGGAAAGGCACAGTTCTCACTCTTGCAGTCCAAAGTTTGGACTGTTTCTGTTCTATATTTAAATAATCTAGCTGATCTAGAATTGGAAAAGTCATTTAAATGTGCGTTTTTGAGAAGCTTATCTCATTTTCAGACATTGCAGTTATCCAATATTTGCATCATGCACTTTACACATTTTAAGTACTTTTTAGTAATTTATTTAAGAAATAGTACAGTAAAAGATACCTGTCACACACATGCTAAACAGTGTAAAATGCATCAATCAACTGGTTTGTAATCACACCCGCAGACAGTTTATGTGACTCTTTCTCAATAAATCTGAAGCTATTTGAAATGAAAACTAGTTTTCCATTTTCATATTTCAGTTGAAACTAGGCTTGAATTTTAAACATATATGGTGGCAGAAAATATTTCCAATGGTTTGGAAGCAATCCCTATTCTTCAAAAGAAATTTATCCCAAGTAAACGCTGATAGATTGAAATTTTCCTCTGTAAAATCAATGGTTCTTACTTCCCTTCTGAGTGAAATGTATTTCATCTCAGGCCTATTAAGCACTTTAATGCTGTAACCCAATACAGATTCACTGGGGATTGATCCTATTGTGCTCAGTAAGTCCTGTCTCCTAGTAGATGTGTCTAGATGTCTGCTATAAGTCCTATGATTTTCAACTGGGAGAGAGTGAGGTTTATTTCCTTCGCTCAGTTTTCTGGAAGTCTCTCTGTAGTCGATTGACCTTATTTGTGAGTAAATGTTGTTGTTAATTCTATTAAACATTTACACAAAATGTGGGTATGAGAGGAAGTAAAATGGATGAACTTAATAGGGTGACCCCAGTTTATATTTTTGAAAAAAAGAGTCTTCCAGAGAAAGCTACTTAAGTTCCAATCTAAGATTCAGAGGCATATGCTATGATCAAATATTAAAAATTGGGCTATCATGCAAGAAGTTCACCTAAATGGAGCAGAAGGGAAATTTATTTGGTCTCTAAAACCAGGGAGGGCAGAAAGAAAACAGAAAGGCATGGGATGTTCCTCAAGAAGATGAGTTGGAAAGACTCCAGATTTTAATAAAAACAACAGAGTCTTGTGATGCTTTGAAGGCTAAGAATGTTATTATGACAAACTTTCAAGTGTCACAAACTATCAAAAGTCTTTGTGTCCTAATAACTATGCTATAAGTCTTTCAGATGCCATAACACTTTAACAGTGTCTACTGTAGATAAATGCACTGACCCTCAATTGAACAATGGAAGCCATGACATTTTTTTTTCTTTCCAAATTTAGTGGCTGTAAGAAGAAAAGTTTGGAATTAAAAGAGGACTGGAGTTGATGGGTTTATCCTAGTGAAAACAAATCCCTAGGCTCAGAATGTGTGACTATATAGTTTTAGGGCCTAAAGGAAATAGAGTATCCAATACAAGTTGGACATTTGTAGTGGGGCCTGATTAGCAGGTCTTTGGCTTATCAAAACCTAAGTCTAAATCTCTGTCTCCCTGCTCCTTCCTATCCCACAAGTTAGCCAAGCAGAATTACTCTCTCTCCTGATTCTCCTGCCAATACAGCCTTATCTTTGCAGAGGCATTCCTGTTGAACTTCTCTATTTGACCTAACTCTGAAAGTTTGAAATATATATATATATATATAAACTTAAAAAGGAATGAGCTCATTAAAAGCTAGTTGTATTGATTAGCTTTCTCTGTAAGAAAAATAAAACACCAAAGCATTTAATTACAAACTTTGAGGTGGAGGGTCATAAAAGTGTCATAATAAAGAAGCAGAGAAATGCTCTCTTTCTCTGGGGACTAGCATGCAATACAGAAGCAGAATAATGATCTCATTATTATGATAATCTCATTTGTTCCCATATTAGGAAAAAAAAATGTGAAAACAGCCCCACAGCAGGCAAGATATCATTTCTGGCTATATTAAAGCAAGAAAAAGTTTTAAAAGCATGAAGAAGGAGAATAAAGTTGGAACTTTACCTCTTAACAAATTTGGACTGCCATCCCACACATACTCCAACAAGTTCAAAAGAAGATACTATTAAGATCCATTGAATTCAGAAAGACTAATGTTTGAGCAAAGGCTTAAAAGTGAACTGTTTCTTTAGCGAGTTCTACTTTAAATTGGTTGGATTCCAGGCTTTAGTGTGTAAAGGGAGAAGGTAAGAAGGTAGGAGTGACCGAAACCTGCTGTCCTTCAAAGAGAAAAGAATCTCGTTGAAGATTTTCTTTGAAAGAAAGAGTGAGTTTGAAAAGAAGTGAGCTGATGCCTGCACACCTAGAACCGACCTTAGGACACATTGAGACGACCCCAAATGCTCTAGAGTCTAGACCTAACCTTATTCAGGGTACTGCCTATTGGCTTTAAAGAAATAGAAATGTAAGCCAATTGTGAGATGGAGGACTCACTCAGCCTGCAAAAGACACTATTTTGTTTTCAGGGAGTTGCTAGCAAGAGATTCCAGGCTAAAGCTACCATTTCCACTAGTTTTTCCTGGGGCAGCAGCCATTGAGCAAAAGCATCAAAGGAAGCCCAGCCTGCCTGCTTCCTGGATACAGGTCCCATCTGACTTCATGTGACTTGCTTCCAGAGAACTCTCTGTAGTAGGTGCAGCAAAGCAATTGGATCCCGTGCACCTACGCAAAGCAGCAAAGCCACAAAACTCAGTACCTTTACTCAGGAGTAAACCCACCAGCATCTAAGGCCATTGGCTTCTGTGTGAACCTGAGCAGCAGTAGGTCTAGAGATTGGGGTTTCATTCTTCTATCTATTATGCTCACACTAGCTAGCCAGCTCTTCTTCCTGCCATCTGCCAAGGAGAACCAGGCAGGAAAGGATGCTTAAAGCCAACTCACAGGCATTTTCTGGGGCCATTTGAAAGGATCCAGACTCTAATCAATGCAAATCTCTGGAAGTTCTTCTCTATGGATTATACCAAGCGCCAGTTATTCTTTTGTTGAGGCAACCAAACCTCCCTACTCTGGAATCAAGCAGCCTTTAATTCCTCCCATCTCTCTCTCTCTCTCTCTCTCTCTCTCCCTCTCTCTCTCTCCCTCCCTCCCTCCCTCCCTCCTTTCCTCCCCTTCCATTTTTAACTACTCAAAATACAGACACCCATGTTTAAAAGAGTGTGTTTTAAGTTGTCAATTTAAAGAGCAGTGGAGATAAATGGAAAATCAGAAAAGGAGTAACAAAGGCAAGCAAAGAGAGGAGGTTTTTTTCCTCTTCCAACTTTCCCTAGGTTATATCTTTAAAAAAACACAAAACTCTGTTCTTCTGCGCTCCCCCTCCCCTGTTTGATTCTCTTCTGTCTATTGCTGCAACTCGACTGTTCAGATTCTGGCTTGATCCGATTACAAGATGCAGAGAAAGCCTTTCAAAAGTGGAGCCCGGGTTTGGTGCAGATGGCAGCCCATGCCGCCAAGATGGAGGGGAAAGGATCAGTTACTCTGCGAGCAGCTGCAGATGTTCAAGGCCTAAAAAAATGACTCTTTGGGTTCACACAAAGGAGGATCCGTTTTCCTGGGGAATCACTGCTGATAGAGTGATATAGTGTTCACTTGAACACTGGACAAACAGATCTGGCGTTTGGCTTGTCAGCATCTTCGGAGGAAAGGAGTGAGCTTACAAAATTTTGTCCGTTAGGGAAAATTTGGAAGGTATAGGAAAAGAGTGAAAAAATCTCCAAAAACAGCTTCTTTCTAAAAAAAAAACCAAAAAAAAAAAAAACCTTGCTTGCCCCCTCTAAACTGAGCAGTGTGTAAGCCTTCCTTTCAGTTCACCTTTCTTGGAGGTTTTTAAAATTGCTTACAAGACAGACATAGACATCCAATTTCCTGTTTTAAACCTTTTTTTCTTTTTAAAAGAGATAGGGTGGAAGGTGTGTGTGTCTATGTATGCCTATACTATTTAGCTGGAGTATACTTTGATATGGCCATATACGTCTTTCCAGGTGGAAAGATCAGACTGATATAATTTAAATCCTGAAATGATAAGCACTGAAGCCATGGAAAGATCTTATTTGAGTCTCACTCACAGTGGCTGTCTTTGCATGAACTAAATTGTGGTTTATTGAACCAACATTTACTTGATTTAACCCAGTTGCCTGAGGTCACATACACTAACCCTACTCAATGGCTGGTCATTTTCACAACATGGGAGTCACAACTCAGCTAGCCTAAGTTGGAAGCTCAGCCCAGCATGAAACCTGGTTTGCCTTCCCACCTTGCTCCATCTTCACCTCTCTCACAGACAACCTCTGGCTGCATTTTTTTTTGCTTTGGATCTGCAACTTGCGCAACTCCAGCCAATTTTGGCTTATTCCATAAACCCGGACTGAGCAATCCGGTCTTAGTAACAAGGGCAGTAATGGTTAGAAAGTGCAGAAAGTGGCTTGTCAGCAGGACAATAGAAGGAAGATTTTCAAAACCATTTAATACGTTTTTCCTCCGGCAGTCGGGGTGGGGGGGAACAACCTGAATTCATCTCACGCCAGGTGAAGCCTAATTTGAATGTCTCCTCCCACGCGCCATCAAACCTGCCGCAAGCAAATTACAGGAACTCGGTATTAAGACCTCTCGTCCCCCCGATTTAAAGAAGAGATCTGAGCTCTGGAAGGCGCCCGGTGTGTTGATGGAGAGGCTCGCTTATATCGCCGAATGAGTCTGAGCGGTGCTCAAGGTGGGTGGATTTGACTCATGGTCAGTGCAGCTACCTCCGTTTCCTTTAGAAACCCGAAAGCTCGCGCCTCGTCGGACATGCTGGGTCCGCTAAGCGGACGGCTCCATCCCGGCAACAGATCTCCCTCCTAGCTGAAGTGTCTTGCGAAAGAGCTCCGATGCGCGTTCACCCCTAGGAACCCTTCCAATCTGGAGTGACCAGGGCTCCTTCCGCGGAAAATCCACACTCACTCGCGGGGGTGGGGGGAAGCTGCTGCTGCTTCCTGACGGAAGGGATCGCGGGCTCCTGGGCCAAGCAAAGGCTAGCCGGGGAAGGGCGGCCTCTCCTTTTGACCGTACAATGAAAGCAACCGGGATCCAAAAGGAGCGTCCGCCGGCAACTGCAACCCTCGCTCCCAAATGCCACCCCCACCCTCCACTGGCGCTGCGGCCCCGGGGATGCTTCAGAGGACAATTGCCACCAGCCCCGCGTCCAGAAGCGGCTAGTCGGAGGAAAGCGCGCGTCGCTTCCCCTTCCCCAACACCCTTGCCAAGCGGCGGGCCTCACCTGCACCCGGGCTTCCGACAGTCCCAGCCGCTGGCTGAGCTCCTCTCTCATGAAGGCGTCCGGGTAGTGGGTCTCGTCAAAAAGCCGCTCTAGCTCGTTCAGCTGCTCCAAGGTGAAATTGGTGCGACTCCGCCGCTGCTTGATTTTCGTCTGCCCTTCGTCTTCCATCGCTTTGGCATCCTCTTTGCGCTCTTTCAGCTCCGGCGAAACTGGGGACGAGGCGAAAAGGCGATCAGAGCCGCGTGCCGGACCTTCTCCTCCGAAGCACTGGGCCTGCTCTGATCGCCGGGTCTGCCCCCACGTGTCTTTTTGCCTTAAGCCGAGACGGGGGGAGGGGAAGGGGGAGGGGGAGGATCAGAGATCAATGAACGAGGAAAGGTCACCTCCCTTAACGGTTTCGCGGCTGGAGGACTCGGCTGGCTAAGGCGGCCGGTGGGCCAAGCGGAAGAGCTTGCCGTTCCGATCCGGCTAGGTCTTCCCTTCCGAGCCCCCACCCCACCCCACCCCACCCCACCAGCCTTCAATGTCCCATGGATTTCAGCGGGCAAATGAACGCCTTTATTGGGGAGGAGGAAGCCGAACTCAGCGCGACTTGTTTCTGAACAGCTCAGCAAAAGGAGTTCTTCTCCTTTGTAGGCGCAGTCCAATCCTAACCTCCTTCGAGATATTAGATGCAAAGCCCTGGTACTTTAGAAGTTTAGACAATTGTACCCCAGGGTCTCAAACGAATTACACACAAATCAAATTCTCCCCCCCCCTCTCTCTCTTTCTCTCTCACACACACCGGATTTTCTTTCCCTCTAAGACTTTCTTAGAAATATTTAGGAAAACCCCTTGAGTACTGCAAGTGGGATCCAAAGGTCCTTTTCGCTTGTCCCAATAAACCCCAATCTTCTGCAGAAGAGAGGCCCAGGGTTGAAAAACTGAATTTAGAAAGACTAGTAAGTAGACTTTGCTTTTAGACACGTGAATGCCAGATCTTGGATTTGGGAAAGAGAATCTGAAGAATGGATCGAAGAGGGGGAAAAAAATTACCCTGAAAAAAATCCGAACCGTTGCTGAAGTTGGGGGCGGAGGAATCTTTCGGGTTCTGGACACACTTGGCAATCTTTTTTTTTCCTCTCCCCCCTCCCCCAAATCACTCCACTGGGGCCTTTCTGAGATGGGGTGGCTCTTTAGGAAGGAAATTCAGCTGCGACGCGCATAGGAAGCTACCTAACCCGCCTGGTTTTTTCAAGACCGGCGGGTTTTCGAGAAATCCTTGCGGCAGGTGCGGGAGAGAGGCGGCATCTGCCACATGTAACCTTTCCTCGGTCTGTTTGGGGAAGTTGAAACTGTCCTTGGTTTTCTTTGCATAGAGAAAAAAAGAAAAAAAATGTCCCTTCAAAAAACGAAATCTTTGCAATAAACAACTCGGTCCTGTTTTGATGTCTAAAAGTTTAAACCGTATCCCACCCCGTTTGTTTCCTCTTTGTCCTAGTTTCTTCTTCCCCCTCCCCCCGCATTCCAGATGAAAATGAAAACTGATCCACGTAGGGAATTTTGGAAGTTTATACATTCCTGCGACAAAGGCCTGCTGCTATTAATTATAACGAGAGAGAGTCGGTCTTAATCTTTCCCTCTGATTTCATTTTTTTCCTCCGCGTCTACCGCCGACCTCGCGCAGACAGAAACCCTTCACTTCGGACACCAGGCCCGGCTTTTACTTGGCCAAGCTACGCTATCTAGTCACACCGCGGGGCTTTCCCAATTCAAAGGCCTGGTTTCTCCCTTTTCCCTGGGACGGTTTTGCGCCTCGTCTCGCCGAAGTTTGTTTATCGCAAGTGCGCTTCCCCTCTAATCATATTCGGAATTTGTTTAGCAAATCATTTCCGGTTCTCAGGTTTTCAATCCAGTTCCGATCTGGAAGGAGCTACTTGCGTTAAACAAAAGGGTTGAAAAGAAAAGAAAAAAACCCGCCTCCACCTCCCCTCCGCGAATATGGCACTCGCTGACTCAATCCACACACGGATATTCAAATATACTTGAAAGTCACAGAGTTCTTTGGATAAGCAAAGGAGGAAGGTCTACGGCCCTGCTTAAGATTCGTGTATCTTTCTTGACGCCGTTGCGGTTTCTTCTTTTCAGTAGAAAGGCTTCTGAAAATAAAGCTACAAGAAGAAGCCTCCTCTCTTCGGATTTAAACGCTGCTTCTGATTAAAGGTTTCTTTTACAACGCGATTACAAGACGCGCCTTTCAAATTAACACTTTTGGAAGTGTACCTTGTGAAAGATAAAATGCAATTTTCTTTACTTTGGATTGTGCACCATATTTGATGCACTAATAATGGCTACGCTTAAAGCTTTCCGATCCGCTTTTTAATATGCCGATTTATTTAAGCCCGCCTTTGTTTCACGTTGCAAATACCGAAAAACCGCTCAGTGGAAGCGAATTAATTTTCAACCGTAAATATTTTTAATACTTAAAGATGGACTTCAGAGTGACCTACTATACCTTTCTCTCAGGGAGCTAAACGTTTTGAAAAAAGTAATGTGAGGAGCAATTGGACCCCCCACGTTGGCGGTAAAAAGACTTTGGAGCATTGTGCGTGCCAGTCTCCTCCATATAAAAAATATCTCTTTGAAAAACAACCCTAAACAAACCCTCACAGTCAACCAGACAGGCAGCGCGGACCGGAGGAAAACCTCAGTTATCCAACCTAACCAGCACCAAAAGGGATCCACAGTCGATCCCCACAAAAATCCACAGGTAGAATTACACCCACCCCACCACTTCCGCCCACCCCCCGGCTATTTGGAACCGTACCTCCCTGGGAGATGGCCTGACTGGGTTTCTTCCTCTCTCTCTCTCTCTTCTCATTGGGTTTAGTTTTCAATATTCTCAGCGCTTTGCAATGTTTGTCGAGAGAGCGAAATTGAGGGCACCGAAGATCAGACCGCCCGACTCCATCCTTTCTCTCGCCAAGTTTCCTCGCCGCTTTCTTGTCGGTCGGGACTGAACGCGGATCTTTCGGCGAGGCTTTCCGAGCGAACCCGCAAGCGTGGAAACTCAAGCACACACGCGCGCGCGGGCGCGCGCGCTCATCTAGGCGCGCCTTTTCCTTTGCTCTCCCTACCACCCCAAGCCCACATCTCCCACAGCCACCCGCGTGGTCCCCAGCCTCGCCTGTTGCCCCCCACCCCACCCATACAAGCCGGGGCTCTTACCTTCGCTGAGTTTAGGAGTGTCCGCGTCTCGATTCCTGTCGACTGCACCCATGTCCAGCTCTCGCACCGGCGATCGCCTTCCCGAGCCTCCGCTTCCACCAGCTCCCCGGGCGGCCGGACTGCCGCTCTCCTCCGCGCTGGCCTCGTTGGAGCCTCCGGACTCTTTAGTTCCCCTGACGGGTCCGCTTTCCAGCACCTCCCTGTACGTGATCAGCTCCTTCTTCTCTTTCACTTTCTGATCAAACGACTTGGAGACAAAAGCGGTAAGTTCTTCCATCGCCGGCTCTTCTTTGGGCTCTTTTTTTCTCCCCCTCGTTTGCCTCCTCTGGCTGCTCCGAGCCCCCCAATAAACACATCAAGGGGGTCGGGAGGAGGGGGAGTGGGAGGAGAAGAAAAAGGGGGGGAGGGTGGGTGGGGAAGGGAGAGAAAAGTCGCAGAGGGGCTGGCTAGAGCGTTAAATGGGAGCGGAGGTTTCCCAACCCCGAGCGAACCTTGAAAAAAAAAACGGCCTTTGACAATTCTCCCCGCGAAGAGTTCCGATCTGTCTGGGCTCGGGTGATTGAAGTCCCCACTATTTATACTTTGCAGAGCCAGCCCCTCGTTTGGAGCAAATAACCTCCCCTTTGGTACTGGGAATGAACCCCCTTCCTCCTAGAGCAGCCCAGGCGCACCGCCGAAAGAGAAAAAGAGCCAGGCGGGGAAGGGGTGGGGGGGAGAGGGAGAGGGAGAAGTTATCCGTCTCCCCCCACCCCGCCCCTCGCCCCCTTTTCAAATCCGGCTGCCGGGCTTTCTCGCGCTCTCTCTCGGCCATTAATCCAGGATTGACAAGGAGCCCTAATTAATTTAATTAGGCATGGATCCTGCGCTGGTGTCCCGAGTTAGTTAAACGCCAGGGGGGGAAAGGGGGCTGGATCTGCAGGGGAGGGGCTGAAATGAGGAGCTCACCCGGGCGGGTGGCTGCCAGAAGGGAACGAAGAGCGCTTCTTCACCCAAACGTCTCCTAGGAAGCGCTTCGGGCGGACAAGCCAAGCAAGAGCGCGACTGGCCACCGCTTGCCGGAGGAAGAACTTGCCAGCCCCCGAGACGGACCCTCTCTTGAAACCAGACCTGCCTCTCTTGGGTCGGCTCCCCGCCCCATCCCAATGCCCGGATCCGCGGCTCTTGACCTCGGGAAGAGGCAGAAGAGCAGAGCTCGCTGCGGAGAGCCGTCTGTAGGGCGAGCCCCAAAGCGGTGGCTCCCTTGAGAGCCCTGCCTCGCGGTTTCCAGGCAGCGAGCTTAAAACGACTGCAACAGTTGTGGCCTAATCGGGCACTCGGAAGGTCGGGGGTTGGTGGAGTAGAAGCAAACAAAAGAGGCGCATTTTCTGGCAGAATTAGCCTTTCGGGTACACACACACACACACCCCAATTTTGCCCCGTCCACTCACTGATACTCCATCCTTTTTACCTGCCACAATTGCAGCTGGGTTCACTCTCCAGTAAGTCTTCGGGTTTTCCAGAGTCGTTGACACCCGACTGAGCAAAACCGGTCCCTCTCCAGATTGTCAGTGCACTAGTTTTACTAGGAAAGAAATCCGGTTTGTCTTTTATATATATATATATATATATAATAAAGTGTCATCCAAATCAGGCGTGATGCTTGGAGAGGTTCTTGAAGTTTTCTTGGCAAGAGAAGGCAAGGCAGCCACTGCTTTCTTCACAGCGTTTTTTTCCACCTACCAGCTCCCCTTGTTGCTTATTGCCTTGGGATTCCCTGGTGGCCTTCCATCCAAATGCTAACCAGATCTCAACTTGCTTGATCTTGTCGAGGCCTTCTTTTTGCTACTATTTGATTCTGGTACCAAATAGTCTCCCAGATTGAAAATTCAAGTGGAGTCTAGATTCTCATTTTGGGAACTTTTTAACTGGATGTAACGGGAAAACAGTCATATTGTTGACTTGCTGGTGAGGGTAAAGGTTAAAAGGGGAGAATGTACCATCTCTTGTGTAGTTGCAACATGAGTTAATGGGATCATTTGAGAGAATCTGGATTTGCCATCCATGAATAGGCAATCATTAGATGCAAGCCCATGTCCGGGTTTTTTTTAGTAAGTTCAAGTGCCCCAAACATTTTCTTTGTAAATAAATAGGGAGAGGTCTGATTCCAAATACTTCCTATGTGGGAGGGACAAAGGGATGTGAGTTTAATCATGGGAGTAAATTGAAAGGTTCTGAGAATTATATTGCCCAGAAAGGAGGGCTATTGGGTTTTTTTTGGGGTTTTTTTTTTGCATACTCCAGGAATCCTAGGCGCTATCTAAAAGCCAAATTGAAATGCTTATTACTATTTGGCTCTTCTCCCTTGATTAATATTAGTACATTTTGTTGTTTAATACTCAGAATGCAAAGTTTTCCATTTGGATGGAGTGATTCCAAATCTTTTCTACATTAGTTTATATTTATATATTACCCCCTTTTTCAGATAATTTAATATTATAAGCAACATGTACATTATAAGGAATCAATGTATCTAAATGCGTTTTAGATCTAGGAAGTAAAAGTTAATCTTTTAAATACTTTATTAGAAAATTGTCAGAATACCTTATACTCTTTTTATGGCTTTCAGTTAAATCTGCTCATGTTCAGATGAAAGGAGTGATACAGACTCCTAGCCACAGAATTGTGAGTAACATGTTTTACAGACTACACAGAAATTGCTTTTCACTGTACAAGTAAAAAGAATAATATGAATATAATTCTAATTGGAAAGTAGAAGTATTAACTCTGGAATCTTAAAGGCATCTCTTGAAAATCACCATCTATTCATGTTGAAAGAAATCTTGAGAAATGAATGGGGGCTCCGGATATCAATTCTTATAAAAGCTTTTTATAGTAATTTAAAAAATAACTACTCCTGGTATTTCCTTCTTTTTCAGTGACTATGACAGAATTTAATTCAAGTTTCCTACATTTCCAGATAAGCTCTAGTGTACATTTCTTCACTGCATTAAAGAAAACTAATATATAGAGTCAACCTTCCAGTAAAGTGACTCTGACAGTATCATTTAATTACTGAATGAAAATAAATAGGCTTCTATTTGAAAAACAAAACAAAACTATGAATTAATAATGTGTTAATTTAAAATTATTTTTAAATACATAAAAAAGGAAATTGTATAATTTTATGCATATGGAAATAAATCTCACTGTGTCCAGTGAATTGAAGAGTCTATACAAAAATTGCAGATGTCACATTAGTGAGAGCTAGAAATGTCTGTTTTACATTAATAAAATTGCAAAATAACTTTTCCACTGGGGGTACACAATTAAAAAGGAAATGTTTCGAATCTATCAGTTCAGTCAAATATGTGTAAGTTGTTCTTATTCGGACATTAAGGTGTAAACTTAGATATCCAATTTAGTAATCAACTGTTCTTGGTTTAGTGAGGGCTACTTCAGGGAAGCATGTATACAGGTGTAGCATTACAGTACAATTTTGGCTACTTACCGGTAGTTCCCAGGACTGAGTTATTCCCAGAGAAATGAATACAAAATGCCACTTGAACCTGAAGCTCTATAACATTTTCTTATTATGTATCATTGATTTAAATGCTTCACTTCTGAGCACACCTATGCAGTGTAAATTAATTGTCAGAAAAAGAGAGTTTGCTCTTTTGCAAATACAAATTAATTGAGTGTGAAATGTTCAAACTTGGTTAGGATCACAACCAAAGTCTGAAAATGGATTTGTGGCTTTCAAATGTTTAAACCTGCATCCTTAACCATGGAACATGGATTGGCATTTAATGTGGATAGTTTATTTCCAAGATCATGATTGGTGGGAGGAGATAGTGGTGGACCAAAGAGCAGAAAACCAGGACTTCCATTCCTTTCTTGAAAAGCATTTCAGCTCCTTATGAATGAATGAACAACTCTATCGCACCTATCCCACGCCGTGAAGCCACTCAGAGTAAGCAGGAACTACTTTACTCCGTGAAACAAAAGCATCTCATTTTTATACCAAATGGTGTGTTTTTTTGTTTCGTTTTTTTGGAAAAGTGGTCTGCAGTATGTGTGGCAGAACTGCTTGAATTGTTCTAGATTTAAACGAAAACCGATCAATTTCATTCTCACCTTCTCCAATTGAGTTTTTAACTTTCCCTCCTTTAGCAATAATCTCAACCAACCTTAACATAGTCTGAACTGGGAAAGTAACATGCGCTTAAGCTCCGAAAACCCTTCATTTCCACTGTAGAAAAAGCAGTCTTCTTAAAAGCAGTTTGCAGATAAATCATTTCAATTTTAATCATAGTGCAGTTTCTACAGACAGAACTCTGCGATTTATTCGGAATTTTTCTCTCCCCCCCCCACCTTCTAGATGTGACGCATGTGTGCACAAAAACCGGACATAAAGAAAGGCCATACAAAAAAACAAAAGCAAAAACCATCAATCGGTGTATAAAATTTTTTTAAAAAACCCTTGATATTGACATTAATTAAAATTTTAAAATGGGTTAATTTGAATGAGGTTGTTTGGGGAAGGGGGAGAAAAACCGAAACAAAAGGAGAAAGAAAAAAAAAGCAACACCGCCAAGCAAAAAAAGCCGCGCCGCCACCAACAAGCGCAGACGCCGGCCTTTCAATCGATAACCTCGGCGCTCCTCGCCTGGGCACGTGGATGGATGAGCCTTGTGATGGCTTAGTAAGGTCTGGCTTGGCGGTCTGGAGGAAGGAAGGCGTTTGAGATCCAACTACGGAAGCTCGGCTGCGCGGAGGCCTTTAGCGGGCTCCTGAGGTAAACGGATTCGGGTGGCGGGGGAGTGTGTGGTGGTGGGGCCGGGCTTTGCGGTTTGCCGTGGGGCTCCGGAAAGAGGCGGAGGATTAGGGGAGCTTTAAAAAAAAGCCGCCATAGCGCCATACTCTGGTTTTCGGGAATATAGGAGGCAGAATCTGGTCCAATAGCCTGGGAAGCCCTATAATATAGGCAGTGCTCGTAGCCTTGGCGGTTTGTGGGCTGTTCTTTTTCCTCGAGCGAGGAAACCCTCTGTTTTGTGGGGTGGGGGTGGGGTTATCCACGTCCCGGTGTTTCCTTCGGCTCCCCGTCTTTTTCCTCCGTCAGCTGAGGCGGTGGAGAGAGTTGCTGGATAGGGAGGATGCTGCGGTCGCTTCTCTCCGAAGCGCTGGGAAAAGCCCTCTGGGTACGAAAGGTGGCCCGGAGCCGCCTTTGCTTTCAAAGCAGAGGTCGGGTCTCGGATATTCGGCCTGAATTGGACTGAAGCCTGTTCTCCCCACCTCGCCCCCGTCGCCAGAAGCCAACCCAACTCATCTGGAGTCCAGTTTGGGGAAGGGGAGGAACGGTTTGTGTAAGGTCCGTCCTCCTGCCATTGAAACTTTTTGAATAACCACCATCCCTTTCTGTTTCCCATACTAGCTTGGCCTTAATTTCACACTCAGACACACACACAACACAACACAACACAACACAACACAACACAACACAACACACACCCTTCTATTTTATGCGAAAAGTCCATAAAGGGTTTCCTGTCATCAATAAACAGATATCGTTGGTTCTCTGCTCAAAGACGTCAATTTAGCCATTTCGGAAAAGTTCTATCATCTTCACCAACCATTGAGCGTTTATGCCGAATCTTTCCATCTTTGGGCATACAATAGTGTCTCTGCAGTTATTCCATACTGTATAAAAACGTTTCATGACACTGTTTTTCTAACAGTCAATCCCAAAAGAAAGACCTCTGGCTTCGATTTTCTATTAATCTTTAAAATCCATTGAATCAATATATGTATTTTAATCCAAAATTTTCTAGCTTTTTTTACTTGTATACCAGCTACAGATTATATATGTACATTTCAGTCCTTTCAGCCACATATTTTTCCATTGTTCCATCTCTAACAAAACCATTTAGACCACTTTATTGTACACTCTTTCACTTGTTCTGTTTCAAATTTCAAAAACAAAGTTTATACATTTTAGCAATTGCATATACTTCATTTGCACATAATTCTATTTCATTCTTAGAGCATTAAAAAGACATACATTCTTTTGTCTGCTTTAAATCTTTCTAATAAGTGTAGATACAAAAAAATATTGCCAGCTATTTATTTCTGCCACCAATTCTTCTTGATTTTTATTTTTTGTATCCCCCCCTTGACAAAATTCTAGTGTCTCAGTAAGCTACCCATTTGGGTTTGCCTATTATTTCTCTCTATAAAATGTTTCTTGTGCTGACAGCCACAAAAGTGTTTTGGGTTTATATCTATTCTTTATTCTCAGTATGGCATGTCTAGCATAATGATTTTTAAAATCCACATTAACTTTGTTTTTGTCGTATCACAAATATTTATTTATTTTATTTATTTAATCAAATTTTTATACCGCCCTATCTCCCAAAGGACTCAGGGCGGTTTACAGCCAGATAAAAATACAGAAATCATACACAATAAAAACTAATTAAAAAACTTATTTAAATATGCCAAAATTTAAAATTACAATTAAAATGATAAAACCCCATTACCTAAAATTAATAGTTAACCCCAGTTAAATTAAAACTTTTAAAACTTTTAGTCCAGTCCCGCTTGGATAAATAAATGCGTTTTCAGCTCATGGCGAAACGTCTGAAGATCAGGCGCTTGGCGTAAACCAGGGGGAAGTTTGTTCCAAAGCGTAGGAGCTCCCACAGAGAAGGCCCTGCCCCTGGGGGCCGCCCGCCGACATTGTTTGGCGGACGGCACCCTGAGAAGACCCTCTCTGTGTGAGCATACGGGTCGGTGGGAGGCATGAGGTAACAGCAGGCGGTCCCGTAAGTACCCGGGCCCTAAGCCATGGCAAATAGCCATTTGTCTGAAATGGTGTAGGGTTTCCTGCCTGGGCAGGGGGTTGGACTAGAAGACCTCCAAGGTCCCTTCCAACTCTGATATTATTATTATTATTATTATTATTATTATTATTATTATAAATATCAGGTTGTGTTGTTCTGAGTCAAGAGCCTTCTATTTTTCAGCACCAAACCCAACCCAACCCAACCCAACCCGCAAAATACAATCTCAAATCAGGTAGATGCAATCCTCCTTCTTTCCTTTGCATCTGTAACACCTTATGTTTAACTTTGGGTTTTTTCTCCTGCCACACAAATTTAGATGTATTTACATATTTTTGTTAACGTCTTCAACTTCTGTTTGTTGATCTTAAAATCTGCTAATGCACCAGATTCTTTTAGTTTTCCCAGTAATGTTTCTTTTCCTTTTTGTACCTCATATAAGGTTTTGCTAGAACTGCATTAACAATTATTTGTGCTTTCTATGAAATGTAAATTGGTCTATCCATTTTATAAAGTTGAGCTTAATAGGATTTAAGAGTGTGCAAGCTTACATTCTAAGATCATTTAGTTTTATTTCTTTTTTTTTAGGTTACATAGAGCATTGTGTCTTCTCCAAAAGTGGAAAAGTTTGCATGACTATATTTTGGGGAACAGTGTTACTTACATAGTGACAGTAGATAGTAGGTATGAATTTGGTTTCAATTTAAGACCAGTGAGTGGAAATTTGGTAATGATACACTTTATTAATCATACAATACTTTTTAATTTTTACAGTTTTGTAAGTTTTGTAAAAACTAGCTTGTTAAAATGGGTCGCCATTCATCAGACACTGAAGAAGAGACTAAAAGCAGAAGAAAAAAGAAACATCGGAGAAGGTCATCTTCCAGCAGTTCCTCTGATAGTAGAAGTTACAGCCATAAAAAATCAGGAAGAAAATCAAGATCACGGTCTCGAGATGTCCAGTTTCGTTCACACTCATATGAAAAAAGGTAAATATATTACTTCAGTTTTAAAATTGTTGGTAAATGAAACTTTTAAAATATTCATCACGTATAGTTCAATATTTTATCCTATGATGTGGTCTGGTAAAAATGATGTATAAATTGTAGCGTTCATATAACTTGTGTCTGTTTATATAATTTGCCTAATTAACTTTTTTTTAACAAATGGCATCTTTAGTGGAACAACTGAATCCATACAGCTTGTCCTTGCTTACTAACCACTCATTCAACGATCATTCAAAGTTATGATGTCACTGAATAATAAGACTTTACAATCAGTCCTTGAAGTTTGCAGCATCTCTATGGTCACATTATTGTGATTTAGCCTTTTGAAAGCCAGAAAGTACTGGAAAGAATGAGGTTGGGATGGTTGTTTGCATTGAAGAATGGCTAAGGCTTTTGCTTTTTGGTAATAATATAGCTTACATATTGCAACAATACCTTTAATTCCATCAAACAATTACATCTCTATATCCCAGGTCCTTGGGAAGAACTAGATAGATAGATAGATAAAAATGTCAAATTTAATCTGAATATCTATTTGTGCAATGAACTCTGCAAAGAAGTTGAAGAAACAATGGGCCATCTAATTAGATACTGCAAGAAGATCACACAGACTGACTACAAACAACAGTCCTTGGGAAGGAAAGAAATGCTAAATCCAATTTAAACATCTGATTGTGCAGCCAACTATAATTTATTAAATTTATATGCTGCCCAACTACCAGTGACTTTGGGCACTGTTAAAACATTTAAAAAAAACAATGCAAAAACCACAAAAAGCAGTACCCAGAGAAAGGTTTTTGTGGAAAATGTGTTATTTATTTTACTCAAATACAGTAAGAAAATATTTATCTACTAATGTTCTCTAACTCCAGAATGATTTTATCAGTAACAAAATTTTGACTTTATATCCTAGAATGGTGTGTAAGTGTCTGTATGCCCGCAGCACATATGCATACATACTGTTTTTATTGCTACCAAATTTCCTTTGCTTCAAATTTTATCAAAAGTCTATTAATATGCCTGCAGTAGCATATTTCCTTCTATTACATCTCTGATGTTCTAGGAGTAAGCAGTACATGTACATACTGACTTTGTTACACTGTTCTGCAGTCTGAATAGTATATGGTATATACTTGGAGGAACAAGGATGCATGCTGTGAACTAATTTGTCACTGAAGCCACATTATATTCTGCATATAAAGCACTGATGAAAGTATTATGAATCACAGTGGAGAATAGTTTTATGTTATAAAGTGAAAAGAGCTTAAATCTTTACAATATTCATTGATTCAATTTTAATTAGATCTAAGTTTTTAAATTTGAAGGAAAGGTTTTACTATGAAGTTTTGACAATTATTAAACTTTTAATGTCAGGATTTTTTCTTTATTAAAAAACTAATATCCATGAAATGTACATAGTTTTTCCATAGAAGTCCATGTTCAACCTGAAAATGTGTCAGTAGCATCTCATTGCCAGTAAGTGTCCAAAAATACAGGCATATGCTTCATCCTTACAGAGTTACTGCAACAAAATATGCTATATGATATATAGCATATATATCAAGAAATATATATTTCTTGAGAATATAATGATTGATACAATTTATAGATCATGCATATCCTTCAAGCCTGAGATGTATTAAAGTAAAAATCTTACATTTGTTTTTGTTTTACTTTTAAGTGGTTTTATATGTTAATTTTGTAGAGTAAAATAACTGAACACAGGTCAGAATATGTAAAAAAAATGAGAAAAACCATCATTTGATGCTCACTTTTGCTCTGTTAATATGTACAGCAAAGTCATTGTTTTTTCCACCCAGGGTATTTGCAAAGCTCATGGCTTTCTTTGCTGAGTTAGGTTGTGAGGGGGCATATTCAGACCCCTGCTGCTTTCTCTGGAGAGTATCACACAAAGTTTGATGATTTTGTCTGCCTCTAATAATTTTTGCAAATAAAATGTCTCACATTTAGGCCACTCTGAATGCCAGCACTGATAACTTTAAATGGTTAGAGTGGGTTACTTTCAGTTTGTGGCACCCAAGGACATACACAAGCTGATGAAGACAGTGCATTCTGTTGCTTGTCTTCTTGATTCCCTGCACAAGCTTGAAAAAATTGGCTTGGAACCTTGAGCCCAGAAGTTACAGTATAGATAGACTTGCAAGTTGTAGTCAGTCTGATCTGCCTTGCTAGCTGGGAGGAAAGGAAACTAGAGGGTGCAAGCTCCAGCTGATTAGCACGTGCTACAGTCAGCCACATCTCTGCCTTGGCTGGATGAGTGACTGTAGAGACCCAGTAGGGCTGGGTGGGTGGTGGGTGAGCTCTGTTCTTTAAGTCGGTCATAAGGGTGAATAAGTGCAGGGTGCTTTAGCAGCCCTCATTTTGAATATATCATAAGTAATTTTTAGCAGATCTGTCATACAACGGTCACTAAGTGACCAGTTGTAAATCAAATACTACTGTAAGCTCATCTTAAGTTCACAACATAACTTTCCATTTTTCTATTAGCTATTATTTTTTCTATTAAATCCATATATCATAATTTCATTTATTCTGTTTAGTGCAAAAAGTCCGTAGGGGCTTCCAGTCAACATTAAAAGTAATCAGTGTCTTTTCTTTAATTAAAGCTATCAATTTTGCCATTCTAGCCAACTTCATTAACTTTACTATTCACTCTTCAATTGTAGGAAATGACAGATCTTCCCAAATCTTGTACATATGAAAATCTTGTTGCTGTTATATATAAAAATTAAGTTCCATGAGTTTTTACAACTGTGTGTCCATTACTCCCAAAGGGAAAATCTCTGGTTTCTATTGTATATTATCTTCAACATCATCTGAATTAATTTATATATTTGAATTCAAAAATTTTAATCCTTTTTACATGGCCACTCAGCATGATAAATTACATTTCCAACATACATTCAGAGTACCTTTATATATTTTAAATAATTATTCCAGTGACCAACGTTATATCATTTTATTAAAATTTAACTTTAGATAGTTTATTTTATTAAAAAAATCTCTTTAAGCTTTTTGAGTTATCCAAAAGTCTTTTGGAACTGATATATTGTTTTGATAAGTTGGATTTAGCCTAAGAAAAAAAGTTATAATAACTATTTTTGCTTACTTTATATATATTTTGGAGTATACATGTTTTTTAACCATATTTACTATAATGACTAACTTATGTGATTATGCAAAAAAAAAATCCCAAAAAATTTATTCATTTTAAGTGAGTTTTCTGCTGATATCTATTTGAGGCGACGGCATCGATCAAGCAGCAGTTCTTCATATGGGTCCAAAAGAAAACGGAGTCATAGCCGATCAAGAGCACAAGGAAAGTCATATCGGTCTCAGAGATCAAGATCAAAAAGCAGATCAAGAAGGTATGACAGTTTTGACCTGGAAGAACAATTGTCCAGATAAAATGTTTTTCACTTTGCACTCCCAAGTCTTAATATTCATTAATTAGTGATTTTATGTTAACTTCAAGATTATAAATGTAACCACAAAAGATTGAAGTATTTTGACTTTTATATACTTTTTATATTGTGGTTTAACTTGGAGTTTTTTTGTCTGTTTGTATTGTTTAGACTTGATATAAGATCAGTTTTGTTATGACATCCATTATACAAAGTACATGGTGAAGTCATATATAGGTAATATCAGGTTAAAAAGTAATCATGTTGCTGGGTATTGCTAGAAAATGTGTTCATTTGAATATTTTGCTTAAGATAAAATAAAAAGTACTTACCAATGCTCATAAATAGTTTTCATTAAAAAAAATACTTGGGAGTTTTGTGTGATATCAATGGAGTTATGAAACTGCAAATATTTTGTGAACCTGAAATCCACAATAAATATAGCAAAATAAGAGTACCAAGTAATTTGTCTGAGAGCTGAAATTATGAAATCATAATCATATGAAACATTGATTTTCTGCAGAATCATGATCTATCTTTATATTACAATTATTTCAGAAAAATAATATATAAAAATAGAAAACTTTATTTTGAAAATATGCGTTTTATACAATGATTGGATATCTGATGTTTTATTTTTGTGGTAATACAAATTTATTAAAAGGTAACGGTAAAGGTTCCCCTCACACATATGTGCTAGTCATTCCCGACTCTAGGGGGCGGTGCTCATCTGTTTCAAAGCTGAAGAGCCAGCGCTGTCTGAAGACGGTTCCGTGGTCATGGCTGGCATGACTAAATGCCAAAGGTGCACGAAACGCTGTTACCTTCCCACCAAAAGTGGTCCTTATTTTCTACTTGCATTTTTACATGCTTTCAAATTGCTAGGTTGGCAGAAGCTGGGACAAATAACGGGAGCTCAGCCCGTTACGCGGCACTAGGGATTCAAACCACTGAACTGCCGATCTTTCGATCGACAAGCTTAGCATCTTAGCCACTGAGCCATCGTGTCCCTCCTCCAAATTTATTAAGTACATGTTAAATAAAATAGAGATTATTTTTAATATTAATTATGATGATAGCATGAGGAACTATTTGTTTCAAGAGTGCAGTGATAATGAATACTATAAAGTACCTGACTTTATTTTGTATCATAGGATTGGTGAGATTCAGCTTTTGTATTCAGGACTTCAGTATACTGCTTATTAAAAAGTTATAATTTTATGGAGGAGCAAAATCAAGATAGAGTGCTTTCAGATCTTCTGAATGTTTTTAGTTTTATCATTTGGATCAAAATATAATCTTGTGGGCTAGTCTGGAATTTCAATGATTGCAGCAGTTGCAAACCTCTTCATTCATACCCATAGGTATATGGTAGCTATTTTTATTAGGGTGTAGTCTTTCTTGAGGCATTGAAATGTAAAAATTTGCAGTATGCATTTCTTTGATTATATGCAACTTTGTTTCCAAAGATTCGGATGAGCTTTTAAAATACACAAAACACAAAAATTATTATAAAAATTATAATAAATCAAGAACTTAACAAATGAAACCATGATGCATCATCATTTGAGGGTAGCAAAGTATCAGTTTTTCCCCCAAATGCTTTTCTGAAGGGTGCAAGATGATTGACTCAGCATATGTTTGCAGTGTTAACACATTTACTGTAATACCACTACAGCATTAAAGAGAAGCAATGTTCTCATACCTCTGTATCTAATATTAGACATTTGCAAATCCTTCAAAAGTGTACTTTGTATATCCTCCAGCATGTCCCGAAGTACCTTCTTCAAAGGTGCATCTTTGATAATGGGTTTTATTTCTGAGATGAGTGACTCCTGGTAGGAGAGGCACTCGTGAGAACTGGGAAGAATATATAAAAGATGCTTTGTAAACCTGATCTAGAGAGCCTTAAACTGAATATTGGAAAAAGGAAAACAAGAGTTTGGAAAATAGTAACAATGCAAAGTACTGAGAATAAGCCTGGGAGTGAAAACAAATACAGGAAAAACTCAAGGTACAGAACTTGTAAAGCATGCAGGGAAAATAGGAAAAATGAGTCTTAATTCAGGAAGGCAAATACAACTTAACTGTTGTGGCTCCAGCCCCACCTCCCACCCGGGCCTGGCCCCCTGCCAGAAAGTGACTTAGAGAGTGAGGGGGAAGGGCCGTCAGGGCTCCCCTCTGCAGGGCTGGCCTCTGGCTCAGCTCCAGGAGCCAGAGGCAGACCAGGTGGAGGAGGTGACGAGGCATCTGTCTCCTGTATCTTCCCCCGCCCAGGCGACGCTTCCAGACCCAGCTGTGGACCATCAGTCCTTGTTAGATCCCTGGTTTTGTAGACAAGAGAGACGGGAACAACAGAAGAAGGGGTGGAGCAGGCCTAGAAAGTGCTGAGTCATGGAGCCACACCCCACAGGGTATAAAAGCAGAAGGGGCTGCTCTACTACTTTGTGATGGACAAAGCAAACTGACTGGAGAAAACTTGAGCTAAACTATTTGACTGAGCATTTGGCTTGGATTGCTGTTTGTTCCTGACTTCCTGGTTGCTCCGGTAACAAGCTTCTGACACACCGGCATCAAGGAAGATAAAGAAAACTTTGGCAGACGCTCGCTTGTTTGCTGCCAGAGCTGATAGCTGCCGTGGACTAAATTGCCGGCTAATTGAGTCAGTTCACGTGCCTCCCGGACTGAGGTGGGGGGACAGAACATTCACAAATATTATTGATGGGACAAAACTGATGAAGGAACACAAGAATTGAGGGATACAACTTAATCAAAATCAATAGTCCAGTCAACAGGAAAGGCGATACAGGCAGTCCACAAGTTAAGAACAAGTTCCGTTCCCTAACTCTGTTTTTAAGTTCAGTTTGTATTTAAGTCACAGCTTGGATTATCTATTACTAAAAATAGCGGACAGCATTGTCCTTCCTTGAGCCAAAAAAGTGCTGAAGCTGCACAGGGCTTTCAGGAAGCCCTGAAAACAGGCTGTATATTAAATGTATATGTATATGGATTCAGCTGTATATGGATTCAGCAGTTCCTGAGAGGACTGCAGTTTCAGCACTTTCTCAAAGAAAGAGAACACTTTCTGCCATTTTTAGTAATAGGCAGTCTGCTTGTATGTAGGGATTGTCCTTAAGGTGGACATTCATAACCCAGGGTCTGCCTGAAATTAACACTCTGGATAATAGAATTTTTAATGAGAGAAAAAGTAATAATGGAAGATTTTTATTTGGTTGTTGGAAAATCAAGTCAGCTAGGACTGCAAGATCCTACAAATTGCTCTGTGGTCTCACTAATTGTTTTATTTTCCAAAAGGTTGAAGGAGAGAGAAAGGGATTGGCTTTCCTAGATATGATCCTAACTATTAGGGAACAGCTGGTTGAAGAGCTTGAACAAGAGAAGACTGTGGAGAGACATAATAATTCTTCAAGTATCCAATGAATTATTTTAATAGGCAGACTTGTTGGGAGAGGACAAGAAAAATGTAAACTTAAATTATACTGAAGTACATTTTGGTGAGAGGTCAGGAAAAAAAACTTCGTTATTCATAACAATTAATTGTATCTATAAGAGCGTATATGCATTTGTGGACTATAAATAGTGGCATATAAGCTGGTTCAATAAGTTAATAAGCAGTCATTTTTCAGAATTAACATTAGCAAGTACATAATAAATATCAGTAAAATTTTTGCTGATGTGGAACAAGCTCTGTATATAAATGAGTTGAACACAGTTTGTTTACCAATACCTTATGTCATTACAAATTGAATAGGTGTGTATTTTCAGCAGATATTTTATCTTGTCCACTTCCTATTTTTTATGTTAGTTTTTATATTGTGTTTCTTTTGAAAAATACGTTTTAACTTATTTGTTTGAACAAACTCTAGCTTTATAAAAGCAAAATAAGTTATACATTTGTCAAAATGATGATATGGTCTTTATAGATTTACTTTTGTTTTGTGCCATTTTAGGTTAGATAATTTATCTTTACATTCTTACATTCAGGTTATATAAATGGCTGGTATATCGATTAACATGTAGTATTAAACACCCAGATTTACCTGCATTTTAGCTATGGTAAATCTAAGAGATTCAGATAGTGGAGAGAACAATTTGGGTATTCACTGAAAAGCCTTTTCTGATACTATTTTACTTGTCACATATCTAATTTAAAAAAATTAGAAATTTGCCTAATTAAAAAAATATTCCTAATTAAAATTTGCCTAATTAAATAAATATTCCCATGTTCGTATTTAGCCATCAAGAATATTTAAAATAAGTTGTTTTTTCTCCTAAAAGTAATTTGGGCTACCTTTCTAAATGGAATTTTACTTTACTTTTTGAAAGAAGGGAATATCAAAAGAAAAAAACATAAAAATTAATTATGTAGTTTTTCTATGTTCTGATATCTGGATAGAATTGGCTAAATCTAAGATGGGCAATTTGTGATTCTACAAATGCAGGAAGTTACCTTGTCTTAACAGATTTGGCTAGATAATGGTTTATTTGTTTGAATACAGAACACTGACTCCAGATTAAAAATAACAAGATTTTTCATTTGATATGTTTTTAAAGAATTATGTTGTTGTATTTTTCTCACAGAAATCAAGATTATAAATTAAGACTAGTAAACTAGTCTGTTAGGCCAGTAAATCATTATTGGACTATTAACTCCTAATTATTATCTTCTGTGATTTAAGTATTTTTCTTTTATCCAAAATGAATGTTTGCACTGCAGTTTTTTATTCTATTTTAAATGCAATCTGAATCAAGAATGAGGTTCTCTATAATACTATAGATTTACAATTGTTTTTCAATAAAACAAGGCTGTACAAATAATGTAAAATCACAAACTAAATTTCAGCAGAACAACCACATTTACATTAAATTAATAATTTTAAAATAGATTTAGTTCGTTTTACTGGCATTTGCTTAATAACGTTTTGTTGTTTGCAATCTTTTTAAACACAGTAATTCATCTGAGAAATACAGGCACCTTGTCAGCAGAAAAATTGACAGTAACAGCTCACTTTCTGAAACGACAGATATAGTGATATAAAAAAATTCAGCTCTGCAAAATTTAATAAATCATCCTATTTCTTAATTTGATCATATTAGATGCTGATGTGGAAGAAGCATTTCAAATGCCATCTCCTCATTAATATACATCAGTCTGGGGAATGGAATAGAATACTTATGTGGAAATGTCACAGTTAGTGTTTCTTAGTTTACTAAGTGGAACAGGTTGATGTGATACTGAGTGTTATTTGTCAATGTCTTGTTAAAATGGTTTGGGTCGAGTTATGGAGTCCAGAAAGACGGTGGCTGATAAATCAAATGTAGATTGAGTGGACAGGAGGCAGTGATTGATACTCTGACAGGATATGAAGAAAGGAATCTTTATACAAGCATGCACAATATTGAATATGAGAAGGAAAATGACCCTAGAGTATGGATATTATTCAAGGAAATGAGATTAATAATATCAGTTTGAAATTATTGCCATGTGAAGATTAGGATGCGCTAGTTCATTTTATAATATAGATTTCTTGTATGGTATTACAATTCTGTATATATTATAGATGCATATAGTACTGAATTATTCTTGCTAATGTTTTAATTATTAACTTGTGTTAATTGTGCAAGTTGCATTCTTCATATTCCATGTAAGTATTTAATTCTCTGAATTATCGAGGCTTTATTTGAATTAAAGCAACAATGTTGGAGCAATCATTTTAAACAATTTAAGCCCCAGGTATTATTACTTGTATTTAATTGCATAATTTATATAGAATATGCTAAAGTTAAAAGTTATATAGAATATGCTAAAGTTAAAATTTATTTTAGAAAATTATATTGAAAATATATCAGTGAAAGCATTTGTTTTAATGTATGCTATGAAATAGTGTGTTTTCCTATTTGGCTGATAAAACTTAATGACAATTATGTTATTGGATTGCCAGGATGCAGCACAATACATCTGTTATAAATCTTTTGTACCTAAAACCAGTATGTGTTGTTATTTTGAAGCTCTAGAACTGACATTCTGAACTCTGTTAAAGCATTTTTACAGACATATGCACAAATATAACATTCAGAATGTCTATGTGATGATAACTTATGTGATTATCAATATACTCATGATATGAGGGTAGGCATATAATTGTGGGATTGATGTTCATGGCATCTTTCATTATACACTGCAGATTTATGGTATATTTGTCAAGTATTAGGTATTCCCCTTCTGATGTATGATATACTCTAAGTGAGAGGAATATTAGAAAATGAAAAATGGCAAAATCTTTATCTTCCTTCATTTTTCCTAATAACTAATAATATTCATTATTAGTTACATGCTAAAGGCAGCCTAAAATATTTTAACAAGAAACAAATAGCATAAATCTAAAATTATTTTTTTATGTAACTAAAATAAATGATTTAAATATTTTACTATATAACTGTAGTAAGCATTTTTCAGTTATACCCTAAACTCTTATGTGATAAGACTATTGAATTAATTAATGATATTAGATTGCAGTTGCCTGCAAACGGCAAACTTGTAGGAGTCGTAAAGCCATTCAGTCATATGTGTTTGTTTAGCAACTGACAAAAAAACAAACAAACCCTAATTCACTGTGATAACACACAAAAGCCATTTCCATTTTAAGGCTATTATGAGAACATTCCATTATTTTGGAAGGCCTACTATTACTCTAGTTATTTTAGTAAGTATGGGTTTAATTTTTGAACATCAGACTGAAGAATACTATTAACATGGCAAAAAGAATTTATAAGAGGAATCAGAACAATGAAGGGTGAAAAAGTCAAACCATGTGTGCAGCAATTTGTGATTTCGTCAAAATGGATGAGTTTCAAACTGTTTTCATTGAGGAATAGCATTGTTGTGAAATAACAATATGACTAGAACTCAGAAGACATACTGTATAGATTTGCATTCCAGCCTATACATACATACATACGTACATACATACAATAGTTTATTTGTTTGTAATGTAACGGTAGCCATGTTTCACTTGAATTTAGGAGAGAAGCAATCGATGCCTTTGCCATAGGAAGAGTAGACAGGATGAAAAAAAACTCACAAAAAACTGTGCAGTGTCAAGCTTCTCCACCATTTTGAACTTAAAATCAATCCTGCAGATTTCCCCTTCTACAATAATTGAAGGCATGTGATATGTAGGTATATGCATGTTTATATATGCCATGCAGTATGTACTATATCAGTGATGGGTAACCTTTTTTTGGGGGGAATAGGCCATTTTGGGCCTTTGGAGGGCCTCCGGGGAAGTGGGGAAGGATGTTTTCACCCTCCCCAGACTCCTAGAAAGGCTCTGGAGGCTGGGGAAAGCAAAAAACGGGCCTTCCCCACCACCACCCGAGGCCTTCCAGAGGCAGGAAACAGCCTGTTTCTGGTGGGCCCAGAAGGCCCGAAAATCAGGTAGCCGGCATGCGCATGCGCGTTGGAGCTGAGCTCGCGTGCCCACTGATATGGCTACATGTGCCACCTGTGGCATGCATGCCACAGGTTCGCCATCATGGCACTATATTGTAATATTGAATTGTAAGCTACCTGGAGTCATGGACCGAAATAGGCAGCAACAGAAATGAATAACAATGAATGAATGAATGAATGAATGAATGAATGAATGAATGAATGAATGAATATGTATTGATTCCATTGGAGTTGGGCACTTAATATAAGAGATTACAGCTCAGAGCTAGAACAAAACAGTACATTGAGTGAATTAATAACTATTAATTAAAATTAATGGTCTGTAAAGTAAGGCATCTCATAAAATTAACTCATTCTTCCCTTTGCTGGCTATTGCTTTCTTCTATACAACTGTCCTCATTGATAGAAATGCTCACTCAAACAATATTGATTGATTGATTTATATAGTTACCCATCTTGTAATTATCACTTGGGCAACTAAAGACAATCAAATATTATAACCACAGTCATGTCATTATTCTTTTTTCCTTCTAGCGGAAGCAACAAAAACAACAAAATACTCGGAGGGAGGGAGAAAGAGAGAGATATATAATGGGATTGTCAGAGTAAGAAAAATGTAACCTAAGATGTAACGGTACCTAAGATGTAACCTAAGACAAAAGAGGCAATGAAATTGAACATGAGGGAAAGGGAAGGTGAGAAGCAATCAAGCAAGAATTAAAGTCAAATACACATGTCTGAGAATAATGTTGCAGGATCCAACTTGGGTTGGTCATTGGGACCAGAGGTCTAGTCTTCTAAGCTTTTGGACTCATGCTGGAACCCATTCTCAGGAAACTTCTATCTCACCAGATTAAAGTTGATACAAACTTAGTTTTGGTGCATGAGTCATATCTTCGAATTCATAAGGATCAAAATTACCATATGCGTGTGCCAGGTATTTTTCAGCCAAACGTAGGAGGACTTGGCACGTGTTTTACACATGCTTAGGAATGTCATCTTTAAAAGATATCCACTTTAAATGGTCTAGCCAGAAAGATCTTTGGCCTTTGGATTTCTCAGACTTTTTGGTCTCTAAATTCTTACAAGTAAAGGCGGCACAGAGTATACCTGTCTACAGAGTCTTTTGCCCGTGGGGTATTTTGTGCAGCCTGAATTTGGTTGCTCCTTAGCATATGAAGCAGCAGGGCAATGTTGCTAAACTGGGTATCAAGCTGAGCATCCCAGCTAAACTTCAAACAGGAGTTATCAGAGAGGTGGTAATCTGTAGTTTGCTAACTATCTCTAGATTAATGAACAAAGTTGTTACTCTAAATCATGATTATGTTTTTTTTTTTTTTTGTTTACATTTATACCCCGCCCTTCTCCGAAGACTCAGGGCGGCTTACAATGTATAGGGCAATAGTTGTTAATAGTTGTTAATGTTGCCATTAACATAGTTTGACATGTCAACTAAATTGAGTTATTGATTGAAAAGTGATGTATGTGCATTAGTTAGATTACTGATAATGCATTTTCTGGTATTTCAAATGTTACCAAATTTCAGAGTAGAATGTAATTATTCAAATAACATATTTTCATTTAATTATACAAAGTTGCTAAATGTCTCCAATTACATATTAAATGATAAAATTCACTTGATGGCTAGGAAGTTGTTGGTTTTTGTTGTTGTAAACTAAAGATGCCTTATAGCTTATTAAATTCATTTGGTGCCTGGCACTTAGAATCTGATTCCTTGGGTATATCAAATATATGTTAAAAGTTTGCCTATTAAAACTATTAAGCTTTTTGGTTGCGGATAAGAAAAAAATCCTTATGTAAGCTTCTTGAATTTTTTCCAAATTAGATTTTAAATGCCAATTAAGAAGTTGAATATATTAAAATAAAAGCAAATACATCCAAAATAGCTTCACCTTATGGCTAGTTAGGCCTTTTCTCTCAAAAGTAGAACCTTTGCTCTGAGCATAGCTTTGAGAAAGATATTCAGCTTAATGAACACATTAATTAAAACCATAACTATTTATAAGATAATTAGAAACGTAGCATAGTAAACTGGGCTTTTCCTGTAATTAATCGAGGATTAATTACTGGAGGTAATGAAGTGGTTTTTTAAATGCATTAAGGTGAAGTACAGAGAATTGCAAGGCTTTGTGAGTTGCATAATTATTTCACACTGTTTGAGCATAGCTTATATGAGACCGCTAATAAGCATCATTGCATCATTATGTATGCACTTAAAAAGACTTACCACCAAAATGACTACCTAATTATTTCTAATTGACAGGACTCAATGTTGTCACTGAGCAGTTTGTAGCCATTTTAAGATTCATTTAACCATCCTTTGGGCCATATGATAGATGGAAAAGGCTTCAACTACACGCTGGCCTTGACTGGTGTCGTTAATCAGTTTTGGTGAGCTTCAGTTTGAAATGCTTTTGCTCATACAGAGGTCAAAACCTGAAGTAGTCCAAGCAAACTTTTCCTTTTGAAATCACTTTACTATATTCATTAGCAATTAGTAAAATAATTGTGTCTGTCACTATATTTGGATTTCCATATGAGTTAGTATTCTTTCATCACTGCTTTTTCTTGTGCTATATTAGTTTTTCCAGGTATCAATAATATTCTTCCCATAGATCCTTTAACAACTTAAGTGTAACGACATATGTTCCTATAGACTACCTTTATTCATTCATTTGTTAGCTTAAATACTACAATACATTTCAGCGCAATTATCTTTGTTCCCAATGGATTGCTAAGTAAAAGTTTCTACCCAAAACCAACGTTTTAGAGTTTTCATGAATTTAAAAAAAATGGCAATTGAACATTAAGACTAACACTGGAAGTTTTTAAGAAGATGTTGGATAACCATTTGTCTGAAGTGGTGGGTTTCCTGCCTAAGGTTGGACTAGAAGACCTCCAAGGTCCCTTCCAACTCTGTTATTCCAGTTCTAGACACTAAAGGCGGTCATACTGAATTCTGACATTTATTCAAAGATAACTACTTTAATTATATTTATACTTGTTTTGTATATATATGTATGTGTGCTATTTTGAGTTGTTAGTATACACAATATATGAAAAGCGTTCCTAGTGATCTGCTATATAGTTGTTTTATTTTACTTCATTGGATTTAATATGGCAGGCCATTAGGTGAGCATATGTAAAAAGTTTTCAGTGTGTGTATTGTCCTGCTTAACATAATCATGACCATCAGTAAAATCTTGTCAAGTTATTTAAGCCACATATTAAGCAGTAAAACACACAGCAGATTTAATAAATGAATTCAGTATTATCCTTTCTGTTGTAATGCCTTAATGCTTAAATCATTAAGTTTAAAGTATATGAACACTTTTAAAGTAAATAGCCAAATTTATAAAGATACATTTATCCCATTTGCTTTGTTACAGATTAAACACCACAACAAATCTTTTTTCAGCAAATTCCTTAATTGCAGTTGATTTCAATTTAGAGCTTATATCAGGCTACAAGTTAATCAATATGTCTTACACATCTGCAGGCATCAGTTTCAGAAAATTATAAGTTTTATCTTGAGTACACCCTGTGAATTAAGAAGGTCATATTATGGTCTGGATTGCAAACTTTATTTCAAAATATGATTATGTTGCTATTCACTTAGGAACATAATACTGATTAACAAATTGTAACCAATAACATAATAGTTTTAGATTTATTCAAAATAACACTAGTTTTATTTAAATTGAAACCCATCATTAAGCATTTCTTAGGAGAGCAGCACAACTGAAGAAAAATGCCACATCCTAGGGCAATTATGCAACTAATTGGGTTATTTGAGGGATCCTCTCTTCCCATATACCTGTCCCATCAGGTCGAGCATGAGGCATATGTTACAAATCTCATCACCTTAGGATTGTCATTTTGCAGGACTCATGGAGATAGTCTTTTTTTGCTGTGATACCCACTTAGTGGAACATCATCCTCCCGGAGATCAGATTTGCCCTGATTCTGCTGGCTTTTTGCAAGGCAAAAACATGCTTCAGAGCACTGATGATGTTACCTAGTTTGGGTAATGAAATCTCTGCAAGAAAACAAGTAACCTCAGAGAGCATCAGGGACCCCTCATGTCAACCCTGAGGGGCAAATATTCTCCTTTATTAGACATGTTTCTTGCCAACAGGCCTGGAGAGATGGTAGTCTGGTGGTACAGTAGCTGTACTGATTGTTTTGATGAATGTGTTTATGAGCTGTGAGTTTTATGTATTTTATGATGGTTCTGTATTTCTTATTTCTGAATTGAATAGTCTACACATTTTATTTATTATACTTTCAACAATAAATCTGAATGTGATTTTGAGAAATTCTAGTAAGATTCCAATTAAATATCAGTTCTTTGGAAACTATCTTAGGTTTGTTGGCTGGATTTAAGAAATGTATAAACTAGATGAAATAAAGAATTCATTTATCTAGATGTTGTGTAGACAAAAGCCAACATGGGTTTGTCAAAACAGATCATGCCAGACTAATCTTATTGCATTCTTTGACAAAGTAACAAAATTAGTGGACCAGAGGAATGCTGTCAAAATAATTTACTTGGACTTCAGTAAAGCATTTGATAAAGTAGACCATAACCTACTACTAGATAAAGTAGAAACATGTGGGTTAGACAGCACCACCACCAGATGGATTCGTAACTGGCTGATCAACCGCACTCAACGTGTAGTCCTCAACGGAACTACATCCACATGGAGGGAAGTATGCAGTGGAGTACCCCAAGACTCTGTTTTAGGCCCAGTACTCTTCAACACCTTCATCAATGACTTGGACGAGGGGATAGATGGGGAACTCATCAAATTTGCAGATGACACCAAGCTGGCAGGAATAGCCAACACTCCAGAAGATAGGCTCAAGATACAGAAAGATCTTGACAGACTAGAACATTAGGCGCTATCTAACAAAATGAAATTCAACAGTGAAAAAAGTAAGGTTCTACATTTAGGCCAAAAAAACAAAATGCACAGGTACCGGATATGTGGTACCTTGCTCAATAGTAATAACTGTGAGAGGGATCTTGGAGTCCTAGTGGACAACCCTTTAGATATGAGCCAGCAGTGTGCAGCAGCTGCCAAAAAAGCCAATACAGTTCTGGGCTGCGTAAACAGAGGGATAGAATCAAGATCATGTGAAGTGTTAATACCACTTTATAATGCCTTGATAAGGCCACACCTGGAATATTGCATTCAGTTTTGGTCGCCACAATGTAAAAAAGATGTTGAGACTCTAGAAAGAGTGCAGAGAAGAGCAACAAAGATGATTAGGGGACTGGAGGCTAAAACATATGAAGAATGGTTGCAGGAACTAGGTATGTCCAGTTTAATGAAAAGAAGGACTAGGGGAGACATGATTTTTATTTTATTTTATTTTATTTTTCACATTTATATACCGCCCTATCTCCCTAGGGACTCAGGGCGGTTCACAGGCACTTAAAAATACATATAAATACAAACTAAAATAACAAGTAAAAAACTTATTCCATAGCCGAATTGTTAAAACCATCTAAATAATAAAACCCATTTAAAACCAATAAATTTAAAATCTAATCCAGTCCCGCGCAGATGAATAAGTGTGTTTTAAGCTCGCGACGGAAGGTTCGGAGGTCCGGAAGTTGACGAAGTCCTGGAGGGAGTTCGTTCCAGAGGGTGGGAGCCCCCACAGAGAAGGCCCTCCCCCTGGGTGTCGCCAGACGGCACTGCCTAGCTGACGGCACCCTCACAGGTCGGTGAGAAGTATTCGGTAGCAGTAGGCGGTCCCGTAAATAACCCGGCCCTATGCCATGGAGCGCTTTAAAGATTGTCACCAAAACCTTGAAGCGCACCCGGAAGGCCACAGGTAGCCAGTGCAGTCTGCGCAGGATAGGTGTCACGCGGGAGCCACGAGGGGCTCCCTCTATCACCCGCGCAGCCGCGTTCTGGACTAACTGAAGCCTACGGATGCCCCTCAAGGGGAGCCCCATGTAGAGAGCATTGCAGTAATCCAGACGAGACGTCACGAGGGCGTGAGTGACCGTGCATAAGGCATCCCGGTCTAGAAAGGGGCGCAACTGGCGCACCAGGCGAACCTGGTGGAAAGCTCTCCTGGAGACGACCGTCAAATGATCTTCAAAAGACAGCCGTTCATCCAGGAGGACGCCCAGGTTGCGCACCCTCTCCATCGGGGCCAATGACTCGCCCCCAACAGTCAGCCGTGGACTCAGCTGACTGTACCGGGATGCCGGCATCCACAGCCACTCTGTCTTGGAGGGATTGAGCTTGAGCCTGTTTCTCCCCATCCAGACCCGTACGGCTTCCAAACACCGGGACAGCACTTCGATAGCTTCATTGGGGTGGCCCGGTGTGGAAAAGTACAGCTGGGTGTCATCAGCGTACAGCTGGTACCTCACACCGAAGCCACTGATGATCTCACCCAGCGGCTTCATATAGAATAGATGTTGAACAGAAGGGGCGAGAGAATCGACCCCTGCGGCACCCCACAAGTGAGGCGCCTCGGAGTCGACCTCTGCCCCCCTGTCAACACCGTCTGCGACCGATCAGAGAGATAGGAGAACCACCGATAAACGGTGCCTCCCACTCCCAATCCCTCCAACCGGCGCAGCAGGATACCATGGTCGATGGTATCAAAAGCCGCTGAGAGGTCTAATAGGACCAGGGCAGAGGAACAACCCCTGTCCCTGTCCCTCCAGAGATCATCCACCAACGCGACCAAAGCCGTCTCAGTGCTGTAGCCGGGCCGGAAACCGGACTGGAACGGGTCTAGATAGACAGTTTCATCCAGGTGCAGGGGAAACTGATATGCCACCATACTCTCTACAACCTTCGCGCGGCGGGTTGGAGACCGGACGATAATTACCTAAAACAGCCGGGTCCAGGGAGGGCTTCTTGAGGAGGGGCCTCACCACCGCCTCTTTCAAGGCGGCCGGAAAGACTCCCTCCAACAAGGAGGCACTCGTAATCGCCTGGAGCCAGCCTCGTGTCACCTCCTGAGTGGCCAGCACCAGCCAGGAGGGGCACGGGTCCAGTAAACACGTGGTGGCATTCAACCTACCCAACAACCTGTCCATGTCCTCGGGAGCCACAGGGTCAAACTCATCCCAGACAATATCACCAAGACCACCCTCAGACGCCCCATCTGAATCGCCGCAATTTTGGTCCAGACCAAATACTGATAGCAGTATTCCAATATCTCAGGGGTTGCCACAAAGAAGAGGGAGTCAAGCTATTCTCCAAAGCACCTGAGGGTAGAACAAGAAGCAATGGGTGGAAACTAATCAAGGAAAGTTGTAACTTAGAACTAAGGAGAAACTTCCTGACAGTTAGAACAATTAATCAGTGGAACAACTTGCCTGCAGAAGTTGTAAATGCTCCAACACTGGAATTTTTAAAGAAAATGTTGGATAACCATTTGTCTGAAATGGTGTAGGGTTTCCTGCCTGGGTAGGGGGGTTGGACTAGAAGACCTCCAAGGTCCCTTCCAACTCTGTTGTTGTTGTTGTGTTGTTGTTGTTGTTATTATAATTAAATGTAAAAGGTATATACTTCAATAGTGTGATACTGTGTCTTAACAACAGTATTGGTATGAAATATCTTTCAGTAAAATATCCATACACATTTCCTATGCTACTTTCATCTTCACCAGTCCTACCCAGATTCCACTGGGGTGCTAAGCATAGATTTTGTGGAAGTGGAACTTCTTGAATCAAATTTGAATTCATTCAATGTGATTACTTTCATGTTGAACAATATGAAATACAGTAGCTGCAGATACACCACTGAATAAAACATATGCAATTCTGTCAGTTCTTTTCTCTAACTGTTGCTATCTAATTTTGAACTATTTTGTTCTTCATCAGTAAGTTTGTAATGACCATTATTTGAAAACAATGGGATCTTTCCTTAGTTTTAATAACTGTTGCTGGTATTAGACAAAATGTTGTTATTGATTGATTTGATCCTCAAAATATAGCATACTAGCAATTTGGAAAATTTCAGCAATGCAGTTGGTTTTGTTTTCTAGTGGGTAATTTACTTACTTAACCTGTCTTCTACAACAGAGAACATTTTTATTTTTCTGAAAACTGTATATATGTTAATGGTTTTTAAATTGTGGAATTTTTAAAAAGATTAATGGATACTTTATTGTATTAGTGTAATATTGTTGGATGAATATTAAATGACAACGACCACATTCATTGCAGAATAATGAAAATTAGTAGTTTCACTCTTTATTAGGATGATATTGCAGATGTAGTGTACATTTAATTAAGTGTAGTTTCCTTTTGGTTATGGAATGCAGATCTGTTTTTTGTCGCAAATTCTTTCTAGTTTTACAGTTTTTCCACATGTTTTTTTTCACCATTTATGATCTTTTTCAAAGCAGCTCTATAGGACTTAAATCACTTTAGCATGCAGCACAGTTCTTATTTGAACAATAAACGCCATTTTAAAAAGTTCTTAGATCTTCTGTTACTTCATAAATACCAATGTATAAAATGTTATGCAGTTGTGATGCCTACCTGCTAATTAGATGCAGATTTTCTCAAACCTGTTTTAAAATCTGTTTTATTTGTTTCAACTTGCTTAGTGTTTGGACTACATAAGGCTCTTGCAAAACCAATTATGCTTATGAGCAGATGTTAAATTTACTGCAAGATATTTTGTTCAATATTTAATATTTTAATTACTTGTGAAGAAATTAGCAAATTAGTACTTGCTGTATAATAACTTGATAGCCCTTTATAGATATTTTCAACCTTTTAAAAAAAATATGTGTGCAAATTGCTCAAGAAGTGGATTGCTTATGAGTTTAGATGGTGGAATCTTGCTTATATGGTGTCAATAATTAGAGATGCTAAGTGATGCCAAGCATCTGTGTGCTCTATAAGTTAGACACAATAATGTTCTCTATTAATGAATCTTCCCAATCACCATGCTACCTTTATAGCTAAGTAGTTCGGCATTTGATTTTAACAATAATATTTGGGAATTTTTTAATACTAAATAAACATTCATCCAGAATTTTTGCAACTTAAATCAAGGCAAACATCCCCAGTGATTTCATTCCTTCTGCATTGGACTTGCCTAGATCAGATCATAATCCTGATCAGTTTCTTTGCTTTTTATTATATTTATTTATTTATTTGTCAAATTTATTTAGAATTCTTTTAATGGCCAAGTGTAATTGGACACACAAGGAATTTGTCTTGGTGCATATGCTCTCAATGTACATAAAAGAAAAGATACATTCATCAGGAATCATAAGGTACAACACTTAATGATAGTCATAGGGACTATCAATTGAAGCAATTGAATCACATTAGGAAACAATCAATATAAACCGTAAGGATACAAGCAACAAGATTACAGTCATACAGTCGTAAGTGGGAGGAGATGGGTGATAGGAACAATGAAAAGATTAATAGTAGTGCAGACTTAGTAAATAATTTGACAGTGTTGAGGGAATTATTTGTTTAGCAGAGTGATGGCGTTCCGGAAAAAACTCTTCTTGTGTCTAGTTGTTCTGGTGTGCAGTGCTCTATGGCATCGTTTTGAGGGTAGGAGTTGAAACAATTTATGTCCAGCATGCGAGGGGTCCGTAAATATTTTCACAGCCCTCTTTTTGACTTGTGCAGTATACAGATCCTCAATGGAAGGCAGGTTGGTAGTAATTGGTAGTAGGTTGTTAGTTTTTTCTGTACTTCTAATTATCCTCTGAAGTCTGTGTCTGTCTTGTTGGCTTGCAGAACCGAACCAGACAGTTGTAGAGGTAAGGATTTACCACCTATTTCACTGTGGGGCTACTCTAGGATGCTTACAACAATAAAAAGAAAGAAATGAAGACAGTGTAAACAAAATCAAAGTAAAATAATAGGACAATAAACTAAACATTGAAAAAGAAACCAGGAATACATAATATGCTAACAAATATAGGTGGAGAGCAGAAAGCAAGGGGGGCGGGAAGATGGAATCTGCCATTAGTCTAGCAGCCATCTCCAGCATTGAACTCCCCCATTTGAAATTGTTTCTATTAATATGACCGTTTTTTACAGTATGTGCCCAGAACTGAACACAATGCTGGTAGTGATGTTTGATCAATGCAACATGAATTCGTATACTTTTGAGCACACATAATTAGGATGTAATGGGATACTTTGTTAAATACTTTAAATCAAGAGGTATCTATTTAATGAGATAAATATGTCTCATTATCAGATGAGATAAGGCTAATCTACAACCAGGTGAGACTTGGTTAGCCATCCATCCATCCATCCATCCAATTTACATAGCCATCACAACAAGTTATTGTACAACGAACTGAGTTAAAATAAAATAGAAACCATTATACACATCATAAAAGTTAAAATACGCAGTGGCTGAGCAGATCAACTCAAGTCAAGGGCATAACCAAGAAAGCAGGTCCCTTAGGCTTCAGGGCCTGCTCAGAACCAGGTCTTCAGTGCCTTACAAAAGACTAGCAGGGTCAAAGTCATCCTGCTCTCCATAGATAAAATGTTCCACAAGTTGGGTAATACAGCAGAAAGGGCGCAGCTTCTAGGCCCCACTAAGCAACATTCTTTGGTTGGTGCGACCTGAAGCATGCCCATCCTTCCTGACTGGATCAGATGGGTAAACAACCATGCTGACTGGCTAATTAATCTGAAAATTTACGTAGAGCTTTTAATTCACTTTCCAAAAGATGCTTTAGAATGAATGGGAATATGGACTTAGCAACTGTCTCCAACACTCTGAAGCAACAGTGTTTTTCCCTGGGATTGCACTGATGTTCTCTGTACCTTTATGTGATCCGAGGAAAGACTATAACCGCTTTCAAGAATTGCAAAATGATGCTACATTTGTATTCCCAAACATTTTGAAGCACTGCTAAGTGACCAATTCTGAAGTGCTACAATTCTGAAGTTCCAAATAATTTTCAAGTGGGTGTGTACATGAATTCTGTTTTGAACCCTAAATTGCAAAACCTGGACTTGCGTTGTTTTATCAAAATATTTCAGATAAGCTGTGATTTGACAGAATCAAAATTTGGTTTATTCTAGCGTTTAGTCAAAACAAACCTGGTTTATCTTAGAGTGATTTTAAGTAGCAAATAGATAAAAATTGGTGCACAACATCCCCTCCTCTTATATAGCTTGCATACCAGGGTAACAACTCTTCATCTTACCAATACCTTAGTTGCAGCTGTTATTTGACTCACTGCCCCCTTCTCATTTTTCCATTTTTTTCTTTCCTCTGCTATCTCTCTCAGATGTAGCTGATGTTCAGGCATTTATCCCTTCAATCCCATATTCCTGCAAATGTCCATTGCAGCATTTTGTTTTTTCTTGTAAGATAAGGAAACAGTTGCCCTTTTCCAATTGCTTGGCACATCTTTATAAGATTTCTGAGTGGTATTAAAGAAATATTTTACTAAACTGAACAGCTGAAGCCCTTTATTTATTTATTTATTTATTAATTAGATTTCTAGACCGCCCTTCTCCCGAAAGACTCAGGGCGGTGTACAGCCTTATTAAAACACATAGGTACACAATAAATTTAAAATACATTTAAAATGAAATATTTAACCGGCCAATTTAAAACTAAAAACGGTCAAACGACCGATATAAAACCCTAAACTATAAAATCACCATTAAAAACCCATAACTTAAAAAACTAACCCAGTCCAGCGCAGATAAATAAGTAAGTTTTGAGCTCGCGGCGAAAGGTTCGGAGGTCCGGAAGTTGACGAAGTCCTGGGGGGAGCTCGTTCCAGAGGGCGGGGGCCCCCACAGAGAAGGCCCTTCCCCTGGGTGTCGCCAGACGACACTGTCGCGCCGACGGCACCCTGAGGAGTCCCTCTCTGTGAGAGCGCACGGGTCGGTGAGAGGTATTCGGTAGCAGCAGGCGGTCCCGTAAGTAACCCGCCCTATGCCATGGAGCGCTTTAAAGACGCTCACCAACACCTTGAAGCGCACCCGAAGGCCACAGGTAGCCAGTGCAGCCTGCGAGGATAGGTGTCACTCGGGAGCCACGAGGGCTCCTCTATCACCAGCAGCTGCATTCTGACCAACTGCAGCCTCCGGATGCCCTTCAAGGGAGCCCCATGTAGAGAGCATTGCAGTAGTCCAGACGAGACGTCACAAGGGCGTGAGTGACTGTGCACAAGGCATCCCGGTCTAGAAAGGGGCGCAACTGGCGCACCAGGCGAACCTGGTGGAAAGCTCTCCTGGAGACGGCCGTCAAATGATCTTCAAAAGACAGCCGTGCATCCAGGAGAACGCCCAAATTACGCACCCTTTCCATCGGGGCCAATGACTCGCTCCCGACAGTCAGCCGTGGACTCAGCTGACTGTACCGGGATGCCGGCATCCACAGCCACTCCGTCTTGGAGGGATTGAGCTTGAGCCTGTTTCTCCCCATCCAGACCCGTGCGGCTTCCAGACACCGGGACAGCACTTCGATAGCTTCATTGGGGTGGCCCGGTGTGGAAAAGTACAGCTGGGTGTCATCAGCGTACAGCTGGTACCTCACACCGAAGCCACTGATGATCACCCAGCGGCTTCATATAGATGTTGAACAGAAGGGGCGAGAGAATCGACCCCTGCGGCACCCCACAAGTGAGGCGCCGCGGGGTCGACCTCTGCCCCCCCGTCAACACCGTCTGCGACTGGTCGGAGAGATAGGAGGAGAACCACCGATAAACGGTGCCTCCCACTCCCAATCCCTCCAACCGGCGCAGCAGGATACCATGGTCGATGGTATCAAAAGCCGCTGAGAGGTCTAATAGGACCAGGGCAGAGGAATAACCCCTATCCCTGGCCCTCCAGAGATCATCCACCAACGCGACCAAAGCCGTCTCAGTGCTGTAACCGGGTCGGAAGCCGGACTGTAACCGGGTCCAGATAGACAGTTTCCTCCAGGTGCAGGGGAAACTGATATGCCACCATACTCTCTACAACCTTCGCCGCGAAGCGAAGGTTGGAGACCGGACGATAATTACCTAAAACAGCCGGGTCCAGGGAAGGCTTCTTGAGGAGGGGCCTCACCACCGCCTCTTTCAAGGCGGCCGGAAAGACTCCCTCCAACAAGGAAGCACTCGTAATCCCCTGGAGCCAGCCTCGTGTCACCTCCTGAGTGGCCAGCACCAGCCAGGAGGGGCACGGGTCCAGTAAACACGTGGTGGCATTCAATCTACCCAGCAACCTGTCCATGTCCTCGGGAGTCACAGGGTCAAACTCATCCCACACAACATCACCAAGACCGCCCTCAGATACCCCGTACTTTAAAGGTAAGCTTGCGTTTGCTCAAAGTAAATATAGATTCCCTGACCATATTTCTATAAATCCCATACTTTTTTCCATTCTTTGAATTGCCTGATGAAAAGCGCATCCTCCTATTAGAGCAAAATAGGAGCTGAGTTAGTTTTTCAGGTTTTTTAGCTATTAGCATTTTATTCCATTTAATGAGAAGGTGGTATATTGATTCCTTTCTTTTTCCTTTATATATTTCAAAACACCTTTTTTTTTTTTTTTGCTGTTCTTAGTATCGCATGTGATCCAGTCTAGGAAACTAGAAAAAGTTGTTCTTAAAAGAAGACAAATTATCATCAGTAACCTGACTAAGGGAAAACTTCAGAGGGGAGTAAATGCAGTTCTCCTATTTTTGTGTATTTACTGGATATCCCATATAATTCAAGATTAGCTTTTACTCTTCCAGACAGGATTCAGAAGTATAGATAAAGGTAAAGGTAAAGGTTCCCCTCGCACATACGTGCTAGTCGTTGCCGACTCTAGGAGGCGGTGCTCATCTCCGTTTCAAAGCCGAAGAGTCAGTGCTGTCCGAAGACGTCTCCGTGGTCATGTGGCCGGCATGACTCAACGCCAAAGGCGCACGGAACGCTGTTACCTTCCCACCAAAGGTGGTCCCTATTTTTTCTACTTGCATTTTTATGTGCTTTCAAAACTGCTAGGTTGGCAGAAGCTGGGACTAGTAACAGGAGCTCACCCCGTTACACGGCAGCACTAGGGATTCGAACCGCCGAACCGCCGACCTTTCGATCGAGAAGCTCAGCTGTCTTAGCCCCTGAGCCACCACGTACAGTACTGTATAGATACAGTACTGTAACAGGAAAAAAAGAGGATGAGAACTTTTTCCATTATTAACTAATAATGGCAGGGATTTTCAGACATTTTCAAGCTGCTGAACCCTTTTGTTTTAAAAAGAAAATTCTCAGAAACTCTTTCAAAGGTAAAGCTTGGGTGATAGAAAATGAGCTATGTTTAAAAGTTTGCTTTTTGGGGAGGGGCACTTCGTCATTGACAGAACCATAGGGTTTCCTGGACCTGGTTTGAAAAATCGTGAATTAAGGATATCATCAAAATATTTGGACTGCAGGGCCGGCGCAACGTGTAACATGTTCACACTGGTGCAATAGGACTAGGTGTTTTGTTAATATGATTTATTGGGTTAGGGATTTTCTGTCTTTACTGTGAGTTGTATTGTGTTGGGGGGGTGCACTGAAGGAGCTCAACCAATCTCATTGTACATATGTTGTGCACTGACAGTAAAGATTTGAATTGAATTGAATTGAATTGTGCTTGGGTGCTTTTTTATTCTTTTATGAAATAATTCATGTGACTCATTCTGAAGCTTCCTTTGGTATGAGAATCTGCTATGGCTTCCTGTTCTTGTTTCTCCATATTTCTGAAGGAAATGATGAATCCCCACTTTTGATATACTTGGTCCCTCATGCTTGATAATTAATCTCTTTTAGGTTTGTTTTCACATACTTAATTTTATCTGCATCTTTTAAAAAATACATATTTCTGAAGAAACTAAGTTGAAGAATAAGTGAATATCAGTGTTAAAATTATTGTAATTCTCTTTTGTCATTGTTCCTTTACATGGTTTCTGTTGATATTTTTTAATTGTAGATCACATTCCAGACCCCAACAACGATCATACAGTCGCAGCAGTGAAAGAACTAGTCGCAGGAGAACCCGTAGTGGGTCTCGTGAGAAAGAAAGACGTAAAGGCAGAGATAAAGAGAAAGCAAGGGAGAAGGAAAGATCCAGAGGAAAAGAGAAAGAGCAGCATTACAGCAAAAGTGGGTAGGTAACATGGGAAACATGTTAAATAAGCTATTTTGAATGTTGTCGTATAATATTTCATTATATTATATGGGCTTTTCATAGAAATTTAATTGGCTCTTGTAAGAAAATGGATGTGGAACTGCATGGTTGCCCTTTGATTTAATTCAGCAGTGTTTTTTTAATGTTCTTACTGAGGCTTTTCTACTACTGTTCCTGTACATGCCTCACAGGAGTGGAGGCCCCTTGCAAATGGATATGATAAGGAGCTTGCAGATAGAGGGGGAACTGGTGTAAATGGAAGATCATCTTTTAGGCCAAATCCTTGTCTTTAAATAGAAAATACAAGATGCAAAGTGGAAATATGTTAATATATAAAATAAAAGCAGATGAAACGGTAGTTTATTTATCAAAAAAATAGTTCTATAAAGCAAAGGAATTGCAAAATAAAATTATATAGCATCCATCCCCAAAGGCAAAGAGAGACAGATTTTGACTGGTATATAATAGCAAGCAATGAGTTTGGTGTTCAACAGAAACAGCTCTCTTTTCAGTTTCTTCAAGTGAAAACATCTGGAGTAGTGTCTCATTTTTAAAAATCCCAAAAGACCCCAAAAGAGTTTTTATTTGTAAGGGTTACATTTGTTGATATTGTCCTGTATTAAAATGGACATACTTGTAAAATGTTTTCTGAGTTGTGTAAAAATATTTACTCTATTAGATATTATGAAATATTTTTCATGAAAAATTATATTTTTATGACAGAAAAACTAAAAAGAGGAAAAAATTCTATTTTTTGCAAATATTTTCAGAATTTAGCAAATAGTTTTTATTTTATGGACCCCTAAAGGGATCTTTCTAAAAGAAACACTGATCTAGAGGAATACCTTCAAAGAACATCCTAGCTGATTTTAAATGAAAGCCTGTGTCTGAGAAATAGTACCTTTTCTATGGGTTTTTAAATTTTTATTTCTTTATTCAATTGATTATTGGGCCTCCCTCCCAATTTCATTGCTTTAGATAAGCCAGGTTTTATTTTATTTTATATAGCTGTACATCTCAACCAGGGCAGTGAACAATTCTAAAACAATTAAAAACAGTATAAAATAAATATATGTAGCAGCCTGAGAAAATTATCATAAGTACATATGAATTTTCTTAGTGATTTCAGTAGAAACATATTTACAGTAAAAAAATTAAAACAATTATGAATATGAACTATAGAAAAACCTCTTCCAGGAAGCATGGCAAACTCAGGATAGGTCTGCAGGAGTGAGAAGCTAATAACTGTGGTGGAAAGAGGAGTTCATGAATGAATTGGCTCCCCAAAATCCTCTCTGGATTAAGGAGAGGATCTGGGATTACCCAGAGTGCCATTATATAAGTCAGTGGTGAAGTCCTCTTTGGTTTGCCACCGATTCGCTGCCCGCACATGCATGATGTGCGCCAAATGCATGCTGCACATGCATGCACAGTACGCACCAAACATGCTGTATGCACATGCACAGTGCATGCCAAATTCACGCTGCTTGCGCATGCACAGTGTGTACCAAATGCATGCTGTGCGTGCACATACACAGTGTACACCACATGCGTGCTTCGTGCAGAAAAAGGACACTTAACAAGATAAGTAGAGCGGGGGGGACAGCTGTGCCACGCTATTTGGACTCACTAAAAAGTAGGATTTCCTGCTTTCTGGCGAATATAAATCGCGCGGCAAATCTGATTGTCGGACCAGTAGCTTTTATCATTACCAATTCACCCGAATTGGTGGTAGGATTTAACCACTGATATAGGTGCTCCCCCTTAAAGCAGCATCTTTGATGGGTTTTATAGCTTTGTGAGTTGGAAGAGTCACTTTTGCCTAAGCAGTAGTTTGGCGCCTTCAAAAGAGCCACTGAGTTCACCAAATCTTTCTTACTTACTTTCACTGGATATCATTTGTAAATTGGTTTTGGGTATTAAGAATCTTCAGAAGGACATTACACTAGATATTTTTCTTCAATCCTTAGCAAAAGATGTTTTGTGTAAGTTGAAGAACATAACCTGCTTTATTTGGAAATAAATTAGCAAAAGGGTGATTAAAATGTTGATTTTGGGAAACTTTTAAACAGACTAAGGCAGGGGTGTCAAATGCATGTCATCACGGCGGCGTCACGTGACATATCGTGACTTTTTCTCCCTTTGCCAAACCAGGCATGGATGTGGCCAGCGTGTGACGCATCTGGCCACAGGCCGTGAGTTTGACAGCCCCAGACTAGAAGCAAGATAATGAAATAATTATAAGAATATATTGTGGTTTGATTAAAATTTTATTAAAATCTATGAGGATTTTGAGTTTAAGTCAAATCTTTTCTTGGAAAAATGTGGATTAGAGGAAAAACGTGGTGAGATTTTGAAGGCTACTTATTAGAAGCACCTAGAAAGATTATAATTAAAGGAGAAGACCCATTAATAAAGAACAAAGAAAAGTATTTTAACTCTGGAAGAATTAGAGGATTTTTGGCAACAGTGTACTCAGAACTTTCTGTTTCTGTAAAAATGGACTCAAAAGAGAAGAGGATAAAACTGAGAATTAGGCTGTTTTGGATATGTATTTAAAATTGATAGGCTACAAGAAGATGTTATATGGATTTACAAATGAAATCAGTTGCTGTTTTAATAGTTAAAAGGGATACACAAATAATAAATCAGAACAGTGACTTGGTAGTATGGATTTGCTGGATTAAGATTGAATAATGAAGCTTCATTGTTGGCTAATAAATAAAAGATGAAATATGACACAAAGAGATTTTAGGTTATTAGAGAAATTCCGGAAATTGTACTTATCTTGATGAATGGAGAAGTCATTACTTAATTTTTTTTCTTTTTTAACATTTTTTTTCTTTCCCTCTTTTCTTTCTTCTTGCACTTTTTATTTTTATTTTTCATATTTTTATTAGTTTGTATTAGTTTTTACTCTTTAAATTTCAATAAAAATATTATTTAAATTGAGGAGAAAACTTCTTTGGGATAGTGTGAGCTGTAGAAAAAAACCTCACAAGCCATTTAGGTTTTTAAATCTAATAACCAGGACTTTGTAATTCAGCCAGAAGGAAATTGGCAACCAGTGTGCTTTTAAGCACAGTCATAATGTGGCTCTTTTGAGTTTTTCCAGAAACTAACCTGGCCGCTGAGTTTTGTATCATCAAAAGTTTTGTGACTAGATGTAAAGGCATGTAGAGTTTGTTATAGCAATCCGTCCTAGAGGTCACTAGCATTTTAAAGGTTGTTTTCTTATAGAAAGGGACAGGGTATATCAATTAAAGTTAGTCATAGCTAAGGTCTCAATGTATAAAACCTGAGGGGAAAAAATAGTTTCAGGGAAAAAACATCTTCCAACTTCATATCTTCACTTTCTGGTGAATGTGATCTCATTTGGATATTTTTTTTTTGAAGACCTACTACTTTTTTAAACTATTAGTTCCTACTTTATCTGCTTTGATTTACCCTTCCTCATTAAGTTATTATTGACTGGAGGGAGGTAATATAATGACCATTATATTGAATTGAATTGTTAGAAAAAGAAAATGCTAATACTTTATTATACTGTCCAATGCTAATGGACAATGGGTGGCATATAAAACCAAAAAATCCATAAAAGTATTAAACCAGACAGAAAACCTGGACTAAATCTAAAAAGCAATGCAAGTCAAAACAAAATAGCCCCCTTCTCTAATACGTGGTTTGCATGTTATTAGCAGACTGATAAATATTGAAAGAATTGAAGACAGATTGATTGGGACAGAGTAGATTGGTAGCACTGATGATGTTTCCTTGTTGGGTAATGAAATGTCTGCAAGAAAACAACTAAGCTCAGTGAGCATCAAGGATTTCTTAGGTTAGGAAAGTACACCATTTCAAGGAGCATTTGTATAAATGAGTAGAAATCTTCCCAAGATTCAGAAACCTGTCATGTAAAATATGATCAATACAGAATACAGAATTTAGATGTTCTAATAATTACAGGGGTGTCAAATTCAAGGCCCAGCCCACAGGGTGTTTAGATCTGGCTCCTGGGGCTGCCCTAGAAATAGCGAAGGACAGGACCACGGTGCCTTTGGAGGCTGTTGCAACTAAAAATGAAGTTCATGGGGGCCACATGCGGCCCTCCCAAGTTCCGTTTTCGCTGGCAGAGGGTTGCAGGAGGCCGTTGCAACCAAAATTGGAGCTCGGGAGCCCGTTTTCTCTGGCAGAGCACTCAGGCCACCACAGCGTCCCTGACACAAGTGATGTGGAGCTGGCCACGCCCATCCTGTCTGTGTCCCCCCCAGGTCAAACACAACCCTGATGCAGACCTTAATGAAATCGAGTTTGACACCCCTGTTCTAATGGATAGGCAGCAATAGGCAACAATGGGAATTACTTTGAAAGAAGAGCATTAAATTTACACTGCATATTATACTTACAGAAAACTGGTATTTTACATAGTATTTATTTATTTATCAAACCTATAAGCCACCCATCTTGCCTAGTATAATACTCCCAATCATGTTTGCTAAAATGGATAGGACATTTTCTAAAAATGGTTGGAAATTTGATGATCAGATTGGATCATTCCTTCTTGTCATGTGGCAGTGTTATAAGTTCAATAAAACAAATTTGTCTTTTAATGTTCAGTAATGATAGAAGAAAATATTTGTAGCTCAGCTGAATTTGGTGCTTTCTGAGTTTGGTAGTTTTCTTGCAGATGTTTCATTACCAAAGTAGGTAACATCAGTGCTAGAAAAGAGTGGGTTTGAACTTACTTTTATATACTATGTACTATTTTATATACAATCAATATATAAAAATAAGAGCAAACCCCACTTCTTTCTAGAATTATTGATATTATCTAGTTTGGCAATGAAATATCTGAATGAAAGTTCAGAGAATTCCAGGTACCCCAAAATTCAGTAGTTCTGGCAAATGCTTTATACTGGATTATTTTGCTATAGATCATTTTCTTTCCTTCATTTAATCAAATAATAAGCTCAAATGTTATCCATTTAATTTTCTTTTTAAAATGTTTAAATATTAAAAATGTTACGTTCAGTGAAAAGCTACTTTTTTTTTATATTGTTTATAAAGTGTCATTTTTGCTTCTTAAGATAATTGGTTTATATATAACATAGCAATGATGCTAAGTTTAAATGCATAATTGGAACATCAACATTATGATTTATTGAAGAAAGGAGTATTTATTGCATGACCATAATTTAACCAGATGTTTTTCATTGGCAAAAACCCTGGAAGATCATTTTAATAGTTCTCTTTGTGAGTTGTTGTTCAGTGGAACCTTTTATTCTAATAAAAGTCATCTATCAGATTTCCAGAAATGACTATACCGTGTTAGATACTTCTTCTTTATTTTTATGGTATTTCATGTCTGGAGGTAAGTAAATGCATTTCTATAATGTTATACTTAAGTTACTCTCCTGATACTAATATTGTCAAAATGTGCATAAGTCTGAAACAAATTAATTTAAATCTAGTGCTTACATCTGTCTCTGATTTATTACTTCATATATACACATGAGCATGTGGGCACATCTATGCTTTTGAGCTTTTTCTCTGATTCAGCTTCTCTGAAGAAATGAATTGCTTCCAGGTTGTATCTACAAGTGATGATTGCAATCTTAACTTTGCTAGGGATTACGTACTGCAGCAAGTTTTTTTAATGGTGGTATGTAGAAATTTTAATAAATTTAATGTTATTACAAAAAGCATCATATTGTGTTAAAATAATTTGTAAAGATGTACTCTCTTGCAAAGAAAAACAAAATTCTAGATGCCATTCTAGTCTTTTACTGAGCATCTTTTAGTTATTTTTGTCCAAAAAATATTAGTTGGCAGTTTATTAAATAGGTAAATCAACGAAATAGCTTCTGTTAATAAACTTTTACTTTTTCTTTTTAAACTCTAGAAAGGTTAGAGAGTTCTAGGATTTATATATCAGAACTACTTTGCAGTGGTTCTCTTGAGTTTATATAAAAGAAATCTTTCCAATAATTTTGGAGAAACAAGATTGTTAACTAGGTAAAACATACACTTAATCCCTAAATTGTTTCAACTCTAAATACTTCAATGTGACTTTTCTTGAAACCAAACCAAACCCAGGTTGTTTAGAATCCACATATATGATAGGTTAAAATTATTTCAATAGTTAATGAAATATTTTCTTGACTGATTTTATTCTGTGTAATATTTATAATTATTATATAATTAAAATTACAGTATTTTTGTTCTCAGTGATCAACTAGTATATGATAATTGAAATCAAGAATTTTATACAAGTTAGGAGCAAATGCTAATAGGCTTTTGAATGAAAATTGAAGAAATGTTCTTGATGTAATTAATTCCTTATATACCTTTTAAGTGGGATTGAATTTTCATTTAATCAGTCAGGGATCAAAAAAATATCTGTATAGGGAATATGGATCTAAGAAACTTTTCTCTTTATAGCTATATGTCATTTTGAAGAGTTATTTAGTGCAACTTGAATAAGAACAGGACATAGTAGAAAGATTTTGCACAGAACAAATGTATGTACATATTAAACCAATGAATTGATGTTGTGAGTTAGGTGCTACTCACCATGAGGAAACAGTTTAATTGAAAGTTATGCTTTAAATCTCATTGTTCCATTCCTAAAGTAATTCTAAATTTAGAATATTATACATTTTAAAGTTCTTTTCCTTTTCAAAATTAAAAATGAAGCATGTAATTTTGGGCCATTTTTTAAAATCTTTCAGTAATAAATAAAATCCATAATTCATGTTTCATGAGGCCCACTAAACTAACAAAACATATTTCAGGGTCTCCACTTCTCTAGAATTTTTAGCAAGAGCAAAAAGCAATGAATGGGCAAAAAGTAGAATGTTTGAAGCTTTCATACTCTATAGTGGTCATTTAAATTTGCCTAACTACTGAAAATGATAATGCAGAATTCCTTTAATATGTTAAAGCCACAATAGCATCCTAATTGAATAATAAGATGAGAAAATAATGGCAATAAATTGATATTATCATGTTGTTGTTATTATTATTATTATTATTATTATTATTATTATTATTATTATTATTATTATTATTATTTATTAGATTTTTATACCGCCCTTCTCCTGAAGGACTCAGGGCGGTTTATAGCCAATAAAAACACATATAACAAAAGTTAAAAATCATTTAAAAAACTAATTCAATGTATGGCTAAAATTTAAAATAAATAAAACCCCATTAAAAATTTAAAATTATATTGAAGCTATATTGAAGCTAGCCCTGCACGATGGAATAAAAGAGTCTTCAGCTCACGGCGGAAGGTCCGGAGGTCGGGGAGTTGACGAAGCTCCGGAGGCAGCTCGTTCCAGAGGGCAGGAGCCCCCACAGAGAAGGCCCTCCCCCTGTGGGTCACCAGCCAACATTGCTTAACTGATGGCACCCTGAGGAGGCCCTCCCTGTAGGAGCGCACAGGTCGATGGGAGGCTACCGGTGGTAGTAGGCGGTCCCGTAAATAACTCTGTCCTCGGCCATGGAGCGCTTTAAAGGTGGTAACCAGCACCTTGAATTGCACCCGAAAGACCACCGGAAGCCAGTGCAGACCGTGCAGGAGAGGTGTCACATGGGAGCTACGAGATGCTCCCTCTATCACCCGCACAGCTGCATTCTGGACCAGTTGGAGCTTCCGGGTGCTCTTCAAGGGGAGCCCCATGTAGAGAGCGTTGCAGTAGTCTAGGCGGGATGTAACGAGGGCATGAGTGACTGTGCAGAGGGAAGCCCAGTCTAGAAAGGGACGCAACTGGCGTATCAGGCGAACCTGATAAAAAGCTCCCCTGGCGACGGCCGTCAAATGATCTTCAAACGACAGCCGTGCATCCAGGAGGACGCCCAGATTGCGAACCCTCTCCGTGGGGGCCAACGACTTGCCCCCAACAGTCAGAGATGGAATCAGCTGGCTGTACCGGGATGCCAGCACCCACAGCCACTCGGTCTTGGAAGGGTTGAGTTGGAGCCTGTTTCTCCCCATCCAGACCCGTACGACCTCCAGATACCGGGACATCACTTCAACGGCCTTGTTGGGGTGGTTAGGGGTGGAGTTGTACAGCTGGGTGTCGTCAGCGTACAGATGACACCCCACCCCAAAGCCACGGATGATCTCAGCCAGCGGCTTCATATAGATGTTGAACAGAAGAGACGAGAGAACCGACCCCTGTGGCACCCCACATAGGAGGCACCTCGGGGCCGACCTCTGCCCCCCTGCCAACACCGTCTGCGAACGGTCCGAGAGGTAGGAGGAGAACCACCGAAAAACAGTGCCGCCCACTCCAAGCCCCCCGAGCCGCCGCAGCAAGATACCATGGTCGATGGTATCAAAAGCCGCTGAAAGATCTAGAAGGACCAGGACAGAGGAACAACCTCTGTCCCGGGCCCTCCAGAGATCAACTACCAACGCAACCAAGGCCGTCTCTGTGCTGTGACCAGGCCGGAAGCCGGACTGGAACGGGTCAAGATAGACAGTTTCATCCAGGTACTGGGGGAACTGTCATGCCACCACACTCTCAACAACCTCAACACAAAGCGAAGGTTGGAGACAGGATGATAATTTGCTAAAATTACTGGATCCAGGGAGGGCTTCTTGAGGAGGGGCCTCACCACAGCCTCTTTCAGGGCGGTAGGGAAGACACCCTCCATCAAAGAAGCGTTGACAATTCCCTGGAGCCAGCTTCGTGTCACCTCCCGGGTGGCCAGCACCAGCCAGTAGGGACACGGGTCCAATAAACATGTGGTCTCATTCAGTCTCCCCAGTATTCTGTCCATGTCCTCAGGAGCCACAGTATCAAACTCCTCCCAGATGGCAAGCTCAAGACCAGCCTTCGCCATCCCGCCCGACCCTACCCACTTGGAATCCAAACCTTCCCGAATCTGAGCGATTTTATCGTGCAAATATTGCCCAAACTCCTCAGCACGTCCATGTAAGGGGTCCTCCACTGCTCTCTGATGGAGAAGAGAGCGGGTCACCCTAAACAAGGCGGCTGGGCGGTTATCTGCCAATGCAATGAGAGTGGAAAAATACTCCCGTCTTGCTGCTCTCATCGCCACTAGATAGGTCTGAATTTGAGACCTAACTAGTGTCCGGTCAGACTCAGAACAGCTGGCCCTCCAATTACTCTCTAGGCATCTTTTCTGGCGCTTCATCTCTCTCAACTCCTCAGAGTACCAAGGAGCTAATCAAGACTGGCGCCGGGTCAGAGGCCGTAAAGGCACAACACAATCTAGAGCCCCCGCCGCTGCCCTTTCCCAGGTGGCGACTAGGTCTCCAGCAGAGCCGTGGGCCAAATCCTCAGGTAATGGCCCAAGCTCCGTTTGGAACCTCTCTGGGTCCATCAGGCACCTGGGACGGAACCAGCGAACCAGCTCCGTCTCCCTGCGATGGGGGTTGGCGGTTCGAAAGTCGAGTTGAAGGAGTGAATGGTCTGACCATGACAGGGGTTTAATAACTAGATCCCCTAACTCCAAACCATCCAACCACTGTCCAGAGACAAAAATCAAGTCCAGAGTGTTTCCCCCGATGTGAGTTGGACCATTCACTAACTGGGTCAGGTCCAGGGCCGTCATGGAAGCCATGAACTCCCGAGCTGAAGCGGATGTCTCACCAACCGACAGCAAGTTGAAACCCCCCATAACCATAAGTCTGGGGGTCTCAACCACCATCCCAGTGATCGCATCCAGCAGCTTGGGCAGGGTTTCTGTCACGCAGCAAGGAGCCAGGTACGTGATCAGCAAACCCACCTGTATCCCCAGGCCCCACTTCACAAAGAGGGACTCACATCCGGCTATCTGTGGCACAGTGATCTCCCTCGGCTCTAGGCCTTCGTTTATAATAACCGTCACTCCCCCACCCGTACCCTGGGCCCTCGGCCAATGAAATGCACGGAAACATGGTGGGCACATTTCTACCAGGGGAACCCCCCCTTCTGTGCCCAACCAGGTCTCCAAAATGCCCATCAGGTCCACTCCCCCCTCCTATATGAGGTCACAAATGAGGGGGGCTTTGTTAACCACGGACCTGGCATTGCATTACATCAGCCGGAGGCCCAGACTCTGGGGATTTAAGCCACCCGGGGCACGGGAGAAGTCAAGGGGACCGGAGCGCGTGATCTTTCTCAAACAACGAGCACGCACTCCCTGAACATCATACGGGCCCCCACTTCTGCCATATCTACCCCTCCCAATTACCGTGCAGATGGAACCGCCCTCATGATCTCAAGCTCTAGCCTCCTCTTCTACCTCCGAACCAATAATATCCGTCCCGCGAGCTTTTGCAGGGTCTAGCAACGGCCCAGATAGGCCTCCCCCTAGACCCATCCTAGCCTTCCCACCCCTCCCCATACATACTTTGTTTAAAAAATTAGTAAGCGATAAATTTAAAAAAACCCTCAGGCCCTTCTTGGCTGCATGCCGCCTCTCGGGATTCCAAAATCTGTCATCGAGATAGGTCCTCGATAAAGTGGAGGGCCATATCTGCAAGAGGGGGGAATCTCGCAGACCAAGGAGTTGCATCGGCGAGTACAACACGGAAGTTTATGGAGATGGCAAAAAGTCCTGTCCCAAGCCAGTCAAGATGGTAATAGATGATGAGATAATAACGTGGTAGGTCTTCAGCTGGAAAATGGGGGCTTTGGTGCTCCAAAGGTGGGGAATGATGACACAGGATGACAATGATTATACAAGATGGCACCCAGTTCAACCACCTGGGCTGCAGACAAGATTCAGGGAGGGAGAGGCAGCTACCGTTGTTGCTGAGGGACGTCGTCCGCCGCCATCACCGCCACCGCCACCACCATCATTGTGGCAACCAGCACTGCACAAACACCTCCAGAGGGACTCCAAAAAGAGCATGAGGAGCCATGGGGGGGGAGACGACGTTATTATTGCCGCCGTCGTCGCATCACCGCTGTCACAAGAAGCGACCGGGGGGGCCAGCCACCCCCCCATCTGCCAGCCGGCTCCGAAAGCTCCACGGGGGGGAAGACGACCCTCCCCCCGCCGTCACCGCCACTAAGGTACCGTTGCTGCTGCCGCCGGAAAACGGCCGACATGCCGACCGCCACCCCAGTCAAGCCCGCGGGGCCGGCGTCCATGCCCTGGCCTGGTCTATCCTCAGATGAGTTTTAGGAATATTTTTTAGCATAACTGGAGGTGTGAAATAATTTATTTCTCAGTCCCAGTGCTACAGTTCCTTCTGTACTATTCCGCTGGACTTTTTTCCCTTTTGCCATTTTATCAGAGTTTTCTAAATAAGGTTGCTTTCTTGTGATAATTTGGCTTTTCTCAGCCCAAAGCTTTGCAGTCAATAATCCATTTAGAATATTCGGAGAAAAGTAGGGTTTTTTTTGAGATAGGAAGTAGAGATCTGGAATTGTAGTAAAGCCAAGATATTCCTTCTTTATCTCAGATTATCACAGATTACAATAATTTAAAACTATAAAATCAGTGAGTGTAAGACAACTATTAAATTAAAAGGAAAAGATGTTTTTATCTCTATAACAGGTTCTCCTGTTTTATTAAAACTAGGGTAAGAATTAGATCAACAATTTGTGTCATAAAGATCTGTTAAATTGTATTAAATTACATTTTTCCTTTTTATTTAAAAATCTTTTCTCTTTTGTATTTATTTATTTATTTATTTATTTATTTATTTATTCGTACTTTTATACCGCCCTATCTCCCTAGGGACTCAGGGTGGTGTACAGCCATATAAAAACACATAAATATACAAAGTAAAACATTCATCTAAAAAACTTATTATATAGGCCAAAATTTAAAATAGACATATAAACAATAAAACCCAATTTAAAACCAAATCTAAAATTTAGACATTTAAAATTTTTTAGAAAATCAGATTCGATTTTCTGATTGCCATATGGTGTTCTTCAGGATCATTACCTAGAGTCATTATTTACCACATTTAAATATTTTGTGCATGGTTGAATAGATAAACTTCAGTCTTTTGAAAAATTTCTATCTATTTATTTATTTATTTATTTATTTATTATTTATTATATTTGTATACCGCCCTTCTCCCGAAGGTCTCAGGGCGGTTCACAGCCAATAAAAACAAATACATATAATACAAATTAAAAACAATATAAAAAACTGATTCGATTAATGGCCTAAAAATTTTTTTAAATACAATTAAAACCCCGTTTAAAATCCTTAATTCAAAACCCCAATTTAAAACTATGTTCAAGCTAGTCCTGCACGTCGAAACAACAGCGTCTTCAGCTCACGGCGGAAGGTCCAGAGGCCGGGGAGTTGACGAAGCCCCGGAGCCTCTTTTTTTCAAAGAGCAGAAATGTTTAGATTCACTATATTCGGAGCTGTTATTAATGAAAAGTTTTTTTTAAAAAAAGATTTCTCATTCTAGAAATATAATATGTATATTATCATATCACATTGGGAAATACATAGGAAATGTACATTTTCCTTTACAATGGAAAGCAATTTATTCTTAAGAAAGCCAAAAAATTCATCTTTTGCACTTCTTGCTTATACTATGTTTGTAACACGGACTCATGTTCCATAAATTTCATAAATTTTTTTTAAAAAGGACTGTCCTTACTTGTAATCTTTTAAAGTAACTTCCTAGGAAAATGTTTACTAGTGTTTTTCATTTTAAATTAACTCATTATTATAGTTCTTTTCATAGCTAGTGGCTATAATTCCTTTGTCAATAATTTGTATTGATACATCTATAGTACATGGCTGATGTTCAAAATAAACAAGGACTGTTTGAGTGTTCTGAATTTGACAGCAATCATAGATTGTTGGAACTTGCCTTTTTTCTTTACCTCATAGTACTTTATGCAGCAGGGAGTCATTTATGCTAATTTTGCCTAATTTGCATATAGGTTATAAGAGTTCTGTAGTATATACCATGCTCAGAACTCTTTTAAAGTGCCTGTTTAGATCAAAGTAGGTCTGTGTGATAGCTGTTGTCTGACATCAAGCTGTGTGGTGTTGTTTTCATTAAACATTTATCATGCTTCCAATGTGACAGCAGGCAACTCTGTGTTTGAGAAACATGTTTCTATGCAAAATTTATTGAAAAAGATGAGATGTTTTAAAGAGGTCTTGTAATCTTTCAGGATTAACAAATGCTAAATGTTTGATTGGATGAAGTACACCTGTAAAACAATTCAAAGCTTTTCCTTAGAATAAATAGCAGCATTATTTGTTCAGTTATATGTTTATTATTGAATTGATTTATTTTTTCTAACACAGTTTGCATAGCCTACCTGTTTTATTTTAAGTGTTTTTGGATTGATGTTTCATTTAAATATTTGTGCTATTTGATACCTATGCAGGATTAATTTAATCAACATATTGAACATCTCAATCAAATACCATGATGACAATGAAACTCTTCTTGAGTTACAAAACTGGTAATGGGTTGTCATAAATTTACTGGGTGAAGGCTTCCCTTAAACTGCGTATCTGCTGAATTAGTTGTAAATTATTTTGAATCAATGTGTTTAGTAAAAGAAGCAAACACAATATTCAAAATATTGTATGGAATTTTAATTTTGTACTGCACGTTTTATCCCAAATGCCTATTAATCTGCAAGTCTCTTAAGATCCTGCCCCAATATCTTCATTGTCAGTTCTGGTTAGTTTGGTCTTCATATTTATCCACAGTCCCATTTTTCATAGTCCTATTATTTCCATCTCTAGAGTTTACAGATCATTTGCACTTTTAGTTATCATAGTGGAATAATTAGCATAATGCAGAGTATTGATGTTTCTGTTTTCAGTTAAATCCATGCTTATATAGGTTGAATACCTAAAAGGAAAATATACAGACTTGCCTCAATCTTTTGCAAATCTGGAGTGGCTCTTCTTTGCCATGATCCATTTGGACTATGGGTTCCTATTCTATGTATTGTTTTTGCACAAACTGTTCTGGGATTCCATTTTCCTAAGGACATTTTACAACTTCACACAGTCAAAAGAGTAATGAGCTTTTTATAACCAGTTCAGTATGTTTTTTTTAAATACTTTGGCATTCTCAATTATGTGCAACTGCAATAATACCTCTTGTTCCTCAGCCTTTCAGCCTTTCTCAAAGTCAGCTATCAATATTGCTAAGGAAGGGAAGTCATTCAGTTGATTTTATTCACATTTTAAGTGCTACATACAAGTAGAATTTATAAAGTTTGTAAAATAATCTGGTATTCTTTACGAAATACTGCTACAATGGAATAATTCATGATTTGTGTTCTAAACATTTGTATTTCCATACATTGTGGGAGTGACATGAAAGCTATTCAGTTATTTAAAATAAGCAGCTGCTGGTTAGCTGGTATGACTTATGATTTATAACTTATGACTCTAAGGCCAGTATTCTCTTCCAGTGAGAAAGTTGGGATTGAGGAAGGCAGAGTTACAAGTTTCTTTGCCTGCAATAATATAAATATTATTATTTATATTGCCTTTTTATATATAACTCAAGATTGCAAACATACCTAATATTTCTGCTTCCTGTTTTTCTCATAACAGCAGCTCTGTGAGGCAGATTGGGCTGAAAGAAAGTGACTGGCCCAAAGTTACCCAGATGGCTTTCATGCCTAAGAGAGGTCAGAACTAAAGTTTCCTGGTTTCTAAGTTAACACCTTAACCACTTAACCAAACTAGTTCTGATATCAGTTGGCTGTCTTCAGACAAGTAAGGATTTTATATCAATTACCTGACTGGATCTGAGATTCATGTGTAATACCCAAAATCCTGAAGAGAAAAGGTAGCACTAAGATAAAGTTGAGTGGGAAATTATATAGAGGAATGTCATCAGCCTGTTATTTCTTTTCAGTATTCCTTTGCTTCCTGAAAATTCTTATTCTCTTCCCTCCTATCTCTTTTCTTGTTCTGACTTTAATATACTGATCTTCAAGTGATTTCGTACAATCAAACTGTGTTCTTAAGTACTTTTTGCTTTTATTAAAATAAAAATTAATTATTCTTTCATACTCTTGGTTTGTACAAACAATATGAAGTGTAAAAAATATTGGCTCTTGTAACTTTGGTTAAAAAAAAAGGAAACATTTAATCCTTAACTTTAGTTATATAGAAGGGAGAATCTCTTATTTTGCCCTATCCAAATTCTAGATGAGCAAGAACATTGCTCCATCAAAAACGGGAGATACCAGGAAAAGATACAGCTCCTTTTAGAACTGCATAGAGGTGGTCATGAATGCTCCTGTGATCTCTAAAGTATTGCTTTTTCCTTCAGATATTAATCTTATACGACTTATACAACACTAGTAAATACCTGCTTGAGTGTAACTTTTGCATCCAGGTAAGTAGCCATACTCGGATATATAAAACTTAAGTAGGAAGTTAGGAGGTTATAAAGCCCCTAAGGAGATCTAGGAGGCTTGCGTATTACGTAATACACATATAATAGACAAACTGGAATGGTTTCAGAAGACAACAGCTGTCATGACCTGAGGATATGATTTCCCACTTTGTGAGGGTAAAGCTGGGGATTTGCATAGAAGATTGTTTGCAGAACTAATCTGAACCCCTGACTCTTTCAAAAATGTGCATTCAAGAAGAACCTACTAAATACATTTTGCTTCAGCCTGAGCATATTTTTTGGTAGCATATCATTCTGCAGTATATCATAATAGTAATGCTATAAGAATTTTCTAATGAATTAGAAAATGACCATGAATTAATTTATATAATCAATAGTAATTAAAACATTCTTATAAAAAGCAGGCAATACATTTTTATCAAAATCAACCGATACGTTTTTCCTAAAATTGAAAATAAAATATTTTGGATAGTTAAAAAAAGCTTTGCTGGCTAAGCTTATTCTTATGTAATGAGATATATTCATTTTCTATCAGAGTATTCTAAATATATGTAGTATTATTTAAAAGAGTATTTATTTATTTATTTATTTATTTATTTACATTTATTTATTTGATTTATATTGCCGCCTATCCACCCATGGCGTTATTTAAAAGAGATACGGTAACCAAGTAAAAAATACTCATTGGATTTATATCATGCCATATCACATCAAGAAAATGTATTTTCTCTTCAAATGTTGTAATCCTTGTAATTTGTAATTAAAATTCTTTCCACCCACTTGTTCTCAAGCAACAAACATGTGAGGTAAATTGAACTAACATTGACTGACACAAAGTGAGCTTCTTCTGCTTAAGATGGTTGTATCACAACGCCATACAAGCACTCTTCTTTAAGCCACTTACAAAAAGATTTATTAACTTATTTGAAACTCTTTTTTTATATCTACCCCATTCAATAGAGTGGTAGCAATATGTTTTTAGAGAGGTGTTGTTTGAAGCAATGTATAGATTTGGCAATTAAAGGCAGTTATAATTTCCAACAGTACTATTTTTTAAACAGTATTTTTAAACCTAAAGAAACATTTTTCAGACTCCGAGTGTCTTGCATTGTTGAAGCAACTGGCTCTTGTTTGTCTGGAGCCTCTTAATATATGTATGAACAATTGAAACAGAATGGTTGGGAGCTGTGAAAATCCAGTTAATGTGAGCTGTAACTCTTTACTGATTTTAAATAGAGTACCATTCAGAACTACTAAACTGCACTCATTCCTCCCACCCACCCCCTTCCAACCTCAGAGATGCTGTAATCATCTAAATATGTATCTCATTGTTTGCTGCCAGGCAATCAAAGCAGGAAAATCTCTAACAATCATTCACTGGAAATAGTGACCTTTTTGTTATAAGTTATATGCATTATATCTTATAACATATAATGCAGCATTAAAACAAGATTAGAAAATTGATTCTAAAAACTTGTGATTATACTTCAGTTTTGCTAATCAGCTATTCTAGCTTTAGTTGATATTTAAAAAAAACCCAAGCATATGTCTTTCATAAAATATTTTGTTTTCGGCAATTAAAGTTTTTGTTTTTCTATGGAACTATAATGTTTTTTGAAGCATAAATTGAGTTGAAAAATTTCAGAAGTCAGGTAATGCATTGATTTTTATACATGATTTTGCAAAAAGAACATATTTTATTGTTTATGAGTAATACATTGATGTATTTGTGGCAATATATTTTTATATATTAAATAGAAAGAAAAAAAATAATTACAGAATTTGTCTGCACAGTATTGAAGAAAAAGCATTTTACAGACATTAATCAGTCTATAGCATACATCTAGTAAACCGTACTCATCTTGATGGTCTATTAGTTATGCAGGCCTTTTGTAGGTTAATAGACCTATTAGCAAACAATTTATCCACAAAATAGTTTTAGACTATATTGACTGTTTTCTCTTATTCTATTCAGTTGTGTCTGATTCTCGAAGACTGCCTGAACACATCCCTGCAGTTTGGTTGGCAAGTTGTTTCAGAAGTGTAGGTTTTCCTGGAGAAAGTGGCTTGCCAAGATCACTCAGCTGGCTTTGTGTCCAAGAAGGGATCAGAACTTAAAGTCTCTTGGTTTCTACCTGATGCCTTAACCACTACACCAAACTGCTTCTCCACATTTTCTTGCTAATTAAACTTACAATTTTGTAAGTTTTAGGTAGACTATATAAAAGTAGTTTAACCCTCACATCAATGAATGATGAAAGACATAAAGCTTCATTTCAGTGAAATATTCATATTCAAAATAGAGCAAAAGTAACTTTTTAAAATTACAATATTTTCATAATAAAAAGCTGAAGAAAATCATACTGCATCCCAAATTAGCACTGTATGTTGGGTTTCAGGTCTTCTACAAAGAGATTAATTTGTATATCTTTATAAATGCCAGAAGTATTTTTTTATGGTATTAAAACACTGGAGCTTGATATGCTGCATTTTATTCCTGAGTTTGTACTTTTGGTAAGAGGTTTGTTATTAGTGCAACTCATTACCCGGCTCCATTCACCCGGCTTCAATTCCCTCCCACCCCACCCACATCCCTCCACCTCTGCTCTTTTGGCCATCCTGCACTTGGCCGCCCTCTGGGGCCCCCTAGATGATCTTTGCCTCTTCCTCTCTCTGCCGGTGAGGCACACCTGATATGGCCCTTCATGAGGCAGCTGCCGGCTGCACAAGGCCATGGGAAGGCTGTGCAAGACTTCAGGGTTGGAGTTAGGGTTAATACAGCCAGCAGCTACCTCATGATCGTTCAGGTTATAAAGTGTTGTCCCCTTAGCTAAATTCTGTATACTGAATTACAGCTCACTATACATAAAGAAAAATGAAATGATAACTTTCTAATTCTTTCGGTATTGAGTACATTCATCCTGAGGAGGATTTATGGAACAGTGCCTTCTTCTGCCAGGAGAAAAAGTATCCCTCAGTTTCAAGAAGCATTGTGTTTTGATTCTTAGAGGAGAAAAACCTAACGATGAATTTATTGAAATCAGCATCTGATTGCACCAGATAATTATTTACTTCTAAAACAAAGTATATTTAATCACTAAAGAAGGACTCTGGTAGGCTTTTGTTCCTGAAGCAAGAGGATCTTTATCATACTGAATCACTCTTCAGTGCTCTGAAACACATCTCAATCAGTTGCTGTTTGAGATAAGCACATGTGCTCAGAAACAAAGCAGTGCTGACTGCTGTAGGAGATGCTGAGAAAAGAGGGGCTGAGGCTTATAGAGAGGAATGTGGTTGAAGAAGAAGGAGACAGAATTAGTGGCAGAGTGAGGAACTTCCATAGGATAATGATGATCCAAAGCTAACATTAAAATTAAGGAACAAAGAGGACTGTCACACAATTTTATATGAAATTAAATGAGACGGACAAGTTGGTTATAACTGTCATGATCTTACTGAGCAAAGCATTTGCAGGATCCACTTCTGAAATAACTGATTTTTCTTTTATGAATAAAGTTTTCCATGCCTGAATTTCCCTGCATGATTGAAGTTTTGTCACTGAGGCTCAGATTCTGTAATTGCTTTATGGAGAGACAAAACATATAGTTGTGTGTAAATAGCATGAAGTTTGTTTTATTCTATTGTGCATATTGAAAGCTAAACTTATTTAAATTTAATACTGTGTATAGTTGAATCAAAATATTGTATTATGGAAGCAAAACAACAGCTGAATTCATTTTAATGTGATTCAGAGAAACTATTCTATGGGTCTCCACAACGTTAATGTGCTTATAAGTAAATTATAGATTTAATGAAGTTTAAGCATTTAGCATGTAGATATATTCCTAGTTGCTAATGCTGATCGCCATTCTATTTTTTAATATTACCGAAATAAACTCATGAGAGATACTAAAAATACTCACTAGAAGTAAAATGTGTATTAAAAATATTTCTAATTTGCTAAATCTTTTATGCAATTGTGTATTGAATTTAGTTACAAATATACCTTAATCCCTTTAATGCTTCATGGTAGTCAAACCAAAGATTCAGTTGTACATTCTCCACCTTTGATGAGATGTACAATTATTTCCCTATATGACTTTATATTTCACTGTAATAAATGGCTGAATGCTTTCCAGATTTATATAGCAGGATACTGCAGGATGCATAATATTCAACATTAATTCTGCCAGTTTACTTATTCTCATTTGGTTCCTTTCCTTAACATAACTGTCTAAATAATCCAAATGCAGTAATATGTCACCTGTTCTTCAATGTTGCTTCCTAGTCTTCCTGAAATGAAAAGTTCACTTTTTTTCAAATTAACCAAGTGTTGATTCATTGGTTGTGACAGGATTTGACCAAATCACCCAACTAGCTTACATGCCTAAACTGGGCCTAGAACTCATAGTTTCCTGATTTCTAGCTTGATGCCTTTTTTAAAAAAAATTTTTTAATTTGAATTTATATCCCGCCCTTCTCCGAAGACTCAGGGCGGCTTACATTGTGTTAAGCAATAGTCTCATCCATTTGTATATTACATACAAAGTCAACTTTTATTGCCCCCAACAATCTGGGTCCTCATTTTACCTACCTTATAAAGGATGGAAGGCTGAGTCAACCTTGGGCCTGGTGGGACTTGAACTTGCAGTAATTGCAAACAGCTGTGTTAATAACAGACAGCATTAGTCTGTTGAGCCACCAGAGGCCTTAACCACTAGGCTAAACTGGTTCTCAATCCTTCAGTCTTGGACTAATGCTCCAAATATGACATTACTGTAAACTAAGAACCTAGTTCGCAATTCCTTTAAGAAAACATTTTTTTTTAATAAAACAGGGTCTTAGGTTGGCATGATATGCTGAACTGGGGACAGGTGCCAAGGAGACCTAGACATTAACAAAATAACTTAAACTTTATTTAGAAGCATTAAGAAACTAATCGGTGCTATTTATGAAGCACCCCCCCCCACATCTGTCTCTAAATTTCTAGTAAAATCTCCCTTACCTCTGTCCACATGGCCTGGATATTCAAAATTAGAGTATTTCCTGCTGGAAAGCAAGATGCCAAACAAATAGCTAAAATAGCTAAAAATGGATGAATTAAAAAAAAAATCCATACTGGGTATTTAAGTTTCAGCTACTTAAAAGCTGTTGCTTCATCTCAGTATCCTGGTGGAATATGTAACAGGGAATAATATCTTCAGCTTCTTAATTGGGAAGGTTTTACCATTGTAAATGGAATACTACTTGATACTTAAGTATCTACCTCTTCCTATTAAATGCCTTTTTTATTATTTCACATAAATTCACATACACACATGCCTTAAAGAGTAGATTTATGTTCATGTCAATTTTAGGAAGCCAAATAATATTATGGATAAATAAAACTATAGATTTGTGGATGAGATAAATGAGATGAATCGATTTGTGGATGAGATAAGAAAGATCAAAGGACACTGGAAGACTTACATATATTTTTAAATGGCATGACCAAAGTTTGTGCCATTTTCTCACAAACACTACACTAAAACACTACTGGCACCATATTGTTTGTTATACAATGTTTCATCTTCAGCCCACACATGACAGCCATTGCTATCACCTCAAGCTGAAGCTGCTCCTTTCAATCAAGCCCTGCAAAGGGATAAGGGATTATGGGATAAGCCACATCTCTATAGTAGTTGAAGGAAGGAGAGATTGAGCCTTAAGGGTACACTGGAAGCCTTTTGCAATTGCACTGTTACACATAGGCATCACATTGCCAAGCTACACATTTAACAGATTGTTTCTCAGTAATAGAAAGAGCTACATGCAGTGTTTATGTCACCATGCAGCTTATTCATATTAAGGCAGCATTTTCCAAAAGACTAATCCATACAGCATGGTTTACAAACCAGAGTGATTGGATTCATGCAACATACTAAATCTAAACCAATTAAACTGTATCATGGTTTAGCACAATGTGTAAATCCAACTAGTGCATTGAATTATTTCTGCCACCATTTTAGCAAGCATTATGAAACAAGCTAGCATTTATTGCAGTCGGGTGCATTGCCTTATGATTGCTATATAGGGATCTCCAATATATGAATGGTCTCTTATCTTATGCTTTATCTATGTAACCCATCTAACTGAAGATACAGAAATATTATTGTTGAAATGCATCCCAAATTTTGCAAATGCAACACTTGAAATTAAAATTTATTTACATCAGCTTTAATACTCAAAATTATATAAAAGATTATTAATCATAAACATTAGTGTATTAATGTTTATGATCAATGATATTTTATATAATTTTGAATATTAAAATTGATATAAACAAATTATAAACAATTCAATACAGTGGTTAATGTGAGATTTGATTCCTCATCCATTCTTAAATCCAATAAGTAAATAAATCTTTAAACATATGGGCTAACATTTAATGTAAAATATGATATCCTATCGGAGGGTAAATATTCACCTTCCATGCAGCTAAAAGTAATTGGTATTTCCTTTAATTTGATGTAATGTTGTAAATGCAAAACAGATATGAACAGTATGGTTATACTTTTTTTGTCTTAATTTAGAAATGAACAACATACTTTTATTTAAATATTAATATGTGCTATTTAAGTTATGTTTGTGAATAATATAGTATATTAAATGCAATTTTATTTCTATTATAAACATAAACATTTCCTATTTATGCTGCTTTATTTATACAATTTTAGTGCTGTAAGTATTCCTTATTTTTTTAAAATTAAAAAATATTGAAACCATGAATTCAAATTAATGAAAAACAATCTAGTGAAAACCTTTTCATACTAATCTGAGTAAGGAGACAACTGACTGATATTTCCTTGTGAAACTCAATTTGCATTAGGCATAATTTGGCTGACATCACCTTGAATTTCCATCTGTGTTGTCCTGATGTTTTAAGCATCCTTCATGTACCTACTGCTCTAGGCTATTTTCACTTTGCACATAAGGAGGCTGTGACTATCTCAAACTGTAGATGATATGAATAACAATTGTTTGAAGATCTTTTCCCCTATCTCCCTGGATAACCTACCCGCTGCAAAGGATAAATAAGTGGCAAATAGCTTTTGTCATCTGTTATCCAAGCTGTACACTTGTAAGGAAGAGCAGGGATAATCACCTAAATCTAATTATGGGTTAAAAGAGGCCATGACTGTGATGTGGCAGTGAGACACCTTACTGTATCAATCCTGTTTGCATTAGAAAAATAAGGTTGTCATATTGATTATTCAAATTAGCTTGTATTGGCCATGGCTCAGTTGTTTATATCGCAGCTGAAGCATTTGAAGAGCTCAGCTTTTCAGAGCAAACCTATGCCTATAGCATATATTATGTGGCATCTTGTTTGCTAATTTAGGTGTTTAAAACTAAGAATGAGAGTTTTTATTTTCAAAATTAAGGATTTAATTGACCTTCAGAACCTGCTCGTTCTTAGTTTAATAACAAAAATGTTTGACAAAACAAGGCTGTAACCCCTCCCCCACTAAATGTAATAATTCTTAAATTTTTATATACATAATAAATTCTTTAAAATAGTAGTAAATAAGTTAACATATAAATGATTTTGGCAAAACAAATATTAAGAGTTGTTAATGTCAAACCCAGATCGTCTCTAATTCAAATGGAGACCTATATTATGTTGGCTCCAGCATTGATTGATCTATTTCATTGCAAAACTGTGAGTAACATAAAGTTCAGGTAGAGACCCTGCCAGGCATCACTGTAAGTAATTCAATAGTACTGCCATCAGACTTTCTCATTATCCATCACAAAATTCATATTTCTGACATTCATATTTCAATGTTTATTTTGCCTCCCTGCCACCCCCCAAATTTGTGCAGCAAAACCATGTAGCTTTGTGAATATCTAAATGACTTAATCTAATTTGTTAATCCAAATTTCATATATATTGTACTAAAATTGAATATTGTTAACATTATTAAAGACCACTAGATTCAAGCTTTCACAAGTATAGTAACAAAATTCTCAGTGGTACCCAAGATGCTAAGAGTTATTTTGAATCTGGCTTTCCCAATTGACTTTGCTGGTCAGAAGCTGTATGGGAAAGTCACAAATGACTATCATGTGACCCCCAAGATGCTGCAGTTGTCATAAGTATATGTCAATTACCAAGTGCCCAGACTTGATCATGTGACCATGATGCTGGATGCTGTGGTGGTTATAAGTGCAAAGATTGGTTCTAAATCACTTTTCAGTGCCATTGTAATTTTGAATAGTCACTAAACTAATGGTTCAAGATGAAGACTACCTGTAGTCTAATTAACAAAAATTAAACAATAAGAACTATCCAAAATGAATATATACCCCAACTGAGATACTTGGCCAGTTAACAATAAAGCCAAGAGATTTTTCATGATAGTTTCCAGTCCTCCAAATTCTACTTCTTCTAACTTTTTTTTAGTGGTGGCGTAGTGGTTAGAATACAGTACTGCAGGCTACCTCTGCTGACTGCAGTTCGACAATTCAATTCTCACCAGCCTTCCATCCTTCCAAGGTCAGTAAAATGAGGACCCAGATTGTTGTTGGGGGCAATATGCTGATTCTATAAACTGCTTAGAGAGGGCTAAAAAACATTATGAAGCGGTATATAAGTCTAAGTGTTTTATAGAAACAAGTGTTTACTTGAGCAGTTGGAAGATATTTTACTATTCAAAAATAGTATGCTAATTATTGTTGTGAAAAGAATAAAAATCCTATATAATTTGATTTATCTTTTATTTATAAATATTTTGTGTACTTATAAAATAAGATAGTGCCTAAATGGAAATAATATATATAATATATTGTTATTATATTATATGGGATACATAATAAAATTATATATATTTATATATAATTATTATATTATATATAATAATATATATATTATTATACTATAATAAAATAATAGTATATATATATAAATAGGTAGGTTGGTCGGTTGGTCGGTCGGTCGGTCGGTCTTGGCATTTTCGGGTCTTTTCCCGTGTAAGGTTGAGAGTATCTTGGTGATGTTTCGACGAGGTCTCACTCATCATATTCAGGCTGGTGTCTTCGGCTTCATGCTTCTCAAGCAAAGAGTGGTTGGAGGTGCCATCTCTCTATAAATACTGGTGGGGAGGTGGGGAGTGTTGCTGTGAGCGGGTTGGTTGGCTGTGTGGTTGCATCTTGATTGGTAGATGGAGTGGGTGTTTACAGATTGGTCGGCTGTTTCGTAGCATCCTGTGTGGGTGTGGTCCTGGTCTTTTGTTCCTGAGCTTTGGTGTTGTGGTCTCTGAAGTTCTGTGATGTGATGTCCTGAGCAGAGGTATAATGATATACAGTGAGGGTGGTCCTATTTGTACGGTAAGTGGGAGGGGCAGATATGGAGGAAGTGGGGGATCATATCATTTTGTGGGGGCGCGCGCTTGATGTTTACAGGCGATTGCGCGCCCCGATCCCTCTGACTTGTCCCATTCCCCGGATGGTCAAGACCCTCAGAGCCTGGGCCTTCGGCTTATGCTATGCAACGCACGGTCCATGGTCAATAAGGCCCCCCTAATACACGATCTTATTCAGGGGGGCGCCGCGGATCTTATAGGCATTACGGAAACCTGGTTGGGCACAGAAGGGGGCGTGCCCCTTGTTGAAATGTGCCCACCGGGTTTCCGTGCATTTCATCAGCCGAGGGCTCAGGGTAGGGGTGGGGGGGTGGCGGTTGTTATTAGAGAAGGTCTAGAGCCGAGGGAGACCACTGTACCTCAGATTGCCGGGTGTGAATCCCTTTTGTGAGGTGGGGTCATAGGTGTCAGATGGGCTTGTTTGTCGCGTACCTGGCTCCTTGCTACGTGACAGCTGCCCTGCCCGAGCTCCTGGAGGTGCTTGCTGGAGTGGCGGTGGAGACCCCCAGACTTATAGTCATGGGGGATTTCAACTTGCCATCATCCGGCACGTCATCGACAGCAGCTCGGGAGTTCACGGCTTCCATGACGGCCTTGGACCTGACTCAAGTAGTGGATGGCCCTACTCACATTGGGGGTGGCACACTGGACTTGATTTTTATCTCTGGTCAGTGGTTGAAGGATCTGGACTTGAAGGAAATAGTCACTGAACCTTTGTCATGGTCAGATCACTCTCTCCTTCGCCTGGACTTTCTGACCGCCACTCAACACTGCAGGGAGACGGAGCCAATACGTTGGTTCCTTCCCAGGTGCCTGATGGACCCGGAGAGGTTCCAGACGGAGCTTGGGCCGTTTCCTGAGGGTCTGGCTCATGGCACGGCTGAGGAACTAGTCGCGGCTGGGAACGGGCCGCAGCGGGGGCTTTAGACCGTGTCGTGCCTTTGTGGCCTCTGACCCAACCGGCTCCTTGGTTTTCCGAGCAGCTGAGGGGGATGAAACGCCGGAGAAGATGCCTAGAGAGTTCTTGGAGGTCCAGTCGTTTGGAGGCTGATCGGACACTAGTTAGGTCCTATAGTAGGACCTACCTAGTGGCACTGAGGGAAGCGAGACGTTGCTACGTCTCCTCCCTCATTGCGTCGGCAGATAACCGCCCGGCCGCCCTGTTTCGGGTGACTCGTTCCCTCCTTCAACAGGGGGAGTGGGATGACCCGTTGCAGGGACGAGCTGAGGAGTTTAGTGGTTATCTATACGATAAAATCGTTCAGCTTCGGGACGGTCTGGACCAAAATTGGGTAGATTCAGGTGAGACGTCGGAGAGCGGTCTTGGTGAGATTGTTTGGGATGAGTTTGACCCTGTGGCTCCTGAGGACATGGACAGGTTGCTGGGTAGGTTGAACGCCACCACGTGTTTACTGGACCTGTGCCCCTCCTGGTTGGTACTGGCCACTCAGGAGGTGACACGAGGCTGGCTCCAGGAGATTACGAATGCTTCTTTGGTGGAGGGAGTCTTTCCGGCCGCCTTGAAAGAGACGGTGGTGAGGCCCCTCCTCAAGAAGCCTTCCCTGGACCCAGCTGTTTTAGGTAATTATCGTCCAGTCTCCAACCTTCGTTTTGCGGCGAAGGTTGTAGAGAGTGTGGTGGCATGTCAATTACCCCAGTACCTGGATGAAACTGTCTATCTAGACCCGTTCCAGTCCGGCTTCTGGCCCGGATACAGCACTGAGACGGCTTTGGTCGCGTTGGTGGATGATCTCTGGAGGGCCAGGGATAGGGGTTATTCCTCTGCCTTGGTCCTATTAGACCTCTCAGCGGCTTTTGATACCATCGACCATGGTATCCTGCTGCACCGGTTGGAGGGATTGGGGGTGGGAGGCACCGTTTTTCGGTGGTTCTCCTCCTATCTCTCCGATCGGTCGCAGACGGTGTTGACAGGGGGGCAGATGTTGACCCCGAGGCGCCTCACTTGTGGGGTGCCGCAAGGGTCGATTCTCTCGCCCCTTCTGTTCAACATCTATATGAAGCCGCTGGGTGAGATCATCAGTGGTTTCGGTGTGAGGTACCAGCTGTACGCTGATGACACCCAGCTGTACTTTTCCACACCGGACCACCCCAACGAAGCTATCGAAGTGTTGTCCCGGTGTCTGGAAGCCGTACGGATCTGGATGGGGAGAAACAGGCTCAAGCTCAATCCCTCCAAGACAGAGTGGCTGTGGATGCCGGCATCCCGGTACAGTCAGCTGCAGCCGCTGCTGACTGTTGGGGGCGAGTCATTGGCCCCGATGGAGAGGGTGCGCAACTTGGGCGTCCTCCTGGATGAACGGCTGTCCTTGGAAGATCATTTGGCGGCCGTCTCCAGGAGGGCTTTTTACCTGGTTCGCTAGTTGCGCCCCTTTCTAGACCGGGATGCCCTATGCACAGTCACTCACGCTCTCGTGACGTCTCGTCTGGACTACTGCAATGCTCTCTACATGGGGCTCCCCTTGAGGAGCACCCGGAGGCTCCAGTTAGTTCAGAATGTGGCTGCGCGGGTGATAGAGGGAGCCCCTCGTGGCTCCCATGTGACACCTCTCCTGTGCAGACTGCACTGGCTACCTGTGGTCTTCCGGGTGCGCTTCAAGGTTTTGGTGACTAACTTCAAAGCGCTCTATGGCATAGGGCCGGGATATTTACGGGACCGCCTGCTGCTACCGGATACCTCTCACCGACCCGCGCGCTCTCACAGAGAGGGACTCCTCAGGGTGCCGTCGGCCAAACAGTGCCGGCTGGCGACACCCAGGGGAAGGGCCTTCTCTGTGGGGGCTCCCACCCTCTGGAACGAGCTTCCCCCAGGACTTCGCCAACTTCCTGACCTCCGAACCTTTCGCCGCGAGCTTAAGACATATCTATTTATTTGCGCAGGACTGGACTAGATTTTAAATTCGAATGGTTTTAATGGGGATTTTATTATTTTTATTATCATCATTTTAATTATTTGGCCAATTATAATAAGTTTTTTAATGGATGTTTTTATTTGTATTTATATGTATATTTTTATCTGGTTGTTAACCGCCCTGAGTCCCTAGGGAGATATGGCGGTATAAAAATATGATAAATAAATAAATAAATAAATAAACATACATAGATACACACACATACACATACACACACAGTTTATATCTATCACTTTCTAGTTCATCCTCCTCATGACTTTCTAGTCCACAGTGCCCCTATAAGCCCCTCCTGATGGTTGACAAATCTTTTGAAATAATACTGAGCGCAGCAGGAATTTGAAGATTCAGTAGTCTAGGAATTTTTATCTAATATTTAAGGAATTTGATTTCAGTAAGTGTTTATCTGAATAACTGATTGAATTTTCAAGCAGTCGAAAATTCTTAGTTTCTAAGTCATCTAGACAGTAATTTACTAAAATACCTTAATAATGCTCCAAGTGTGAATGATTACACCAAGGACTAACAAGGAGAAAAGTAATGTAACTAATATATGTCTTCCATAACATAGTAATTCTTCCTAATGTCTTTATTTCATAAGTTTCATAAATTATGTTGGTATATATTAATGTTGATATACAATAAGCAATAGGGTTTTTTTCTTAGTGACTACATTTCTTTAAAAAAATTTCTTGGTGATTGTCATGACTGTACTTTATTTAAAATTTTAGGAAGGATTTATTTCTTTAGGTATTTCATTGCTTTTTAGCTAGATAAATAAAGTTTTCTAGATATACTGTACTTGTCTAGTACATTTTTAAAAAATGCCTTTTCATCCTTCTGTGCCAAATACTTTTAAAACAACAGGCTGAGGACATGAAGGAATATAAGAAATGAATGGACACCAATGTGTCCAAATATCTTATTTTGCTTAAAAGGAAATGCTGGCAAATAAATGCTCAGAAAGGGATTTTTTTTCCTAAGCCCTGTGGATTTTTTTGTTTCTGGCAAGTTTTTGTGCAGGTTAGAAATGAAAACCATTCATCTGGTGCCCCAAAGAACAGCCTTATTGAATGGAGTAACAGTGTAATGTACCATTGAAAGCAGGATTGAAAGTGATTATCTTGTTAACTCTTGACAGTTACCACCAGCTTGAAATAGAACTGGCAGGATTGATTTGCAAATGAATTACAGCTTTTTCATTTTGTGCCAGGATCATCTTTTTATATTCTGATATGACAGATGCTGGGTTCCCTGCTTTTGTTTCTTTTCAGTTTTATACTTGCAAATAAAAAACAAAAGATGATGACAGTAATTTTATTTGCATCTTTTTCTTTAGGAGTTTATTCTTTGTAGACAAGTTTTTAATTTTATGTTTTTACTTACTGCTACTTTTAGAATGAAGTCTCATTAATTTAACTACAATTTTTATATTTATAATATAAATGTAAATATAAAAGGAAAATGAGGAAATGGAGAATAAATAAATCATTTCTTTGCCCTAAATAGTCCATTTTGAATGAAGACACTAATAATAGTGTATGTACTATTTATGTCTGATAGTAACCAGACCAAATACCACGATTCCCGGCAAAGTCCTAATTTAACAGTAGAAAGCCTGTTGGTTATTTCTCACAGCTCTTTTGTTTATAGACATATTTATTTGACTATGAACATATATTGTGTTTTGTGAAGTAAAATGATTGCTAGTCACATGTATTACTTCACATAATTTTGCCAGGAACTATAATAAATAAGACTAGTAATTCTTTTTACACATAATTTCTTTCTATAATTTAAGTTATAAAATTAATTTTATATAAAACGTATTTTATATAAACGTATTGTTACTTATTTACATTATATTGAGGATAAAACATTCTGTTTTTTAAAATGATCCTTTAAACTTGGTAGATTTAGCATTTTAACAATTTGATTCCAATAAATAATTTGACATTTTCTTATAATTAAGTGAACTTCAGAAACAGTCTTTACAACATTGAAATTCTTAGAAATAAAATAAAGAAATGAGAATTAAAAGAGTACTTCCCAAGATTTAGTGATATTCAAAGCAGTCTAATTGTAATAAACTTTTTTATTCACAAACCTCTACACTTACTACAATACCGTCAGATTGTCCAGAATTTGAGGTTTGGAGTTTGATACAGAAAATAATAATCCTTCCTTAAATAGTTAGGTTAAGAGGTGGAAGCAATGTGTGAGGCCAAGAATTCTCTGCAGAGTTGTATGTATATATTGATAGATTGTGCCTTCATAGTGGCCAACAACAGGGCTTAACAGATCTATCTATCAGTTGAAATATTAGTACGAATAATAAAATAGTACAAAATACCATAAAACAATATACAGATACATTGAGACAACAGCAGAAAGTCCAAAAACACCAGCTAATGGGCAAAGAGAAATAGTTAACCTATCCAGATTTCCTTGTTCAGGAACATGGAGAATTTAAAATGAAATGTTTGTTGAATTGTTAAATGAATTATGGAAGAAAATAATTAATTTTAGAGAGATTTAGTTTTGAAAGATTTAAAATTTCACAATTAACAGAGAAATTTAACATAAAGAAGTAATTGGAGTTGAAAAATATAAAATGGAATTCAAAATTGAATTGTGTATGAGTGATGAACATGTGTTGCTAAAACATAAACTTTTGCTCAGATTTGAAATGAAAGAAATACAAATTAAAGAATGCATGATAAGATAGGTTAAGAATTTTGGTTACACATGGACCAATGGGAAAGAGTGTATAAAATGGAGCAAAATTCATATTATATTGCAATTTAAAAGATAATTTTTATAAAATGATGTAACATTGGTGTTTAGGACTTATGGATAGCCAATTAGAAAAGACTTATGGAAGATTTGGTTTGTATATGGTAATTGCGGTGAGATTATTATATGCCTAATGGTGGAAAATACTGAAATACCTACAATGGAAGAATGGATTGTGAAAATTATGGAATTTGCAGAAATGACAAAAGGGATTTGTTTAATTAGGGATAAGATAAAACAAGTACTTTTTATTAAAGATGGGAAACGTTTTGTAGGCTTTTTGCTTTTTGAAAATGGAAAATGAACCAGTGATTTATGTATTTACTGATTAAAGAGGGTTCAATATGGTAAGAAAATTATGATGTAATTTTAATAAAGGAGGAAAGATAATAAGTTTGTAACTACTGTAAAGAGGTTCGGTAGTCTTCTTTACATATATTTTCTTCTCTTTTTTCTATTTGTATTTCTTTTGCTTTTTTTTCTAATCTTACTCTATATTATTCCAGATTTAACTTTTAGTTTTGTGAAAATCTTTAATAAAAATTATATAAGCAAACACAACAACCACAATGAACAACCTTTGCAAAGAGAGAGAGGGTGCTTAGGTTTGATCAAGTCATTCACCTGGCACATCTACATATACCATATAGCTCCAAGGCAATAATGGAAGAAAAAAATTATACCAGCAGCTCTCTGGAATCCAACAAAAGCCAGTAGACCAAACTTTTCTCCCCAGCCTTTAGTGAGATAGCATAAGACCTTTTGCTTCAGTATGTTTGCAATTTTTATCTTTTATGTTTTATTGATGATATTGTAATTTATTTGATTGTTGTAAACTGCCCAGGGTTGTTGAGAATTTGGTGGCATACATGTTTAAAATGTTATAGTCAATCACATAGTCAACCAATTGTTTAGAACAGATTTGGCATTTTTTCCACTTGTCGAGTCCTTCCAAGGTTAGGCAGATGTTGCTTGTAATGGTGTTAAAGGTATAGTTCCAAGATGTAAGCTGTTCCAAGTAAAGCTGCCCTTTGCAGTTGTGATTTTGGGAGTGATGGTGATTTTGTTAATGCCGATAGTGTTCAAGTGGTGCTCTAGATATTTTGGCATTGCACCCAAGACACCTATTATTTCTGGTATTATCTTTGCTTTCTTTTGCCATGCTCCTTTTTTGTTTATTAATCTTAAAGCCTGCAAACTCAAAAGTGGATTATTAGGAAAAGCTCTCAATTTAAAGGTCTCATTTTTAATTTTTAGATGTTATCTTCATCTTAACTAATATCTCTATTCAAAACTTCAAGAAACAGAAACAAAAAAGGAACAGAGGGAAACCTCTTCTTGTCCCCTTTGGAATATCACATGATTTACTCCAATCTCCATTGACCCTAACCCTAACCCATTTGAGCCTTTAAAGCAGGGGTAAAATCCAGCAGGTTCTGACAGGTTATGGAGAACCAGTAGCAGAAATTTTGAGGAGTTTGGAGAACCAGTAAATACCACTTCTGCCTGGCCCCAGAATGGGGTGGGAGTGGAGATTTTGCAATATCCTTCCCCCAGGAGTGGGAAGGGAATAAGATTTTGCAGTATCCTTCCCCTGGAGTGGGGTGGAAATGGAGATTTTGCAGTATTTTCCCCTGCCACACCCACCAAGCCACACCCACCAAGCCACATCATGCCCACCAAGCCACATACACAGAACCGGTAGTAAAAAAAATTTGAATTTCACCACTGCTTTAATGATGTGTATAATGGCTTGATTTCATGAAGAAAATTCTCACCAAAATCCATATTTTCAAGAATTTTAAAAGCGGACCAGTTAAAATTGTCAAAAGCTTTGTCAGCATCTAAAAAAATGTGGTTTGTTTACCATTGTGTTGTAAATATTCTATTATATTCAATATAGTTCTGACATTTTTAATTGTCTTTTATATAAAAATCCACATTCATCTTCATGAATAATCCTTGTAAAAACTTTTTAGTCTACCTGCCAAAATTAATGAAACCACCTTATAATCATTGTTCAATAAAGAAATTGGTCTATAATTTATAGTAGAAGTTAGATCCTGTTTTCACTTTGGTGACAATGCAATATTGGTCTTTTCCCAAGACTTTGACATTACATCTCCTTGTAAAATAGAACTCACCATTTTCTGAAGTGGTTGCAAAAGTAAATCTTTAAAACATTTATAATAAGAATCTAGTAGTCCATCCAGTCCTGGTGCCTTGCCAGTTTTAATATTTTCATAGCTTTTGATACTTCTATAAAATGGGCTATTCGTAATTTGACACTAAGCAATATAACATTGTGCTTTACGGCCACATTTCTTAGTGAGGAGAATTCCAGTCCAAATTTCTGTTGTTAAGCAAGGATTACCTATATATACCATTTGAATTTTTTTTAAAAAATCCATTAAATTTACTTAAAAACTTTTTATTATATGTTTGAGAAGAATCTTGAATTTTAGAGCATACTAGACCACAAATGATCTTTTAGGTCATCGTTTCAGAGACATATGCACTCCCAAGCACCATCCCGATTGGTAGCTTGTCACAGAAAAGTATACATATTCTAATGAGTTTCCCAATTAAGAAGAATAGAAAGTGAAGTTAGAAATGATGAAATTAGTACAGAATTTAAATGTTTCAGAAATGATACATAATGAAGGTTTCAAATATTTTACTATGAAAATTATTTGATGTAGTATCAAAGCAACTTGCTTGGGTCTAGAATAAGTGAACATAGATGACACTGACATCATCATCACTATCTAGATTATATTCCTGTCAGCTATTTGCTCCACAACAACCCTTTAGAAGTTGTCAGCAGCTAGAAAGAAATTGTGGTGTCTGTCCCCATATCCTTCCCCATATCTCTAAATAGATAAAATTGGCATGAATATTGAAAATTGAACTTTCCTTCCATAGTTTTCAAGACTAATGCTGACAACAAACTTTCAGAATAAATTCTCAAAACAAAAATTTTGCCTTATCCTTTACAGCCTGAGATCCTAGGGCAGTGTTGGCGAACCTTTTCGGCACTGAATGCCAAAATGGGAGTGTGCATGCTCGTCTGGCCCGCAACCCAAAAGAGCAGCTGCCGAGGGTTCCGGTTTCTGGCACGCGCATGCGCACTGGCCAGCTAGACTTCTAGTTACTGGCATGCATGCGTGTGCAACAATCAGCTGGCTGGCGCACATACGCAGGAAAACGGAAGACCAGCTCTTCCAGTTTCCGGCAGTGCCGCATGCACAAAGGCCAGCTGATTGCCCCCTGCGCATGCACACCAGAAACCCAGAAGAGGAATGGGTGATGCAGCACGTACCAAGCAATATAGCGTTGTGTGCCACTTCAGGCATGCGTGTCATAGGTTGGCCACCATAGTCCGAGGGGATGTCCCTTCAAAGTCTATTGCTCTGCCCTCTATTTAGCTGTGGGCTGTACATTCTTTTAATATGACTGTTTCCAAACCAGCATGTCTTCAGCCAATCTGTCAGCATACTATCGCACCATCTCCTAAGGTTTTCTCACATACCATTACTTGTTGCCTCCTCCCCGGTTGACTCAACAAACTCCTTCAGGAGTTTGCACTCACCTCTGTTTCAACTCCCCCCTGCCCCCAAGGGCAGCAGCTGCCTTGGCAAGGCACACCTCATCAGTGTTCTGTCCCCCCACCTCACATAGGAAGACACACAAGCAAACGACGTCTACCAGTAATTTATTTTTACAAGCCAACCTGAATCTCTTTAGCAGATAAAAGTGCTGGCAGCTACTTTCTGAATGCCTGCCAAGTTTCTTATCACCTCTAGAAACAGGAGTCAGCGTATCTGTAGTCCATTGCTGAAGCAACCAAGAGTTCAAAGAGTAGTCAGAAGTCATTCACAAAGTCCAAGCCTTAATTCCGAAAAATATCCCATCCGAAACTCACAATATGCAGTTTTTGTCCATCACAGAGCCTGCAGAGCAACCCCACCCACTTTTATCCCCTGTGGGGTGTGGCTCAGTGACTCAGCAATCTCTGGGCCTTCCACACCTCTTCCTTTGCTGCGCACGCCTCTCCCTCCGACGCTGCCTGGGATCAATCCAAGATTGATCTTCATCACTCCCTATTAGTGGATGCCCCGACATGCCTTCCTCCTGGCCTTCAGCTGGAACCTGAGGTGTTGCCAGAAAGGAGGGTCCTGGAGAGGGAGGCCTTGTCAGCTCCTCCGACATGCCTTCCTCCTGGCCTTCAGCTGGAACCTGAGGCGGTGCCAGAAAGAAGGGTCCTGGAGAGAAAGGCCATGTCAGCTCCTCCCCATCACTTTCAGAGTCATCTTCCTCCGTGAGGACAGGCTCGGGAGCTGGAGTCATAACACTCAGCAGGGGAAGGAAGAAGACAGTGAAGGTCAGCTAGGAGTTAGAAGTAGGGAGTGCAGGATGGCCAAAAGGGCAGAGGTGGGAGAGATAGGCCGGTGGAGAGAATTTGAAACACTTGTAGTCATGAATGTGGGTGGGCTTCCAAGCCTCAACTACATACCCATCGGAGCATTGCAACAGCCATAACTTCAGGGACCAGTCATAACTGCCATTTGTTCAACACTGTTGTAACTTTGAATGGTTGCTTAACAAATGGTCCTTAAGCAAGGATTACCTGTGCTAATTCACCAGTTGCAGAAAAATATTTTTTTTGTTCTTGAATAATAGTGATTATATTATTGACGTAAGTTATTATGTATAATTTAAGTTTAGTAAATGGAGCCCTTTTTTCTTACAGTTATTATTAGTGAATTGATTCTTTCACTCACTTGTATTTTAAATAAAATAATAAATTACTGCAGGGGGAGGCTAGCTATTGGAATTTCAAATCTGGGTTGTAAGTATCTTTTTGGGGTCAGTTGTAACTTGGGATAATTGCTAAGTGATCGGTCATAAAGTAAGGACTACTTGTATGACAAAGTGTTACTCCAGGATAAATCCCAGAGTTGAAAAAAAATTGCACTGAAAATCATGAATGCCATAAAGTAGTTATATTTAGATTTTTTTTACATTTTTAATCTCACCTTTATTATTTTTTATAAATAACCCAAGGTGACAAACAATACTTTTTTCTCTGCATAATCCCCACAACAACAATCCTTTGAGGTGAGTTAGACTGACACAGAATAACTGGTCCAAAGTCTCTACTAGTTTCCTAATGTTTGCCTTATTTGCAGTATGTTCAGCTAGAGCACTTCCTGCTTCAGAACCTTCTGTTATTCCAATATTACTATCTGTGCTCCTTCAACTACAAATTGGATGAACAGACAGTGACACTTTTTCAATATTATTACATTAAACCAAGTGGATTTTGATTGATAACCTAATATTCAACTAATGCAAAACATCAATCATGGCAAGTATATTAATTATTTAATATTGCAGTCTAATTCAGAAATCAATGTGCTGCATGAGGGAAAGGAAAACTCACTGTTCCCAGAAGACTTAAGACAGGGAATGATTTTTTTTTTAAAAAAAATCTTCTATACTCTCGTGTCTTAGTTCAATACAGATCTTTATTCATTTGCCAATAATATCTTTCCCGTTTCCACTTCAGGACCATTTTATCAGTTTTAAGATCTATAATTGAATTAAGTCTGCTTTCAGCACAGAGCAAAAACAGTTGTGCAAATATTGATGAAGTTGTGACAAGCGCAGCATAGGAGACAGACCACTAAAGAGAACAAATTTGATACCATTAGCAAGAAGCTTTGTATGTCAGTGACCTGGGTTCTGCTTCCTAGCAATTAAGTTCATTATGACCTTCAGCTCCAATATAAATAGAGGACTTCAGTTTTCTGTTAATAATGTATGATGTGGTATAGCAAATTTTGATTATTATTCTATATGTTTCATGAGACTAATTTTTTCTATGCAGCTTTTTTTTTAAAGAACAACAGTAACAGATGTTTATAGCACATTTTAAATCTGAAAAATATGAATAAGATATATATGGAAATGATTGAAAACAGATTTTCAAAACGCACTCAATGATTTGAGCAATTAATATTTTCAGATGCTGTATATAATTAGTATTATAATTGCTGTTAGTAATGGGAACATTGAAAATAGTCAGATGCAAGAATTTTGTTATGATAAATTACTGTATAATTACTATAAATCCCTGAATACTCTGTCAAAACCTAGTTGCTCATCATTTTACAAGCAAAATAAAATAAATATTTCAATGCTATCTCTGGAAATTCTTCCTACTGTAATACAACTTTTATATAGAAATTCTTCATTTTTATAGCTTTTACTCAGAATTGTCCTTTGACAACAACCAAAACTTATTTACGTGATACATGGATAGACCAAATTATCACTCAGAGACAGAGATCCATTAAATCAGTTGAGCATCTGGTAAGTCACTTTAGGTCAGTTATTGATTCAGTTAGTATATTTATATTGGCCATATAATTCTCTAGATAGATAACAATAAAAATAAGAAATACAATATTATAAAGCATATGAAAAGAATTGCAGTGTAAGCATTTTAATATATTTTCATGTATTTAGTTTTAAAATTGATCTAATGATTTTGAACATCAGAAAGTTAACTTTCATAAAATTTTGGAAAAGATTATAAAAAGTGTCAGGAAAGTCTCTTGGGAGAGCTTTCTCCTTACTTTGACTGAGTTGGTTCTTACACAGCTGATTGGTACCAACAGAAGAGATATTTGTAGCTCAAGGTTGAAATGAGGGTTCCTTTGTGCTCATTGAACTTGGTTGTTTGCTTGCGGATGTTTCATTACCCAACTAGCTAACACCATCAGTGCTAGGTTTAATATCACACACAAGTATGAAAGGAGCAGAGTTTGCATTACAATATTACACTGTGTGTTTTATTACATTGTCCTCTTTCTTCCCTTTACCCCTGTGGCTGTTAATGCTTACAGGCAGCTGGTTAGTAGTCTAATTTCTAATCCAGGAAAATAAGTCTCTAATTTATAGAATATAGTTCTATGCATAGTCTTGTTTTATTATTTCACAATTCCACAAAAACACATGCTGAAAAGGGGAATACATTTCTTTATGTTATCAAACCATATATAATTTCTGAATTTCCTTTATTTTATAATACATCTTTAAGAAAGGCTTATATTAAACCAATTTAAAAAATAAGAAAAAGATTGGTTTATGAATATTTTAATTGCATGTAAAATGATTTTAAATTCTTAAAATTACTTAAATTCTAAAGTAATTTGGCGCCTGGCTTAATTGAACAGCTAAAATGTTTAATGCATGTGATGATAGAGAAATAAAAGTGCTGGTTTATCATGTTTATTGCCAAAAATACAAATGAATTTTTGCTTAAGATAAAAAGGATTCCTGGCAGTGTATGAGTTCTGTGTTATAAATTTATTCATGAACATTGTGATCCTGAAGTGAATGCTGTTTAGCAGGATGATTAGCAGGATGATATAAAACAGTGGAGCGAGTTAGCTATAATTTAAGTTATCAATGACTTGTGTTGGATCTACTGACACAAAATCTGAGTCACCTTCTTTGTTCTTAATAGAATTGATCAAAGAATATTGAACAAATTGACACAACTGAAATTTTTATTTTTGTTTGTTGTGTACTATATATTGATTCTCCTAAATCTGCACCACTCTGAAGTTAGAAGAATCAGCTGAATTTTTAAATCATGTGCTATTAGTCAACTTTGTTTAGATGTTAAGATCGTACAGTTTTACATAGAAATAATTTTCTTATACCTGGGAGAATAAACAGTTGAATATTTCGCAATTGGAGAATTTAAGCTTTGCACATAATTGAAAACATTTCTTTTTATAAATGATATATACATTCTGATTCTAATAAAGGGATTTAAAATTTACCAACTATCATCAATCATATGCATTCACTTATTGTGTTATATATTTGTATTATTTTTTAGATTTTATGGTAAAGACATTTTGGAATTATACTAGAGGATACATTTAAGTTTTATTCAATAATATAGCTTCAAACATTAAAACAAACTAAACAAAAGGACAGATCATTATAACTTTTGAAGTTCAACATAAATAATTGTATACCCATGATTAATAATTGTTTATCATTTTTGTTCTTCTATTTCAGAGATGCTGGAAACTTCAAAACTGGATTAGAACATCTGGTAAGTTCTAATTTTCTCTTGAATATTTGCATCATCTTTGATATCTGCATTCTAAATGAATAGTTCTGAATGAGCTTTGAATCGCTTGAATTGAGAAAGTCAACTATTTCCCAGAGGGTCAGGTTATTGTTATTATGTGTGAAGCACTTACATTTTCATTTATCTTATGTTTCAAGGGATTTTAATTTTTTTAATTTTTTGATGTGGAGATGAAATAAAATGGTCTATAATCCTTGGATAGATGATTGCCTTAATTATAAACTAAAAGTTGTTCTTCATTGGGATTTTATTTTTGGCATATCTAGATATGAAAATAACAAACTTCTGTTTTGAAACACACATTCATATATTGCTTATACATTTCATTAATTTGCAATATGAGCTTTCTCAATATAGCATCAATTACTCATTTAAATGATATTTTGGTAAATAAAAGTGCAATTTTTAATGAAAACATTAAATGCTTAACAGTAAGCACAGTGCTGTCAGGTTCATAGATTTGTTCAATTAAAATCCAAATAACTTCACTCAGGGATCCATTTATGAAACAAGCTAGGGAAGGCAAGTGGGTCAGTGTGGATGTTCTGGACACACAGTAGGGAAACAAGATCTGACTGTAATCTGAAGAACAGCATTTTTCTTTCCAGAATACTTGTGAGAATACTGTCACATAAAGTATCTATCCAATTTCTAGGTCTTTCTGAGGAAAAAAGGCAAAAGTATTAGATATGTTTCTGTCTTGAGTTGACCAAAATAAAAAACAGCAACCACAATAACAATTTGTGTCTTCAGTGCATGCACAGACACACTTTCTTACCTCTTAATATACATATGCAGTGCTCCATGTAAGTATTAGGACTGTCTTAGACTTCCCAGTACCTTAGAGAATCACTTACAACTCTTTTTTTTAATGGGACTCCCTAAAGCTCTTATTAAAATAGTTTAGTTCTGAGCTTCCTGCTGTAGCTTCCTGCTATAGCAGTTTAAGTCTGTCAGTCAGCTCCATTCTCCAGAGATGCTGTCTAAATCAGCCTTAAGATTTCTTGATAATATCTCTGTTAGTTTAGCTTCTATTACTTTGGCCAATACATTGACTTTAGTATTGATTTGTACACATAACTGAGTGCTCAAAAGATATAGAAATTTTGATTTACTTTCTCTTGATGGAAACTTCTCAGGTAGATTTCTTCAGTCTACAGAAATAGTCAGTCAACAATATAACAGTTGATCAGTAATATATCTGGGTTTGCATGATTATTCATTTTTTTGCAGGTGGTTATGGGCACAGTTAGTCCTTGACTTAAAACAGCAATAGGAACTAGAATTTCTATCATCAAGCAATGTTTTCATAGCGATGGCAATCCCTGTAATCCCAGTTGCCATTGATAACTGAATACCATGGTTGTTAGGTGAGGCAACTTCCTGCTAGCTTCCTACAAGTCAGTGGAGAAGCTGGCAGGAAGTTGAATGTCCCAGGTTGGCAAGCATGTAAATAGTTGCTGTCAAATAAGCAGGGGAGCAAAGAACTGTGGTAAGGGTTTGTGAGGAGATGCACAATAAGAACCATATGAGAAGGGTATGTGAGGGTGCATGAGTGAAGTGGCATGGGTCAGAGAGTGAAGGTGCAATATGGATTGGGGGGGATGCATAGGGATGCATGAGTGACTGACACAGTACAAACACAGTGGGGCTGGAGGAAAATATGTAAATGGTGGTGACTTAGCAACTTACAATCTTCCTAATTAGTTTACCCATTGATTTTCTGGGGAAGCCAGCAGGAAGGCTGCAAATAGCAATCATGTGACACTGGGCACTGCAGTCAATCATAAGTGCAAACCAGTTGCCAAGCATCCAGTTTGTGATTACCTGCCCATAGGGGTGCTGGGACAAATAGGACTCTAAGAACTGATTGTAATCACTATTCATACAGTGCCGTGATAACCTCAAATAATCATAGATGAACAGTACCCTACATGTACTGTTCCGTTTGTGCCCACCAATTTATTTCAATATCTTGCACTTACTTGGTGCTGTAGCAGCTACAGTTCATAAATTTGATTCATTTCTTTCTTGGATGTTTTCGTCGCTTGTCATGGTAACAGCAGTAGATCTGCTGTCTCAGTCTATTGCATCTGGAGATAGACACATACCTACTGATCACCTGAGGAGTTTGATAAAGATTTCTCTAATAGTTCAGGAGGTGCTTTATCCATCCAGAAAGCTGTTAACATTATGTTCATATTCTAAGAGGAAATTTTTTAAATAACTTCTTCCAAATTTTGAACCTGAGTATCTATTCTTTACTCTGGGGTCCTGTTATTCCTGCTGATTTGGAAAAAAAAGTACTCCAATTGTCTTCCTTAAAGGTTTATTTGACAGTTATTTCTTCCTTTCATGTTTCTATTCAGGAACTTCTTTTTTCATATCTAGCTTTAAAAATACACTGTAGTGGCAAATTCATCCATTCAGTTGTTTCGAACAGGCTCAGTTAACCTTTGGTATAGCTTCTCTGTGGTATTAATTTAATTCTTCTCTAGGCTGCTTCAACCTATTGGCTATTGTGTCTATAGCTACTCTCTATTTCTGGTTGCAATCATGACAGTTACTTGAAAAGATTAATTTTTATTTCACAAATAATTTATTTTAAAATAAATCATCTTAGATTTGCTGAGAATACATTAATAGAATAAATTAATTAGACTATAATTTAGCCGCAGTTAAATTGGGTGTGTTATGCATCAAGACTTCATCAGTCTGTATTTGGAATCTCACAATATTTTAACTCCTCATTTTCGACTACTTCTTCAACTCTATATTTCCACCGATTTTTCATTATTGGCACATGATAATTTTTTTTGCAAGCATTCCAGTGAATCATTTTGGTGATTGTGTTACGTTGTTGTTTATAATCAGTTTGTGTAATCATCTGTTGATTTATAATGTGAAATAAAGTATTCGTAGGAGCCGTTTTGGAAGAATTCAAAGGTCCACCCAGAGCAACGAAATCAAAATCTTGCCAGAAATAATTCAGACTGTAGAGGCACGGCATAAATAGGAAGCAGCAGCCTAGCTATTGAATTTTTTTCATTCACAAGCCAGGCACCCTCTCATCTGCCTTTTCCTCAGAAAAAAACGAAGTTCCCTAACTAAAAAAGTAGAATAACTGAAACAAAGAATCTTTGAGCATGTAATACAGCACAAAAACAACAGAATAAAGTTGCCAACATTGAAGCTTGCTCCAAAGAAACAGCTAGCACAAGTATTAAAATTTGTCAGTACTATAATATCAAATATAAACACCAGCTCACTGCAAGAAACAAACCAACTATTATCCGAGAATTTCTGTTGCTCTGTTAAGTGAGTCTTTGCCCCATTTTATGACCTTTCTTGCCACAGTTGTTAAGTGAATCACTGCAGTTGTTAAGTTAGTAACATTGTTGTTAAAGTGAATCTGGTTTCGCCATTGACTTTGCTTGTCGAAAGGTTGCAAAATATTATATGACCCTGTGACACTGCAACCATTCTAAACATGCCAGCTGCCAAGCACCTGTGCCTGGTGTATTTTTGGGTGTCCATAGATATGTCAGAAGATGGGTCCACTGCTTTCATCCATTACTTTTTTTTTTTTTGCCTTGGTTAGGTTGTTAAAGGTTCTCTTGATTGGATTATCTAGTTTCTCTATTAGGTTGGTTTGACCTTTGTCAGCTGGGATGATGATGATGGTTTGATCCTTATTATGTTTTCAAGGGTTACTCCTTTCTGTGAGTTACAGGTAGTCTGCGACTTATGATCACAATTGGGACAGAATCTTGATTGTTGAGCAAAGTGTCATTAGGCGAAATGTCCAGGTTACCATCACAATTCTAGATCTCCCAGTTGCAGTCATTAAGTGAGCACACAAGTGGGTTAAGCAATTGCTTGGGGTTGTCTCAGTGAGTGAGAGAGGCTCTGGAGCTTAGCACCCACTGATATACAGAAAACTGTTATAAGCTAGGAAGCCCAGGCCTTTTTATCCCTCTATGCCCAAAAGGCTCAGATTCTTGCCCTGCAAAATGCCTGAATTTTGATTATGCAACCATTTGGGCATTTCTTCAGTCATAACTTCAGGTAGGAGTCATAATACCCTTTGTTCAGCACCATGGTAATTTCAAACAATCACTGAATGAACTGTCGTAAATCAAAGATTGCCTATAGTCCTGCTTCTGGGTTGTTGTTTTTCGGGTCTGTGGTATGATTGTCTGGTTGTGTATTATCTTCTACTTTATGATCAGCAGGAATGGTTAATGTTTGAATCTGTATGTTGATGTTGGAATGTCAATGTTGGACATGCACAATCTTATTTTAGTTAAACCTTAGATAAAGATTGGAATATTTCATCTCTTTAAACCTCACAGGAATGACCCACTTGTCCTTGTGGTCAAGGAAAGAATTCTGACCATTTTAAGTGTTGGGTTGCAGACTGTCATTAATAGCTTGTTAGCCCATCAGTGGTTTGTGGATAGTTACTGCCTTTTAGCAATGTAGATATTCTCCTTGTAATATGTCAATCAATAAACACCAATAGGGATTGCTAAAAGCTCTTCCTGAATAGTATATTTCATGTATTTTTCCCAGTAAAGTTATTTATAATCATTGCTATTTGAAGAATTAGGATTGTTCAGTTTATGTACTCATGACAGTTTTGCACTGCACTTTATATGTAACTGCAGATATGCTTAAGTAAAAAAACAACTTGAGTTGTACAATTAGGACTTAGTTTTACAGATTTTATTTTTTTATAAAGGAAATAATATATTTGTATCTTATTCTACTCTTTTTTTTCTTTCAATTTCAAGATTATCTTTTTTTATTTCAATGTATTTTTTGTACTGATAAAAATAGTTTTGTCATGGGTAGAGTTATGCTTCCTGAAATGTGTGGAAACCAAAGGTAGCTTCTGATAATTCCCTATGAGTCTGCTTTCAAAAAAGAAATAATATTTCTTTAAGCATATTTGACAGGAGAAGGAACATCACAGTTTATTATTGTATAACAACAGCAAAAAGCCCAGTAGCTGGATTCTTCCTCTGCTTTTCAGATGTAGACTAGATGATGTCGTTGGGGAATACAGCTAAAAGTTAAGCCATGTTCCTAATAACCTAGTTTCTGCATCTGCAGTAATTGCTTGGCCCAATATTCATTATCTTTTCTCTTTTCTTTTGGGATGAAAGTGTGTCGCTGAGCCAGAACTGTGGTTGCACTTGTTCCATTTGTGCCTTATGCTTCACCTGAGACTCAGCTTCACTTACACATTTTTCATCTGGATGTTTTGTCTGGCAGGCCAAATTATGCCTTGAAATTGCTGCTTTTGGCATACTATGAAATTGCTGCTTTTGGCATACTTGGCAAAGTATGTAAAGTCCAGTTGGACTCCAATTGGGTGGTTATTAGTTTCAAATGAATATAAATAAATACTTTGGATGAAGAGTCATCATACTCAGATATATTAAATGTTACACTGAGTGAAGAAACAATTTGGGAAAATATAACAAAGTGGTATCAACGAAAATACAATGCAGTATATTCTGATTGTATCTTGAACCCCAAATAGTGTAAAAATAACTCATGGTAGATACTATAATTAATTTGATATAGGCTGAATACACAGATAGTCCTTGAGATACGATCACAATTGAGCCCAAAATTTCTGTTGCTAAGTGAGACATTTGTTAAGTGAGTTTTGCCCCACTTTAGGATCTTTCTTGCCATAATTGTTAAGTGAATCATTGCAGTTGTTAAGTTAGTAACATGGTTGTTAAGTGAATCTGGCTTCCCTATTATGACTTTGATTGTCAAAAGATGATCACATGACCCTGGGACACTGCAACGATCATAAATATGAGTCAGTTGCCAAGCATCTGAATTTTGATCACATGACCATGGGCATGCTGCAATGGTTGTAGGTGTGAAAAATGGTCAGAGGTCATTTTTTTTCAGTGCTGTTGTAACTTTGAATGGTCACTAAATGAACTGTTGTAAGATGAGAATTACCTGTATAAATAGAAAATATACAGTCTTGTCTCTTTCCTTTTCTGCTTTGGAGCCAGTCTGTTTTGCCATATTCCATTCAGACTCTAACTTACGATCCTATACTTAGGTTTGCATGAAGACTATGAGATGTTCATGAATTTCCATTTCCCACCAATTGACATTATCAGTTCAGTTGAAGACTTTTCAATACATGTCATCCCTATAAGGTAGACCAGACTAAGAAACAGGCACTGTGTGGGTGTAACACTATTTTTATTAGAATAGATACTGTAATAGAATCTGGCAAGTTTGAATATGCTTCCTGTTCTTTAATTTTCAAGTGAGGGGAGGGGAGGAAAGGCATTTTCATATATCTCTTTTGGGGTATGGACTCAAATCATGTTTATCTGATTATTGCCTTAGTAATGAATCTTCCAGGGAGTCGCTAAGACGCTGAGCTTGTCGATCAAAAGGTCGGCAGTTCAGCAATTCGAATCCCTAGTGCCGTGTAACAGGGTGAACTCCTGTTACTTGTCCCAGCTTCTGCCAACCAAGCAGTTCGAAAGCACGTAAAAAATGTAAGTAGAAAAATAGGGACCACTTTTGGTGGGAAGGTGACAGCGTTCCGTGCACCTTTGGCACTTTGGCCTGTGGGCCACATGATCATGGAGACGTTTTCAGACAGCGCTGGCTCTTCGGCTTTGAAACAGAGATGAGCACTGCCCCCTAGAGCTGGGAACGACTAGCACATATATTTGTGAGGGGAACATTTACCTTTTTAATGAATCTTCCATCTGTCTCTCAAGGCCATCCTCTATACCCTCTATGTCACTCACTGAACCACGCACAGGATTCTTTTGGCTCTCTCAATTATCCAGCAAGCATTAGCAATAATATCTCTTATTCCTTGACCTTTCTGACAACCGCCTTGAAATATCTGGTATCTGTTTTTCCATGTAGAATTCTAATTTACATTGGATGATCTCAAATATTGTTTTGCTAGCTTGTAAACTTAGGGATATTGCATCCCTGTTTTTAAATTTCCTTTAGTCAACTCATTTATCTTTCTCTATGCTGAACTTTCCCATGTTTTTACTTATGTTCTACTGTAATTTTGTCTTTGAAACTTCAGATTTTCTGTTCCTCTATTCCTCCAACATCAGCACCTTTTCTGAAGGCTTTAATGCTGCTGAATCATAAACACTAATGTTTATATGTGATAATGAATTAATTATTAATTTATCATTAATGAAAATTAACTGATGTACATAAAATAATGCAAATTATAAACTACATTTGAAATTCTGTGTGGAAATATATTTTTGTACTTTTTGTTTCTCCTAAATATAATATGCATTTTGTGAATAAATATTATCTAAATAAATAGCATTCAAATGCCCATATAAACTAGGTGGGTAGGCAGGCAGGCAGGCAAGTAGACAAACAAAACAAACAAACAAATAAATGAAAATAATTTACATTTGATACAATAGAAAAATAAATGGAAAAATGCCAAAAAGAATCACCAAAAGAATTAATAAAAAATAAGCTTTACAGCAGTGAAAACAGATTATTATACACATTTTTAACCAAAATTGGCTTCCAGAGTGACTTAAAGCAATCAACGTGTATTTAGGTACAATATTCTAGAGATTTGTGAGTGTATATACTCTGATTCTGTCATTTGATGATTGAGCATCAAATTCTGCTCTACAGAAGAGAGGCAGGCCAAAGACTTAACTATGTTGGTGATACCAGAACAGATTAGAGCTTTTATTGAATTTACAGCACCTATTATTCAAAGATGTTAGTTAAGATTCAGAATATAGGAAAATATTTTTAGTATAAATATACGTTTCCAAGTTCTTGCTCTTATTTTTTTGTTGTTGTTGTTCAGGGATTAATATGTTATCAGAAAAAATAATTTACTGCGTAAATTGCACATTTCTGTTAGTCACTGGCACAAAAACCCCCTGTATTTTATGTTGCAATGTAAGGTGCAAAAATCTAGTTCTGTCACAAAAGTATTTGTTAGCAGTGGTGTACAACTGCCATCAATGTTGTTCACGTATAAAATGTGTACATTGCAATATAGGGGGAATTAAACATTTTCCTAATATTTAATTTAAAATAGATATTGTTCTGCATTATACACTTTCTAAATAAGTTGACATATTTTCTTAAGACTTTCTAGACCTAAGCCTAGCCAAATAAAAACTAAAAAACCTGAGGAGACCAAATTCTTTGAACAAAGATTATTAAATGCTGACTATTTTGGATGTGGTGACAGTTGTAACAGCAGCAGCACAGAATACTGGAAAAGTGCTCCATGCTTGCAGTATGTTAGCATTGATCCCATTATGTAGCCCAAAATTTCTTATCAATTCAAGCAGGTAACCCTTGTCTTTCAGGAGATAAATTGGAGATATATTTGATTTTATGTATAGAGCCATGAAAGAACTGTTTTTACAGTACGTACTTTCCATTTTCTTTCTCAGGACAAATTTCTTCTATAATGTATTCTACTGACCATATGAATATGCTCTTTCTTTTAGTACTTGCACACATTTCAAATAGTTCCTGGTTCACCTAGGTTGATGAAACCTTATACAGATAGCCCTCAACTTACGACAACAGTTGGGACCCACATTTTTGTTGTTAAGCATGGTGGTTTATTTACTTACAAAATTTATATAGCTGCCTACTCACTCACTAGGCAGCTTACAAACACTAAAAACACAGTATAGAAAAAAAAAAAATAACCCCCTTCCCACCGACTCCAGTGACAACACATAGTCAAATAAGCCATTTGATGGGCTCTGTCTCATTTTTTATTCCCCAGGTCCATTGGCAAAACCGAGTCTTCAGCCTTATGAAAGAGTGTCAAAGTAGGGGCCAGTCTAATTTCTAATATTTCAAAGAGAGGGAGCCACCACGGAGAAGACTCTTCTTCTAGGCCCCACCAGATGTACCTCTTTAGGGGACAGACCCTGCAACATTCCTTGCCTTCCTGCTCTAGTGCGTTCGGTGGATGTGACCAGCAAGAACGGTCCCTCAGATAACCTAGTCTCAACCCTTAAGGGCTTTAAACATGACAACCAGCATTTGAAATGGACCCAAAAGCAAATTGGCAACCAACACAGTGCCCACAGGAGCACATCTACACACCGAGGGTTGCTGAATCATGCCTGATTTTACAACCTTATTTGCTACAGTTGTTAAGCACATTGCTGCAGTTGTTAAGTGAACCCTGCTGTTAAGTGAATCTGGCTTCTACCATTGTCTTCGCTTTTGGAAGCTTGCTGGCAAAGTTGCAATCGTATGAGCCCGGGATGTTGCAACTGCTTTAAATATCTGCCAATTGCCAAGATGAACTTTTATTATGTTAAAATCATAGCCAAATGTTGATCACATGACTTTAGGGATGCTGTGATAATCGGTTATAAGTTACTTTTTCCAATGCTTTTGTAACTTTGAACAGTTGCTAAACAAATGACTGTAGGTCAATATAACTTTCTGATTGATTGTTTTTGTGATACAATTGGTTAAAGAGTTTTAATGGACAGTGAGTAGCTAAACTTGCTGTCAGCTCCCCTTGTTTCCTTTGAAGAATTTGAAAATGGTTATGTTTTAATTATGCAATTTAAGGTTCATTTCCAAATGCAAAGGCCCAATTAAGGTCATACAGCAGATATCATTTGATGATCATCCATACCTTACTGCAGAAGCATTGTCAGTAAACTTTAATTGGCAGTTAGTGTGAGATTCATCTACCATAATTGATATAACAATTTATTCAATTTATATGGCTATCCATCTCAAACAAGAGATTCTAGGAAGCTAGCAACAATTAATAATTATAAAAAAAACCAGCAAAACAAATTGACCTCTAAATGAATAGAGAATTCCCAACCAAAGTAAAATGACCATCAATGCAAATATAATACAAATGTTTCAATAGATCTAATTCTCAGGATCAAACCTGCAAACTCAGAAACGTAGCCGTGTATTCAGGATCTTCAAAAACCCAGCAGGTTTGGAGGAAGGCTGATCTCCCAGGGTGTGAAGGTGCAGTGTGGACTTCCTTTTCATCGTTTTTGGAATTAAAGGTCACTCTATGTTATCAAAGTATCTCATTGATAACATAGTTTTGACACATCATTTTCATCATCATTTTCATTTTCTGACTGACATTTTCAGTGAAAGCTTCATCGGTAGTACTTTATTCACAATATATAGAGAAAAATCCTTTATGTCTAATTGCTAACTTATTTTACTGCACCATTTATTTTATTCTATCAAAATCATCAGTGCTTATTGTTTTGTGTCATGGAAGTATATTTTTAACATAATAAATGTATTAATTATGAGGCAGGTTTTCAGTCCTAATTTTAAAATACTTTATTTCTAATTTTATTTACCAAGAAGTTTTATATAATATTTTCCAATATATAATTACTAAAGATATTATCATAATATAGGAAAATTAACTAGAAACATGTTTTAATAGAGAATGAAAATCTATTTAAATTTTGTATAAAATTACATTTCTATTTGTATTAGATAAATGTATTTAAAATAAGATGTTGAAATGTTAAAAAAATTGATTTCTTTAATGTTTCTATTTTAAAATAAAACTTTTACTTTTTTTTTTTTTTTACAAATAATACATAGTTTCCAATCATCAGCTTATCTTTTCTTTCTAACAGTATTTAGGTTAGCAGTACCAAGAATTGTATATTTTCATTTTTCAGGACTACTTTTGTTTCATAAATTAGACTGGTATTATGTTACAATTTGCACACATACATAGATGTTTATAGCACAGATTGTCAGAACGATCAGATGAAGTAAATAAAACTATAAAATACAAAGATGGTTATTTTCTTTGGCATCTACATAAAAAACCCTGTACTTGTGGATGTTGTTTCCAATTGTGCCAGTGGTTTGTACGCAATTTCAGTAATTTGATCATAGCTGATGAAAAGCTGACAAGATTTCCACAGTGCCCCATTAGATGAAAGCAGCATGAAACCACAGGTTAATCTGCAAACAGATTTTCATGCTTATTACTCTAATGATTCTATCACATTTGATGTAGCAGGCTGCAAGGCGTCTCTCAGCAGCAACAGTGTGCTCCATTTTGATCTCTCTACTCATTAAATGATGTAGTAATTTGACTGACCTCTGACCAGGTGCATAGCTATTCATAATTGCATGTCATTCTGATGGGGAAATTACTTGAGAGAAACCAAAGTATTCATCCTGCTTTCCTAGTCAAAAAAACTAACAAAAGAAATATTGCATTAATTTTCAAATGATGATATTACATTTAGTGCCTAGGCCCCATATATCAAAATCTGAAAACTGCTCAGTTACTATATGCGCTTAATCTTAATGGTATCTGTGGATGTCAAGGGCATGGAGGAAATTAAATCGGAAAGTGCAGATAGACCTAAGAAGACATTATCTCTTTATGATTGCAGTTTTGATAGGTATTTCAGTGAATTTCATTTTCGCAGAATGGTAGAAGATGAGTTAGCCACCAGATTTTCTCATTTTTCTTCTCCATGATTTATGTGAGTTGAGTATAAAACTTTTTATGGGAGTGCAGTTACTGAAGATGAGAGGTAAATTAATGCACTGGGTTTCCATCTCAGTTTCATGCACAATTGTCAGAGCTGTACGTACGTAATGGATCCCCATCATTATTCAGGGTTGTTTACATTCAAAATATGTAATGAAATCTGTTCAGAATAATGAGGGAAATAAAAGTTTAGAAAATTGTAAAGGTCATGAAGTTTGAGAAATGATGCAATGCTCCCAAAATAACATTTAGGCAATATAAATTACAATATTATGCACCAACCCTGCCTTATAGAGACATGAAGATAAAGTGCTTTCAACTAGTGAAATGCTGTTAGCGCTCTCTGAAGTATGAGAATGTGTAAAATGTTGCTGATTTCATATTCTCTGTGTGTGTGTGTGTGTCTGTGTGTGTGCGTGTGTGTAGACATTTACTAACAGAATTTGGATTTACTAACAGAATTTAATTATTTTTTCTAAGTATGTATTTTCTTCCATAAACATTTCAATAGATGTTTGATTAAATACTAGCTTGATTGCTGGAGGATTTTTTGTTTTTATTTTTGTTTTGAAAGGCATTTTCAACCAATACTTGGAAGTTTACACTTGGAAGTTTATTTTATTAATTTAGTTATTTATTTTGTCGAGTACATATTAATTAATATATATAGTTATAAGCATGAATTGAATACATAAAGTGAATACATTTAAAGGGAACATTAGGACAGGGACAGTAGGCACACTGGTGCTCTTATGCACACCCCTTACAGACCTCTTAGGAATGGGGTAAGGTCAACAGTAGACAATCTTAGTTTAAAGTTGTTGGGGTTTTGGGATGAGACCACAGTGTCTGGTAGTGCATTTCAGGCATTAACAACTGTGTTAGGTAAAGGTAAAGATTCCCCTCGCATTTATGTGCTAGTCGTTTCTGACTCTAGGGGGCGGTACTCATCTCCGTTTCAAAGCCGAAGAGCCAGCGCTGTCTGAAGACATCTCTGTGGTCATGTGGCCGGCATGACTAAATACCAAAGGTGCACGGAACGCTGTTACTTTCCCACCAAAGGTGGTCCCTATTTTCCTACTTGCATTTTTTACATGCTTTTGAACTGATAGGTTGGCAGAAGCTGGGACAAGTAACAGGAGCTCACCCCATTACGCGGCACTCAGGATTCAAACCGCTGAACTGCCAACCTTTCGATAGACAAGCTTACTGTCCTATCCACTGAGCCACCACGTCCCCTAAACAACTCTGTTACTGAAGTTATATTTTCTGCAATCGAGTTTGGAGCAGTTCACTTTTGTATCTATTGTGTGCTCGTGTATTGTTGTGGTTAAAGCTGAAGTAGTCATTGACAGGTAGGACATTGTAGCAGATGATTTTATGAGCTATGCTTAGGTCATATCAAAAGCGGAGTAGTTCTAAATTTTCTAAACCCAGAATTTCAATTCTAATGGCATAAGGTATTTTGTTGCTAGCAGACGAGTGGCGGACTATTGCGAAATATTTCTGGACGTGCTCAATTGTATTAATATCCGATATGCAGCGTGGGCTCCAGACAGATGAGCTGTATTTGAGAATTAGTCCAGCAAATGTTTTGTATGTTTATGATATAGATTTTTACACTTGGAAGTTTATGATATAGATTGAGGTTTTAAGATTTGTCTCAAATGTACACATTACACATGCAGACATACACATATTTTTATTCTTTTATTAACTCAAATGAAAATACAGCAATAACCAAATAAATCTATTAGCAGCTCTTGAATAGCTGTGTTGTGCTTACATGACAGTCTATGTCCGTGATGGCGAACCTATAGCACGCGTGCCACAGGTGGCACACATAGCCATATTGAATAGAAAAGAATAGAATAGAATAGAATAGAATTTTTATTGGCTAAGTGTGATTGGACACATAAGGAATTTGTCTTGGTGCATATGCTCTCAGTGTACTTAAAAGATACCTTCATCAAGGTACAATACTTGCAACACTTAATGATGGTCATAGGGTAAAAATTTAACATTTAATGATACAACACTTAATGATAATCATAGGGTACAAATAAGCAATCAGGAAACAATATCAATATAAATCATAAGGATTACCAGCAACAAAGTTCCAGTCATAAGTGGAAGGAGATAGGTGATGGGAACGATGAGAAGATTAATAGTGCAGATTTAGTAAATATTGGTGGGCATGCGAGCTCAGCTCCGGTGCGCATACGTGCGCTGGACAGCTGATTTTTTGTACTTTTGAGCCTACCTGCAATAGGGAAACAGGCTGTTTCTTACCTCCAGAGGGCTTGGTGGGGTGGGAAAGGCCCGTTTTTGCTCTCCTCATGCTCCAGAGCCTTTCTAGGAACCTGGAGGGGGGAAATGGCCCATTTGCCAACTTCTGGTCCCACAGGAAGTTGGCAAATGGGCCAATTCTGGCCTCTAGAGAACCTCCAGGCGGGGTAGAGAAGGCCATTTTAATCCTCCCAAGGCTCCTAGAAAGGCTCTTTCTTGAAGCGCACCCGAAAGGCCACAGGTAGTCAGTGCAGTCTGCGCAGGAGTGGTGTAACATGGGAGCAACAAGGGGCTCCCTCTATCACCCGCGCAGCTGCATTCTGAACCAACTGAAGCCTCCGGATGCCCTTCAAGGGGAGCCCCATGTAGAGAGCGTTGCAGTAATCCAAGCGAGATGTCACGAGCGCATGAGTGACCGTGCATAAGGCATCCCGGTCTAGGAAGGGGCGCAACTGGCGGACCAGGCGAACCTGGTAAAAAGCTCTCCTGGAGACGGCCGTCAAATGATCTTCAAAAGACAGCCGTCCATCCAGGAGAACGCCCAAGTTGCGTACCCTTTCCATCGGGGCCAATAACTCTTCCCCAACAGTCAGCCACGGATGCAACCGACTGTACCGGGGTGCTGGCATCCACAGCCACTCCGTCTTGGAGGGATTGAGCTTGAGCCTGTTTCTCCCCATCCAGACCCGTACGGCTTCCAGACACCAGGACAGCACTTCGACGGCTTCGTTGGGGTAGCCCGGGGTGGAAAAGTACAGCTGAGTGTCATCCACGTACACATGGTATCTCACCCTAAAGCCACTGATGATCTCACCCAGCGGCTTCATATAGATGTTGAACAGGAGGGGCGAGAGAATCGACCCCTGCGGCACCCCACAAGTGAGGTGCCTCAGGGCCAACCTCTGCCCCCCTGCCAACACCGTCTGCGACCGATCAGAGAGATAGGAGGAGAACCACCGATAAATGGTGTCTCCCACTCCCAATCCCTCCAATCGGTGCAGCAGGATACCATGGTCGATGGTATCAAAAGCCGCTGAGAGGTCTAATAGGACCAGGGCAGAGGAATAACCCCTATCCCTGGCCCTCCAGAGATCATCAACCAATGTGACCAAAGCCGTCTCCGTGCTATATCCAGGCCGAAAGCTGGACTGGAACGGGTCTAGATAGACAGTTTCATCCAGGTGCCGGGGAAGTTGACATGCCACCACACTCTCCACAACCTTCGCCACAAAGCAAAGGTTGGAGACCGGACGATAATTACCTAAAACAGCCAGGTCCAGGGAAGGCTTCTTGAGGAGGGGTCTCACCACCGCCTCTTTCAAGGCGGCAGGGACGACCCCTTCCAACAAAGAAGCATTTATAATCCCCCGGAGCCAGCCTCGTGTCACCTCCTGTGTGGCCAGCACCAACCAGGAGGGGCATGGGTCCAGTAAACATGTGGTGGCATTCAGCCTCCCCAGCAAACTGTCCATGTCCTCGGGAGCCACAGGATCAAATCCATCCCAAACAGTCTCAACAAGACGGGTCTTCAACATCTCACCTGGATCCACCCAACTTTGATCCAAACCATCCTGAAGCTGAGCGATTTTATCGTATAGATAACCACTAAACTCCTCGGCACGCCCTTGTAACAGGTCATCCCGCATCCCCTGTTGAAGAAGGGAGCGGGTCACCCGAAACAGGGCGGCCGGGCGGTTATCTGCCGACGCAATGAGGGAGGAGACGTACAAATGCCTCGCTTCCCTTAGTGCCACTAGGTAGGTCCTACTAAAGGACCTAACTAGTGTCCGATCAGCTTCTGAACGGCTGGATCTCCAGGCACTCTCTAGGCGTCTTCTCCGGCGTTTCATCTCCCTCAGCTCCTCAGAAAACCAAGGAGCTGGTTGATACCTACGCCGGGTCAGAGGCCGCAAAGGCACGACACGGTCAAGAGCCCCAGCCGCGGCCAGTTCCCAAGCCGTGACTAGTTCTTCAGCCGTGCCGTGGGCAAGATCCTCAGGGAATGGCCCAAGCTCCGTCAGGAACCTCTCTGAGTCCATCAGGCGCCTGGGACGGAATCACCGTAATGGTCCCGTCTCCCTGCAGTGGTGAGTGGCGGTCTGAAAGTCCAGGCGGAGGAGAGAGTGATCTGACCATGACAACGGCTCAATGACCATGTCACTCATCCATTGTCCAGAAATAAAAATCAAATCCAGTGTGCCTCCCCCGATGTGCGTAGGGCCATACACTACTTGCGTCAGGTCCAAGGCCGTCATGGAGGCCATGAACTCCCGAGCCGATGTTGATGACATGCCGGTAGATGGCAGGTTAAAATCCCCCATGACCATAAGTCTAGGGGTCTCAACCGCCACCCCAGCAAGCACCTCCAACAGCTCGGGCAGGGCTGTGGTCACGCAGCAAGGAGCCAGATACGTGACAAACAAACCCAACTGACACCTATGGCCCCACTTCACAAAGAGGGATTCACAACCGGCAATCTGAGGAACAATGGTCTCCCTCGGCTCTAGACTCTCCTTTATGACAACCGCCACCCTCCCACCCCTACCTTGGGCCCTCAGTTGATGGAATGCCCGGAAATCCGGTGGGCACATTTCTCCAAGGGGCACCCCCCCTTCTGTGCCTAGCCAGATCTCTTTAATGCCCATAAGGTCCGCGGAGCCCCCCTGTATAAGATTGCAGACAAGGGGGGCTTTGTTCACCACGGACCGAGCATTGCACAACATCAACCGAAGGCCCAAGCTCTGAGGATCCTGACCATCCTGACAGGAGAGGTCTGAGGGGTCGGAGCGCGTGATCGCTTTCAAACTTCGAGCACGCGCTCCCGAGAATCGATATGACCCCCCACCTCCGCCATACCTGCCCCTCCCGCTTACCGTCTCAATACAGCCACCCTCACCAATAGGAACATAGTCCTCCCCCCTTACCTCCGAACCTAATAAAGAGCCGCCGCGAGAACACGCAGGGACTAGCCCACCACCCGACGGGTTACCCCCATTACCCGACCTTACCCTCCCACCCCTTAAAAATTCCCTATCTAAAAAACCCCACAGGTTCTTTTTTTTTCATGCCACCTCTGTGGGTCCCAAAACCCGTCATGGAGGCCGGCCCTCGATAATGTGGAGGGCCATTCCTGCGAGGCGGGAGCACCTCACAGGTGCAAGAGTTCACAAGAAGAGTAGCGCATAAAATCGGCGATAAAGGGGCTCCATCTCTGAATGGCAAGAATGATGACAAATGATGGTAGTCCAGAATGATGGTAGTCCCAAATGAGGGCAGGCAAGAGTAGAAAACAAAAGACAGTCCAGATGGTAATCTGTCAAGTGCCTAGTCCAAACATCCTGGAACAAGGGGTCTTGCATAGCTTCTTTTCCAAAAACACTACACTACTAACCAGAGCATACAAAACATTTGCTAGACCAATTCTAGAATACAGCTCGCCTGTTTGGAACCCTCACCACATCTCTGACATCAATACAATTGAACGTGTCCAGAAACATTTCACAAGAAGAGTTCTCCATTCCTCTGAAAACAACAAAATACCTTATCCCACCAGACTTGAAATCCTAGGCTTAGAAAACTTGGAACTCCGTCGCCTTCGACAAGACCTAAGTTTAACCCATAGAATCATCTATTGTAATGTCCTTCCTGTTAAAGACTACTTCAGCTTTAACTGCAATAATACAAGAGCAACCAACAGATTTAAACTTAATGTTGACCGCTTTAATCTAGATTGCAGAAAATATGACTTCTGTAACAGAATCATCAGTGCTTGGAATATTTTACCTGACTCTGTGGTCTCTTCCCATAATCCTAAAAGCTTTAACCAAAAACTTGCTACTATTGACCTCACCCCATTCCTAAGAGGACCATAAGGGGCGTGCATAAGCGCACAAATGTGCCTACCGTTCCTGTCCTATTGTTTTTCTTTTCTTTTTCCTATATATATATAGATGCTTATACCTCCCAATATTTACTCATATATATGTTTATATACTATATAATCTTTTTATATGATGTTCTGACAAAAATAAATAAATAAAAAATAAAAAAATAAAAAGATGTTGAGGAGTACTGGGCCTAAAACAGAGCCTTGGGGTACTCCAGTGCATACTTCCCTCCATGTAGATGCAGTTCCATTGAGGACTACACATTGAATACAGTTGGTCAGCCAGTTACAAATCCATCTGGTGGTGATGCTGTCTAACCCACATTTTTCTACTTTATCTAGTAGTAAGTTATGGTCTTCTTTGTTAAATGCCTTACTGAAGTCCAAGTAAATTATATTGACGGCATTCCTCTGGTCCACTAATTTTATCACTATGTCAAAAAATGCAATACGATTAGTCTGGTGTTTTTGACATGGTGTTTTTGACAAACCCATGTTGGCTTTTGGTTATTACTTCATTTGCTTCTACGTGTTCACTGATTCCACTTTTTATACTTGTCCTTTGTCTTTCAATTTGTCAGAGAGTTCTTTATTCAGTCATGCTGGTTTCTTTTGAGAGCTGTTATTTTTCTTCTTCATTGGTATTGTGCTAGCCTGGGCTTTTATAATCTCACTTTTCAAAATTTCCCAAGCTACTTGAGTTGTTTTCCCCTTGAGGATTCTCATCCATGGAATCTTTCCCAAGTTCTCTCTAAGTTTATTGAAATTAGCTCTCTTAAAGTCCAAGACTATAGTTTGACTATGTTCTATTGCTTGTGTTTGCATAATGTTGAATTCCAATATTATGTGATCACTCCACCCCAAGGTTCCTGTGCTTCAACAGCTTTTATCATTTCATCTCTTAGTGAGAATGAAGTCCAATATGGTTGATCCCCTTGTTCTGTTCTCTACGTTTTGGGAAACAAAGTTGTCTGCTAGGTTTGTTAGGAACCTGTTGGATCTTCCACTTGATGCAGAGTTTGTTTTCCAGTTGTTAAGAGAGGTGCTGATGTGACCGCCTCACTCAAAGATTGCTATCCCAACCTTCCCAGCTGTGATCACTAAACCATTGTGTAAGTTGTTAAACAGGTACAGGTAAAACATAACATAAAAAGTTAAAATCAGACATTAAACCAAGACACATGGGGAGGGCAGGGGTGGAGTGGGAGGGAGCTGGGATCTGTTATTACTTAATCAACTATCTCCATTGCGCTGTTCCCCCACTCGGGTCCCAAACCGACTGGCAGAGCCACGTCTTAGGGTCCTTATGAAATGATACGGTTGGGGCCAACCTCACAAGACAGGGACAACATTATTCCAGAGGGCAGGAGCAAAAGCAGAGAAGGCCCTCCTCCCTCCTCTGGCAGCCTGAGTAGTACAGGCTGGACACATGCCATCTCAATCCCCTCCCAGGGCAAATACAGGTAGTCCTTGACTTACAACCATAACTGAACTCAAAAATTCTGTTGCTAAGTGAGACAGTTAAGTGAGTTTTGACCCATTTTTTGACCTTCCTTCCCACTGTTGCTAAGTGAATTACTACAGTTGTGAAGTTAGTAATTTGGTTGTTAAGTGAATCTGGCTTTCCCATTGACTTTGCTTGCCAAAAGATCTCAAAAAATGATCACATGTCATAATGTCATAAAGTGATCACATGTCATTTTGATCATGTGACCTTGGGGATGCTGCAATATTTGTAGGTGTGAAAAATGGTCATAAGTCACTTTTTTCAGTGCAGTTCTAAGTATGAACAGTCACTAGCCAAAAGTTGTAAGTGAAGGACTAACTTCAGGGATTTTTATGGGAAAGTGTAAAATATGCACAGGGTCAAAAGAGACCAGATTGATTACTATAAGTGTATACAGTATGTAGCTGTTGGATTACCAGTGGCAGAGATTAAGCAGATGAAATACAATACTTAAAAGTATTGGTGTGCTTCCTCAATTGTTATAATGTATGGATTTCCAATATTTCTTGTAGAGTATAAAATATTAGAAATATTTTGATATAAAAATTATTTCTCATAGTTACTTTTTTATTTGAGGGAAAAGTACTTTGATGAGATACTTTGCTGTCATACTTTGCTTTATTGAAGTTTTAAACTATATTCCTCAAAAATATAATCATATCTTGACTTATTTATGTTTTTATCAGTTTCTAGTAAGTTAAATGGTAGCGTCATTGCAACCTTTGGCTTATTTTTTCTAAATACTTTTCTTTGACAGTTAATACCTGGAAAATTGATTACATATTGTTAATTGTAATATAAATGAATAGTCACAGTGTAATGCGAAACATTTTTTTTTACCAACTTAACAAACAAAAAACTATAATTACAGCAAAACAAATGATAAAAAAATAAAATAATAGTAACAATAATTTAAATCACAAATGATTTAATTTAGAGCAACTATATGGAGGTTAGTTTATATGTCATGTTACTTTCATATTTCAGATATGAAAACTTTTGAATGGTTTGAAATGGATTATGTACTTACTGGATTATATAAGGAAAACTACTTTATTTTGTTAAACTCTAATTCATCCAATTTATTATTTCATTTATTTGCATATCTTACATGCCTTTAATTGCCTTTTTTGTATTTATATTTATATATTTTTGTATGTAAAACATGTTCATAATAAAATTGGTCTCTGTATATTTTATGTTTTAAGAGATTATTTTAGGAAATTTAAATTCTGAAAAAAAAAATTGTCAGAAAATCTGATCCCAGAACCTGAATAAAGTGGAACAGTACTGAATCTCATACGCCTATTAATATATAATACAGTAAATATGAGAACTGTGTGTTGACATCAATCCACCCAGATTTCAACATTTAATTATTGCACAAATACATTATTTATTATCTGTATTGTTTTCTTTTTTTGCAGTCTGCTGCTGAGCAAGCCAAAGCTAGATTACAATTGGTCCTTGAAGCTGCTGGTAAGTAAGGCAATGAAAATATTAATTAAAAAAATAAAGTAAGATAGGTTAATGTTTACTTCAACAGCCAAATTACTTATGTTTGGTATTGTTATATAGTTAATAAGCCAACCCTAGTATATATATGATTAATTACTGCATTTAAAGTACCTAGACAGTTGTAAGAATTCTTTTGAAAAAAAGACAGTGCCAAATATCCTAAAATTAGTACAACATAAAAATCTTTGTCAAATCCACAATACATTATTTGCTTTATTGAATTCTAATTTTATTCTAAAGTTCTGTTTGCTTCATCCAGATTTTTTTCTTTTAATTTTAGATTCATTTTAACTTGAATCTCGTGATGAAATCATGCTTTAAGATATCCTGTTTTTCAGAATATTACAGATTCCATGAGTTTTATCCATTTGTATCAGATGCATAGTTTTTAAAGATTATTTCAGATTCTTGCAATCTTCTTATTAATACAGGGTTTTTTTTAAAAAATTAAGAGTTTTGAGTTTCATATTCTGGAACAAAATATGTGATTAGAAAATAAGTGTTATTTCTAAAATTTTAAGTAACATTATTTCCTTTTCTTTGACTGCATATTAACAAACATCTTCTAGGCAATTTTCAGGAAAAACATGAAGCTTATGTATTTTTAAAATATCCTATATAAAATGAAAATTAGTCAAGCTGTTCCTTTCAGAGTAAATGGCAGTAGATGTTCACCTGATACCAAATTATCTTAAAGCAAGAGGAGGGGAGCTTTTGTGGGAGATTTGTTGAAATATTGAAAAGGAAGACCTAGCTTTTGGATTCATCCTAATAATTAAGAGTAATGATCAATACAAAATGTTTTGTAACGCTTTGGGAGTTAACACTTTGCTCTTTTCACTTCCATGTTTTCATATTTATTATATATGTTCTTTTTTAAGGATATCAAACTACTGCAATATTTATTTATATTTTATTTATGAAGTATATTTGTAATAAAGTATTCATGTAGAAGGATGCTAGAAGACCATATTTTCGTTAATGATAAAAACTGAACTTGTGTCTCTGGTATATATATGTAGTTTTTATGTATTAATTATTATTAGCACTTTGGAAAGATCAGCAAAAATGTTTGAATCCCAGAAAATGTATTAATACTAATGTATTAATTAATAGTAATACATTTTTAAAATACATTTTAAGAGTATATTTTAAAGCATATTTTAAAGTATTATGCATATAAACAATATGATGTCTAGTATTTCTCTTTCTATTGGATTCAAAAAGACTTTTGAAATATATTTTATACATTTCACTTTTGCCTTCAAAAAGTATTTTATATAAATCCCATGATGTTACATGTTGTTTGTACAGATTACATCATTCTTAACATTTTTTAATGTTCTTCACAGTTTTCATTTTATTTGCAGGCTTTATATTTCTTTATACAGCTAGGGAAACTAACCAAATAATCTGGAAAGGAAGTAATTTTATATCCTTAAGAAGTCCCACTTTATCACTAATCATGATATATTTGGGTGACTTTATTTACTTATTTTTTTCACTAGAATAAATAAGTATTGCATTATTTTAATACAGTTTAACAATATCACAGCAATGTGCTCTCTTTGAGCAGATGTTAAGCAGGCAGTTCTTGAATGTTAATTCTGAGAGGGTGGTATGTTTAAGCCTATCTAAAGTATGTTGCATGTGGGCTTTCCAGGCTTAGTTACAATGCTCTCTCTCTTGGGAGAATTTTAAAGCTAAACCTCTTTCTTTTTGTCACTCTATATGGACTCTCTCAAGTCAGTATAAAGCAGATCATCCCTAGGCTAAAGCTCTTCAGCTTTTGTTATTGGGCTCTGTAGGCCTGTAATTAGGCCTCCTGGTAGGCCTTGCAGCCCAGTTAATGGTCATATGGAGTTTCTGTGAGGCAGACTGGCTTTGTATAAATCCTTCGTTGGAATATGTTTATGGGTCACTTCATACCAGGACCGTGTTTTGTCCTTGTGCCCTATAGGCTGACAAGGAACTGGTTCCCTTGACCATGGACAGCTCAGTTTGCTGCTCATAGTCTACTCAACTAATCCCCAGTGTAAACAGAGGATTTAGCGTAGCTTCTGTCACTTACAGTTGCCAAACCACTTGGGTGTCTGTGATTTCTTTTCCAGCATTAATTATTGAATGATGGAGAACAGTAAAAGGTTTCATGGTTGTTTGTACATTAAATATATCCTTCTTGTCTCAAATACTAACAAGACATATTCACAATATTAAATACTTCATCCCAGTAGAAATGCTGCTAGTTCAAAACATATTTGAGTAATCCATATTTTGACTGAATTTTTAAAATGTATACTTTGCAAACATATTTTATGTGAACATTTCCAAATAATTAGTTTGTGCTAATCATATAAAAATGTTGTCCAAATTTTCTACCCCGTAAAGATTCTTTTCAACTTATAAGAACAATTGCAGAAGTTGATTGATGTGTGCATTCAAAGTCATGAGTTGAAATGACTGTCTGATCTGCATGTGGAATCTGCATTTCAAACCTGTTTCTAAAAAACCATGCAAAATACCATATTTTAAAGACAGAATTGTTGATGGCTTAAACAAGGCTTCAAAATAGAGTTGTTAATATGACATTAGCAAAATGTGATAAAAACTGATGGAAGAATTATTTATGTTTTATATGTAATGGAGTTGTTTGACAGCTTATCTGAATATTTAGCTGTTTAACTCATTCTGTTCTGATTATATAGCCAGTTTGTTCATTTAGCTGTGCATCACAATTATTTAAAAAAATTCTCTGTAAATGAATTGGATAGTAAAACACAAATTTATTAATATTAGATATTGGAAATGCAGAATATTTTTCTATGATTTTCTTCAACATTTCATTAGAGTGTAATAAATCTGTATTTGCTCAGTCTTATATGATAAGTGGTATACAGTCTGTGGGACTAAGATGTTTAATGACAGATGTGACTGAGGAGACCACATACATTGAATATATGATTTTAGTCTGGTGGAACTAATAGGATCATTCATTACTTTACAGATCTTTCCTTTTTTCTTTCTTTAATGAAAATTGTTTAGTTAAATAGGGCAGACTTTTAGCTCAGTGCTTAGTAATGGTGCAAAGCCAGTTTTAAGGCCAGCTGGGAAGAAATAAAATATTACAAATGTCCATTTAAATATTATATATCAGAAATGATTAATTTAAAAAAGAATAGTATGAGATTGCTTATATTTCTACAATATTGTTTTTAATATTAACTCTGTTTATATTCATAGGGCTACTTCCTATGTTTTCTTTGGAAGTAAAATTACCACAAATAGAGCGTGTGCAATATGGTTATGCACCTCTTTCAGTAATTTACATTATGAAAATAATATAGCAATATAAAATGTATATCAATAATATTAATAATGTTCTATCACGTCATTGATTTATATTTAAAAGTTTGTATATGTATTGAGATTTTAAAATCTTCCCTCTAACTTCCAGTGATTTTTTTTTTAGTGATACTAAAAAATTGTTGGAACAAGAAATTGGCAATATATTTTGTATGTCTTAGAAGAGTATGTAATAGATCAGAATTGAACTGTGACATTCTTGATGCTCTCTGAACTTGTTTGTTTGCTTGCAGACATTTCATTACCCAACTAGGGAACATCATTAGTGTGACTTTGGAGTTTGTTGCATGTTTATATACAGTAGTGGGGATCATGTGAAGTAAAAAACGTTTTTATCTCCCCTGTCTCCCTTTTAAGACATAATGGCTTCCCAAAAATAAATATTTTGCCTATTTGAGTTCAGGTGCAAGCAATCAGATCCACATGCTTAGAGTTCAATCTAACTACTTTATTGTAGCAGTCCCCAAGCTTTCTGGCTCTGCAGACCAATAGTGGTGGCGTGCGGAAGGAGAGGGAATGGTGGCGCCACTTGCGCAAATGCAGCTTCGCGAGCTCACATGCTCACCTGCCGCTTGAACAACCTGGTTTCCAGTGGGCCACAGCCCAACACTGGGCCATGGACCAGGGGTTGGGGACCCCTGCTTTATTACATTCTGCCTATATAGTACAGGAATCTCTTGAGACTGCTTGCCTTCTCTTGGGAGGAAAACAGATAAGGTCTCATAGGCTAATTCCCCGCTTGATCCCACCTCCTTGTCCAGCTGCCAGTTCCCAGTAGCTGACTTAACAGTTTCTTATTTATTTATTTTTATTTATATTCTTTTTATAAATAACACAAAGCAGCGAAATACTTTTTCCTTCTCCTATTTTTCCCTGAACAACAACCTTGTGAGGCAGGTTGGGCTGACAGGCAGTGACTGGTCCAAAGTTTCCGAGCCAGCTTTCATGCCTAAAGCAGGATTAGAGCTCAAAGGCTTTTGTTTTCCAACCAGGTACCTTAACCAAAGTATTTAACAGGTGAAAAACAACCAGCATTTCTTCTTCTGAGCTGATGTACAGATCAGGTAATTTGTTTGCTGATGTAATTATTTCAATATTTCCTTGGTAGTTATGCCTGTAGCACATGGATTCCTTAATTTTTCTTTCCACAAAAGTAACAGGAAAAAAAATCCCTGTTATTCAAGCAGGCAAGAACTGTACATAAAGGAAGAACTCAGCTTGGAAAAAAAATATTTTCAAGATATATGAAGAGGGAAGGGGAATTGAGAGAAAACCAATCAAAAATGGTTTAATCCAAGAAGTTATTCCTTTCTACATGTTTTTGTCTTGACAAATTGGCAAGAGGTTAAGGTGACACAAAGCAGCAGTAGCATAAATTTGTGGAATCAAATTATAATGACCAGCCATGATTAAAGCAATCTAAGAATTATAAACATACTTCAAACTGTGTTTTCTTTATCAAAACACAACAGCAGAGTGTAGATGATACCAAACAATATGTCTATTAGAGTACACTTAGAAAAGAGTGACAAATTCAGAACTTTTTCAATCAAACTAAAATGTATTTCCTACATTGTCAACTAAATTTGGCAACTTTCTGTTCTAGAATATTCTCTCCCAATAAATATACATGCATGACTCACATATGTGAGTCTGTGTGTGTTTGTGTGTGTAATTCTCCCAGAAACCATATTGATTAAAATACATTTTAAAATAAGGTACTTGCTTAAAAAATTAGTAGATCCCGTCTGCAGATGCAAACTATTCTCTCACTCTGTGTCTCCCTCCCTCTCTCTCTCATGCACACATACCCCACATTGATGCAAAATTATATTAAAAACAGCAGGCTACCTTTAAGTATCAGCGAAGTAAGGGATTTGAACTTTATGTATCAGGCTAGAGCTATTTATGACATATAAAACATCCACATCAAGGATGTCATCTAGAATTTGCATACATGCTTCAGAGATGGTAATGTTGTTTTGAAATATTTAGTGGGAGTTAATGAATAAAAATGGAAACAGTTTGCAGAATAGCTTCCTCTTTTCTTTTTCATTGAGTAGGATGGGGAGGCAGCTAAGAAAAAAAGGAATTATTAGTGCCATTTTGTTACCAAATCTTGGGATGCTGGAGGACTAAAACTGGGGTGGTTCTGGCAATGAGTTACCTATGCCTCATCTTCTCATCTTTTCAATTTACATTAGATCACTTGAAAAATTTCTATGTTGTTGGAATATATATGAGATAAGGCATAGGTAACTTATTTTGTTAATAAACTCATCAAGCTTGCTAATGTAAGGTGAAATCTCTTGAATTTTCTGTTCTGCTTTGTCCAAGATTCCCTAGCAACTGAGAACTTGTTTAGCGATAAGGATGAAATGTTCATTTGTATCTTATCTGCCATACGTACAATCACATTGTCATTTCCTAGAACAGACGCCAAAAATCCCCTTAAATTTCCTTGTGCCATTTTCTTGCTGCCCTTCCAAGCATACTCCTTGCACATCCCACTGAAGGACAAATGTAGGAATATCCCACCCTTTGCAATGACCTTAAGTCTGGACATGATAAGTTCCTGCATGTGTGCTATAAAATATGCTGGATTGCTGCCTCCTCTCCTTACTACCACCATTTCTCATGAACCAGACCAATCGTCATAGAAAGAACCTGGACTAATTTACACTGTAATAAAATGTAATTATAACAGTGTAAAAAAAAGATTATGCTGTTGCGTATACAGTTTCCTAAAAGTTATTAAACATTTTTTACCTCCTTGATAACCTCTAGAAAAAACCCAGTAACATCTGTTCTCAAAACTATATGTAAAAGGCAAGATGCTGCCTCCTAAAGAAATAAGTAACTTATATGCAAAAATCTATGTTTTCTACCATTTGGAAAGAAGAGTAAAAAAAATAGTTGCAAGTTAGGTTACATGCAGTCACAGAGAAGACTGCAGAAGAACCTTCATTTTGCTTCTTCAGTGTAATCAGTCAACTAACAGAATAAACATTCCAACATTTCTTTTTCTTTCTTTCTTTTTTTGCAATTTGAAGAAGTGGTAGAAATTACTGACATTTGGTAAGAACAGATTCTTAGAATGACAAATAAGAAGCAATAGGTACAGATTTCAAAAGAACAGTGCTGAGAGAGGAAAAGAAAAGTGGTGTGTTTTTTTTAGGGAACCAATTTTATACTTGGAAAATGAAGAAAATAAACTTTCTTATGATAAAAAGCCCACCCAGATGATCAATCAAATCTTCCTTTTTCTTCAGAAAGAGAAAGGATAGAAAAGAAATGAATTAGGCAACATTTTGGTAGCTGAAAATGCTTTAATTGGCAAGACACGGTTTTATGTATACAGTAGCCATTTTGTCCATGAGGATAAGCAAATAAAGTATACAAAACACACATTCTCAGTTTTCTCACATATGCATCATCTTCATCCAAGCCCCCTATACATTCAGACACATATACACAAATACAGTGTCGTCTTTTACTCCACCCCAATCTTTGCTGGGGGAAAAGGAATCTATCCTTCCATGAGGAAACATAATTTGTGAAACAGTTGGCACTCTTAGACTAGCAATCTCCTGTTCTGCCACCACCTCCTCCCAACACAAATTTTCTCCCCACTCACAATCCATATAACTCCACACCTGCCAAGCAGACAACCAACCAAATTACTATGGTTGGTCAGACAGCCAGATATTTAGACTGGATTTGGCATTTTTGTCCATCTATTTAGTCCTTCCCAAGGACCTGGGATAGGGAAACATTGTTTAATGATATTAAAGGTATTGTCACAGGATGTAAGGTATTCCAAACAAAGTTGCCTTTTGTAATTGATTGATGGGGATTTTATCAAGATGTTCAAGTGAGCGCCACATGGTTTTAAATTGCACCCAAGGCAGCTATCACTGTTGTTACTATCTTTGCTTTTTTTTTTTTTTTGCCACAGTTGGTTTACTTCTGTTTGCAGTATTTATCTCCATTTTTTTCTCTTTTACTGTCTTCAGATATTACAGTGCCCACAATCCAATTGTTAAATCCAGGATTCAGCGTGGCGGATGCTAGTCAATTTGAATTCTATAGTCCCAGAACACTTGAGTGTCTTCATTTTCTATTCCTACCAATTCTTGCTTATAGGCAAGTGGTATTTCTTGCAGATATTCCAATGTACCTTTTTGGCTCTTTTTCATGCCAAAAAAACACATTTTTCCCCCAATGAAGTTACAAATATTTTATTAGAAACTGCAGCTGACCATCCATGTTTGCTCTTGGAAGAAAACGTTGGATCTGATTAGTACTTGAATGGGAGACCTCTGGTCAGTACTGGAATGCAGACTAGTCTGGAAGTTGAAAAAAAGAAGTACAAATAAATTATGTACTGCTACCAAGAAGATTACATGGATGTCTCTTTTTCATGCCAAAAAAACACATTTTTTCCCCAATGAAGTTACAAATATTTTATTAGAAACTGCAGCTGGCCATCCATGTTTGCTCTTGGAAGAAAACGTTGGGTCTGATTAGTACTTGAATGGGAGACCTCTGGCCAGTACTGGAATGCAGACTAGTCTGGAAGTTGAAAAAAAGAAGTACAAATAAATTATGTACTGCTACCAAGATTACATGGATGTCTCTATGAAGTCACAATGAACCAAGTTCAATTAAGTGAGACTTTTAAAGGAGCAAGCCAAATCAGTGAGCCCATGCTTTTCAAGCAAATAGTCAATTAGGGTTTTGTAGCAGTAAGAACTTGCTAGTGTCTCTTGATTGCTCTCATGGCCTGTAGAGTTGAAGGCAACAGCTGATTGAGTGATTGCTCCTAGGAAAATGCAAAATATTATGTGTCCTTCAAACAGCTAACAAATTAAATCAGCGGTTCTCAACCTGTGGGTCGCGACCCCATTGGGGGTCGAATGATGATTTGCCAGGGGTCGCCTAAGACCATCGGAAATATGGGAAGTATACTTGTGAGTCGAAGAATCACGAATTTGGCTTCAGGCACAATGAATTAAAAAAGAAAGAAATCTTTGCTCTTATGTCTCCCTCAAGCCAGCTGCAATCATTCCCAATCACTAGCCTAATCTGGCTTCAGGCGCGATAAACTTAATAGGGGAGGAGTCTCTGCTTTAATGCCTCCGTCCTCAAGGCAATCGCAAGCAGTTCAGATCGCTACCCAATATGGCTTCAGGCGCGATAAATTCAAAAAAACAGTTTGCCGCTTTTCCCCCCCTTCTGCGGCTGCTGAGGCGCGCTGAGATCGCTGCCTAAAAAAAAAAAAATTTACAGTTGGGGTCGCCACATTGTGGGTAATTGTATTAAAGGGGTCGCAGCACTATAAAGGTTGAGAACCACTGAGTTAAATGAACTTGAAAGTGAATATTCGTGTCCCAGGATCCAATCTAGGTCAGTCACCAGGACCAGAGGTTTAGTCTTCTGAACTTTTGGACTCGTGCTGGAGCCTATCCTTAAGAAAATTCTCTCTGGCAGAGTATTTGGGCTATTCTGTGTCTGGTATTTGCATGTGTTGTATGTAGCTTCATCATTTATTATTTTATTTTATTTTATTGCCTGTTGGCTGAATAATATACAGGCAAGGATACAGGTGATTATTAAGAAGAAAGAGGAAAAGTTTTCCAATTGAAGAACAGCAGCTGTGATAGAAACCTAAATAAAGGTCAAGTTGGATGTCCTAGCTATAAAAAAATCAGGGTGGGAGAGTAAGTGTTTTGTACAGATGCTGGTAGATTATATGGGTATATTGGTGATTGCAAAGACCTATCTCGGGTTTATGGTGCACTTTTAGGAAGACATTCATTTGCTGCAACAACTTCCCTCTTTGAGCCTTCTAGTCAACCAAGATAAATGACTTTCCTTTTTAGTCTTTTGGTAATTGGCTTTTACTGTCTGTAATCCTTATAACAACTTTATATAATATTCTATAAGGTAGGATAATGTTATCATTAACCCTTTGTTATAGATAGACTCTCAGAAAGACTATCTAATAAATTATTAGAATAGTGAAATTCAGATTGAAGATTTTCTGATTGGTATTTTAATTTCTTAGTCAGTATGCTTAGATGTCAGCTATATCAAACCAGGCAATTTTGTACATAATAATCTAAATCAGCAAGCCTCTTATTGTGTTAGACTAAATGCTACAATTACCAGCCTGTTATTCCTGAACAGATGCGATACTATACAGCAAGCACTAAAAATATCAGAAATTATAACAATAGATGGAAGATTTTGTTGTTCATCATGCAAATGATAATGTAACCCCACAGAAACATTAATTTGTTCATTCCATATTTTGATTCATTATGAAGCAAAGAACTTCATCTCTATTACTATGGTTAACAACATACAACCTTTTGAAACAATACAGAAAACTCACGGATTTCTCTCTTGGTATTACCAGACTCTCCACCACACCATATTTAAGACTTTATTATTTTTGCAAAAGGTTATGAATAGCTGGTAAGGTTAATGGCAAATCAAGTTTAGGCTCTTAAAAATACAGGGCATTATACTCAAAAAGTAACATTCTCAACCACACATTTATATACAAATTAAAAAGAACTACAAGATGTATCATTATAGGATATGAACTAAAGGTTAGTATTTCTAGATGACTCTCAGAGAGTTCCAAAAGGACTGTATTAATTTGTTGAAGAATATACAATTGTCCTGGCAAGAGAAAAATGAAAACCAGAGAAGGCTCAAAATTAAACATATTGCTAGCAAAACCATCACCAAAACCAGACGTAAGAAAGGCTAGTTTATACTAGTTGGATGAGAAAGATAGAACACTGCATGTGTTTAGAGGGAGTGTTATTGTGTTCTTGATAACAGCTGGAAATATTTGGTTAATGGGCCTGGACATAATTTATGGACTCCTGTAATGTTGGCCTGCAGATGTTGTTGGACTCAAACTCTGATCAACCTCAATAAACATAGCCAATAATAAAGAATATTAGGACTTTTACATCTGGAGATCAACAGACTTCCCACTTGCCTATATGATATGGGCTTTAAATATTGTAAAGCATTTTTATTGAGAAATAAGTATGAATTAAAATATAAACCTTAACAACACTCAAAATTCCCCAGTCGTACCAACAACAATTACAACAATCTAACACAAATAGATTTCACAGAAGATAATGTTGAAAAGGCCCTTCGCAGATTGAAACCATCTCTGTCTATTGGACCTGATGGTCTATGTGCATACTTCTTAAAAAAGCGTTCCACTGTTATAGCAAAACCCCTAAGCATAATCTTTGAAAAAATTTTCAGGAAACTGCTCCCTTCCCAAACTGGTCACTAGCCACGGTCATCCCTGTCTTCAAAAAAGGAGACCCCAGCCTACTTGAAAATTACAGACCAATTTCTTTATGCTGCGTTACCTGCAAAGTAATGGAATCAATCATCAACCAATCCATCACCCTCCACCTTGAAACAAACAACCTATTCTCCAATAAGCAATTTGGTTTCAGAAAAAAATTATCCTATAATTTACAACTTCTTCACTGCAAAAACATATGGACTACAAATCTTGATCAGGGCAAAGCAATAGATGCAATTTACATAGACTTCTGTAAAGCTTTTGACTCAGTGGTACATGACAAGCTTCTTCTAAAACTAAAATCCTACGCCATCCCCGGACCCCTCCATAATTGGATAACAGCATTCCTGTCAAACAGACAACAAGTGGTCAAAATAGGCAGTGCCCTATCAAATCCTGCTCCTGTCAATAGCGGTGTCCCCCCAAGGCAGCGTTCTAGGACCAACACTCTTCATATTATACATTAACGACCTCTGTGACCATATTATAAGTAATTGTGTTCTCTTCGCCAATGATGTTAAACTATTTAACACTACCAACAATGTGGCTACCCTTCAAAAAGATCTTGACTTTGTGTCGGAATGGTCAAAAAATTGACAACTCCAAATCTCAATCAAATGCTCTGTCTTACACATTGGAAAAAAGAATCAGAACACTAAATACAAGCTCGATGAACATTACCTTGTAGATGACCCTCACCCCGTCAAAGACCTTGGAGTTTTCATATCAAACGATCTAAGTGCCAAAGCCCACTGCAACTACATCGCCAAAAAGGCTTTAAGAGTTGTAAACTTAATTTTGCATAGCTTCTTCTCCAAAAAAATTACACTACTAACCAGAGCATACAAAACATTTGCTAGACCAGTTCTCGAATACAGCTCGCCTGTCTGGAACCCACACCTCATTTTGGACATTAATACAATTGAGCGTGTCCAAAAATATTTTACAAGAACAATTCTCCACTCCTCTGATCACAACAAGGAGGAAGGAGGCTCTGCGCATGCGCGAGGAATGGAGGCTCGTGGCTGAGACGGGAGACAGCGAGGGACGTTTTCTGAAGGATGGCGGCTTCCTGATGACTCGCCGAGCCGCCTATGCCCCCTGACCCGTTGGACTGTCATCCCAGCAGCCGCAGGAGAGGTCTCTGGACCTTCTCAGGTCAGCGGCTGCGGAGAATGGGCGGGGGGGCGGCGATGCAGCGAGCGGTGGCCATTTGATTGGCGCGCGGCCTGCTGCTTGCGGCCTGCTGTTTTTTGGCCCGCAACTCTCCTGGCGTCTTTGAAATCCTGGCGTCTTTGGTACCGGACGGCATTTCATCTTCCCAGCAGCCCGGGAGTGTTCTTTTGGGACTGCTGAGGTATGTGTCCTTCGTGGAGGTGGTGGACACGAAGAATGGGCCGGATGGGAGATTGCAGATGGCGGCGGCCATCGTGCGGGCGGTTGGGCGATACGTGGAAGAACAAGGCCCATGCCCGCGTTTGTCCATCGGCGCCTGGTCCGCTGAGTTTACATCGACGTCCGTCCTTACCATCGGTGCTGGAAGTCTGGCGAGACCGCGGCGTGGAAACAAGGCCGCGGGTGGGTGAGCTATGAGAACGGCGTCTCTTTACGGTCCCTTGTACTATTCTCTATTGCTGAGTCATTGTTATTTTCGACGGGTTTTTGGACCCCCCACCCTGTCTGGAAGAGGTGGGGGAGGGGATACTCCCCGGTTCTGTAGACCTACCGGGGGATTCCCTTTTCCGGGAATTAACAGTGCCAGCGATGGCGGGGACAACGACGCTACTCACCTACTTTCCTTATGGGTTTGTTGGCCTCCTTTTGACTTACCACCGGACAAATTGGCCTCCCATTGGTCGGACCATCAACACTTGCCTTGCCCATTCTGAGGATATGACTTTCTTTCGCTGTCTCTACTTTCAACATGCGATACTCCGCACATGAACTCCGCCTGCGAGGTGCCCCCGCCTCGCAGGACTGGCCCACTGCATTACCTAGGGCCGGCCTTAATGACGGGTCTTGGGACCCACAGAGGTGGCATGCACCTAGGAAGAGCACGTGTTTGATGTTTAAAAGCGATCACGTGCTCCGGCCCCCCAGTCCTCACTCGTTCCCCGGATGGTCAAGATCCCCAGAGCTTGGGTCTTCGGCTGATGCTCTGCAATGCCCGGTCCGTGGTCAACAAGGCTCCCCTGATTTGTGACCTTATTCAGAGGGAGTCCGCGGACTTTATGGGCATTACGGAGACCTGGTTGGGCACAGAAGGGGGTGTACCCCTGGTTGAACTGTGCCCTCTGGGTTTCCGTGCATTCCATCAGCCGAGGGCCCAAGGTAGGGGTGGGGGGGTGGCGGTTATGATCAAAGAAAGTCTGGAGCCGAGGGAGTCCACTGTTCCTCAGATAGCTGGCTGTGAATCCCTCCTTGTGAAGTGGGGCCATCAGAATCAGATGGGGCTGTTGATCACGTACCTGGCTCCTTGCTGCGTGACTACAGCCCTACCTGAGCTACTAGAGGTGCTTGCTGGCGTGGCGGTTGAGATTCCCAGACTTTTGGTCTTGGGGGATTTCAACTTGCCATCGGCCGGCTTGTCATCAACGGTGGTTCAGGAGTTCCAGGCCTCCATGACGGCCTTGGACCTGATTCAAGTAACTGATGGCCCTACACACTGGGGGAGGCGCGCTAGACTTGATTTTTATCTCTGGTCAGTGGGTTAATGATCTGGATTTAGGAGATATAGTGAAAGAACCGGTGTCATGGTCAGATCATTTCCTTCTTCGCCTAGACTTTCGGACCGCCGCTCACCACCGCAGGGAGACGGACCCAATGCGTTGGTTCCGTCCCAGGCGCCTGATGGACCCGGAGAGGTTCCTGACGGAGCTTGGGCCGTTCCCTGAGGATCTTACCCACGGCACGACTGAAGAACTGGTTGCGGCTTGGGAACGGGCCGCGGCTGGGGCTTTGGACCGTGTCGTGCCTTTGCGGCCTCTGACCCGGCGTAGGTCTCAATTGGCTCCCTGGTTCTCCGAGGAGCTAAGAGAGATGAAACACCGGAGAAGACACCTATAGAGTATCTGGAGGTCCAGCCGTTCCGAGGCTGATCGGACACTAGTGAGGTCTTTTACTAAGACCTACCTAGTGGCAATGAGGGAGGCGAAACGTTCCTACGTTTCCACCCTCATTGCATCGGCAGATAACCGCCCGGCCACCCTGTTTCGGGTGACCCGTTCCCTCCTTCAACAGGAGGGACGGGATGACCCCCTACGGGGACGAGCTGAGGAGTTTAACAGTTATCTATACGATAAAATTGTTCAGCTTCGTGATAGCTTGGACCAAGATTGCGATGATCCAACCGAGATGGCGGAGACAGTCCGGCTTCCGACACGGTTACAGCACAGAGACGGCTTTGGTCGCGTTGGTGGATGACCTCTGGAGGGCCAGGGACAGGGGTTGTTCCTCTGCCTTGGTCCTATTAGATCTCTCAGCGGCTTTTGATACCATCGACCATGGTATCCTACTGCGCCGGTTGGAGGGATTGGGAGTGGGAGGCACCGTTTATCGGTGGTTCTCCTCCTATCTCTCCGACCGGTCGCAGACGGTGTTGACAGGGGGGCAGAGGTCGTCCGCGAGGCGCCTCACTTGTGGGGTGCCTCGGGTCGATTCTCTCGCCTACCCTGTTCAACATCTATATGAAGCCGCTGGGTGAGGTCATCAGTGGTTTCGGGGTGAGTTATCATCTGTACGCTGATGATATTCAGCTGTACTTTTCCACCCCGGACCACCCCAACGAAGCAGTCGAAGTGCTGTCCCGGTGCCTGGAAGCTGTACGGGTCTGGATGGGGAGAAACAGACTCAAGCTCAATCCCTCCAAGACGGAGTGGCTGTGGATGCCGGCACCCCGGTACAGTCAGCTGCATCCGCAGCTGACTGTTGGGGGCGAGTTAGTGGCCCCAAAGGAGGTGGTTCGCAACTTGGGCGTCCTCCTGGATGGACGGCTGTCCTTTGATGAACATCTGGCGGCCGTCTCCAGGAGGGCCTTTTACCAAGTTCACTTGGTCTGCCAGTTGCATCCCTTCCTTGACCGGGATGCCTTATGCAGTCACTCACGCTCTGGTTACGTCTCGGTTGGATTACTGCAATGCTCTCTACATGGGGCTGCCCTTGAGGTGCACCCGGAGGCTGCAGTTAGTCCAGAATGCGGCTGCGCGAGTAGTAATGGGAGCCGCGCGTGGCTCCCACGTAACACCACTGCTCCGTAGTCTGCACTGGCTTCCTGTGGTCTTTTGGGTGCGCTTCAAGATTTTGGTTACCACCTTTAAAGCGCTCCATGGCTTAGGACCCGGGTACTTACGAGACCACCTGCTGTTACCCTATGCCTCCCACCGACCTGTACGCTCTCATAGAGAGGGTCTCCTCAGGGTGCCGTCCGCCAAACAATGTCGGCTGGCGGCCCCCAGGAGTAGGGCCTTCTCTGTTGGAGCATCGACGCTCTGGAATGAACTCCCCCCTGGCCTACATCAAGTGCCTGATCTTCGGACCTTCCGTCGTGAGCTAAAAACATACTTATTTATTCAAGCGGGACTGGCATAATAGTTTGATTTTAAATTGGGGTTTTATTAATATTTTTAATATTTTTAATTTAAATTTTAATTATCAGCTGTTTTCGTAATTTTGCTATGTTTTAATTCATTTTTAATTGTACATATTTTGTATTTTATTTCTGGCTGTACACCACCCTGAGTCCTTCGGGAGAAGGGCGGTATAAAAATTTAATAAATAAATAAATAAAATAAATAAATAAACAAAATATCTTAAGCCACCAGACTTGAAATCCTGGGTTTAGAAAATTTAGAACTCCTCATCCTTCGGCATGACCTGAGTATAACTCATAAAATCATCTGCTACAATGTCCTTCCTGTCGAAGACTACTTCAGCTTCAATCGCAACAATACACGAGCCTACAATAGATTTAAACTTAATGTGAACTGCTCCAATCTTGATTGTAGAAAATATGACTTGTTAATGCCTGGAATGCACTACCTGACTCTGTGGCCTCTTCCCAAAATCCCCAAAGCTTTAACCAAAGACTATCTACTATTGACCTCACCCCATTCCTAAGAGGTCTGTAAGGGGCGTGCATAAGAGCACCAGCGTGCCTACCGTTGCTGTCCTAATGTTCCCTTTGATTGTATCCAATTTGTATGGTTATTTCATGCTTATACTTATATATACTGTTGTGTTTGATAAATAAATAAAATAAATAAATAAACAAATAAAACTTTCTTAATGGGTCCATATGTCGTATGAGTGTTTTTTTAAACCAGAAAATTGGTTACTGGGAAACCACAATTTCATAATAATTTCCAGCTAGTAGTTCTGGGTCAAAATATTTTACAATGATTTTACTGAAATCATTTCTAACAATATTTGGGATTTATATTTCAAATATACATGTTTACACTATTATGGTTTTCACAGCTTTTGGTTTATGTTTATGCATTTTCATGATCAATAATCTATACTAATTTCTCAGTTTAACAAAAAAAGCTTTTAACTCAATTGTATTATAGTTATTGTAACCATATTTATTGTCACTTTATTAAATAGGAAAGTGTATGCCATTTTTCTAAATAGTTTCATTTGCTCATATTTTCTTTAATCCAAATGAATGAAATTAGAATAAACAGTTTTGGAGTCATCTGTAATCATGAGCTGATTAATGGAGTTTGGTTTCCTAGCCATTATTCATTCATGAACACCTGATATCTTTCTCATAAACAAATTGTGTTTGTCCAAATTAAGAAATTAAATGAAGCATTTGATGAGTTTATGATTGACCCTTCTAAGTTGGAACCCATTTGTCAATGTCATTAACTTACAAAACTGTTTGACAAATGTGCTGTCTAAGGAGCATGTGGATTTATTATGATTTCTGATTAATGCATACTGCAAGCCAAATTAGGAGATTGTAATAATTTTTATTCTCATTTTAAGTCAGTGAAGATTTTCATCCCTGATAAAATGCATTTATCTGCTTGCAGATTTATAGTTGATTATAAGAATCAACTATAGCTTTAAGAATATATTTAAATATAGTGCTTCATCTTTTAATATTACTTTTTCTAAAATGCTCATATAACTAATTGGTTTTTAATTATTATTATTTTAACCGCTACCAGATAATAATTTATATTTCTACAATTATATAAAAAGTGAATTACAATTTCTTATTAAATTAATAAAATTAATATTATCAATGTTCTTTTCACAGAAGAGCACAGTATTTTAAACTCATGGTTGTCAATATTTAGCAAGATATATTTTGATGGAGTTTTTTGTTTGGTTTTGTTTTTAGATTTTCTACTTAAAAGCACTTTAGTGGGTCAGAACAAAAATCTATTTAATCCATCATTCTGGCCAGCCAATCTGACGATCAAATGCAGAGGGCATGAAATCTGCCCCGTGCTTTCCAGTGACACTCAACATGCACAGAAAATATGGGGGGGAGGGGGGAATTAATATTGCTCCTAAATAGAAAACCACTTGTTGGTTTTTAGTGAGAAAAATAACAGACAATTTAGGTCATTCCTTGTTTGGGTTATGGAATATGTTTTGCATGACTAATTACATAATATGTAATGTTATGCTGCTTAACTGGATGCAATATAGTCCTACTGTATTCTTCCAAGGCACTCAGAGAATGTGCACAGATAACTCTCAATTTACTACTGCAATTTGGACCGGAATGATGATTATAAAGCAATGCACCAACGTGACCAAATCTAATTTTATCACCATATTTATATTGTTAACAAAATGAATAATGCAGTTGTAAGTCTGTATCCATTCTCCAAAAAGGTTACTTTTTGTTGGAAACTGGCAAAAAAAATTACAAATTGTATCACATGATGAGGCATTGCAACCAGTTGTAAATGCAAACTGGTTGCCAAATTTCCTAAAGTGTTCAAGTGCCCAAATGTGGGGGTGGGGGGGGATTTTAAAATGGTCAGAAGTATTCACGATCCGCAAAGCACTCATTCCAAGACCATCACAATTTAAGCAACTGGTTATTAGTCAACGGCTACTTCTATATGGTTTAACAATCTCCAAATCAGTTATGATAGAAATCAACCTAGTGCTCTTTATTGTAACGAAAACTGTGCCCAAAATGGGACTCATTATGTTCTCTAAAACATACATAAATGGACAGCTGATGGATTATTCAGAAGAAAATTGCTGTTATGCTTGGAATTTCAAAGGAACATATGGGTTACAGTATTAATGTCCTTCAGTGCTGGAAGATTTGTAAAAAATGAGTTCCTTGCATGTTTACAGCAGAGATTAAAATTTCAAGAACTGAAATTTGCCAGAAAGTGTTGTCATGCTACAAGAATTAAGGTGAGGTGTTTTTTCACAGAAATGTGAAAACCAGCAAAACATGGGCTTATCATTATGTCTCAGGAACAAATCATAAGGCTAAGGAATATAATCACCAAGGTTCACCAGCCCTCCTCCTCCCTCTCCCAAATAAAACCAAGGCTTTAGTATACAAACTCACGTTTATAGATTTTGGGAATGCAGGTGATCTTATTCATATGGCAATGTTCTGTCCCCTCCTGGCCTCAGCCATGCAAGCTGGCTAAATGAGCCAGTAATTGAGTTCACGGCTGCTATCAGTCCTGGCAGGGAATCTGCAGCTGCCTGCCAAAGTCTCCCTTTATCTCAGGGTTGCCAGGCAACCAGGAAGTCAGCAGTCCAGGCCGAATGTTCAGCTCAATTCTCCATGAGTTAAAGAGTTCAGCTCACTTCTCCACGAGTCAAATAGTTCAGTTCAATTTTCGCTTGTCACGGAACAGAAGAGCAGCCAGGGCTGCTTTTATACTCTGTGGGGTGTGGCTTTGTGACTCAGCACTTCCTAGGCCTGCCCCCCCTGCTTCTGTTGTTCCCACCTCTCCTGCCTACAAAACCTAGGGCCTGATTACCATCAGCCGGGTCTGGAGGCGTGGCCTGGAGGGGGAAGAGTCAGGGGACGGAGGCCTCGTTATCTCCTCCACCTGGCCTGCCTCTGGCTCCTGGAGCTGAGCCAGGGAAGCTGGTGCTCCAGAGGTAAGTCCTGATGGTCCTTCCCCCTCACTTTCCGAGTCACTTTGGCAGGGGGCCCGGCTCGGGGGGCACAGACACAACAGGCTTCCTTTGTACCTGACCTGCTACCAGGTAAGATAACTACACTGTAACACTCATAACGTTGAAACAACAATTAATGATTTGGAACAAAAAGGAACTTTTGCTGTAGCATGACAATGTTAGGCCCCACATGGCACCTAAGGTGTTGGATCTCACTATGTTACCTATCTGCTATGCGGTTCAGAGATGCAATTTCTGTCCTTTTCTAAAATTAAGGGAATACAGGTAGTCCTTGACTTTCTACCACAATTGAGCCCAAAATTTATGTTGATAAGTGAAACATTTGTTAAGTGAGCTTTGCCCCATTTTATTGCTTTCTTGCCATGGTCTTGCCCCCTTTCTTGCCATGGTCGTTAAGTGAATCATTGCAGTTGTTCAGTTAGTAATCTGGTTGTTCTGTGAATCTGACTTCCCCATTGACTTTGCTTGTCAGAAGGTTGCAGAAGCTGTTCACATGATCCCAGGATCATGTTCATAAATATGAACCAATTGCCAAGCATCCAAATTTTGATCATGTTACAATGGGGATGCTGCAACAGTTATAAGTGTGAAAAATGGTCATAAGTGCCATAGTAACTTTGAACAGTCACTAAACTTTTGTAAGTTGAGAACTACTTATAGTATTGTGGGCATCTGTTTGAATCAGATGAAGAGGACTGTCAGCACTTGTTTGAAGACAAAAGTTGTGGAATTCTTTTATTATAGCTTTAAGAAACATGTCCATCGTTGGCAAAATTATCTAGTGAATTGTGATTATGTAGAGAACTAAGTGCAGGTGACAAGAATTTCTGTTTCAGAGGAATTAAATTAAACATATTAAACATCTCTGTTATGGTGTGCAGACATTTTTCATTCAACACCTATATTGTGTGTGTATGTGTGTCTGTGTTATTAAAAGTAGTACATACTGTGCAAATCTGTTTCCTCTTTGACTTCTTTTTGAGAATATATTTTTACCTTTTTCTTCAAAACTTCCTGTTTTTGCATGATATGTAAGTGGCATCCCTAACTATAGATTCAAATTAATTAATTGGGAGTTAGAACTGAATATCTTCTACATTCACATATAAAATGTTCATTTTGCTTGTTACTAACACACTTCTGGCCTCATATACTTTAGGTAATATAAAATGGTGCTTTTGTTTAATTGAGAGCATTCACATATCTGTGTAGATTTCTGTTTGTCATAATTATCAGGGACAGAATTATAATTGCTCTAGATCTATGCCTGCAGCTTGTGTGATAAGATCCCATTTTGCTATGCGTTTATATTTTTTAATATAATAACATGTCAATTATTAACTACCCTGTTCCTAAAAACAATAAAGTGTATCAATAAGGAAAATATATTTGTCCTCCCCCTCCTCATCCCATGATAATTCCAGAGGAAATACTTGCTACTAGACAAATTAGCTTCAGTATTTTAAACTTTTTCATTTTTTGCCTTGGTCAAATCTAAAACATGCCTTTAAGCCATATGCTATTGTTACTTTAAAGTCTTTACTTTAAAAAAAAATATGATAAAATTAGCTGTACTCTCCAGCAGATTAATTTGCTAAATTCAGCTGTGGTAGGTGATTATTGCCAGGTTGCAGCCAAATAAAGCCTAAAGCATCATATTAACTGTGCTATTTATATGGATCTTAATACACTATGAATAAAAGCCTCAATTACTAAGCACTTTTGAGTCCTGACGAGGCAGTCCCATGCTGTTAATGGTATCTTTATAACCTTTTTAACTTCTTGTTTTCTCTGACAGAGCTGAACAGTAACAGCAGTGGATTTGCCTTTGGCAAACGAAAACTCATTTTGAGACAATAATAATTATTTACTATTTAGATAGATGGCAGTAAAATTTCTCTGAATGAGATTTCCCTGAGAAAATACAAACTGATTAAATTATGTTCTTTAATGGAGTGGTGAAGCATGTAGTACTTGAAACAATGAGGCTGATGTTTCCCATCCTTTTTCATTGTAAAAGTAAACTGTTTTTAAGTTATCTAAATGATACATTTAATTTAAAATCTTATCCTTGATATTGCTTAATATTTCAGATTTCCATAAAAATACACATTGTGAAATGTTGCAAAAAGCAATTCTTTTTAAATAGTTTATTTAATTATGGATTGGATTGGATTAGATTGTATTTTACATAGCTAATTCATTCTTACTGGAAGGAATATAGATAACAACACTGCTTTGATTCATTAAATTAATATAAATATATGTGCTTTTGGGGGAAAAATTGTGAATGCAAAATGCACAGTTTCATTGTTGAATAGAATTTGTTGTATTAGTCTTTGATTTATAACTTGAAGTATACTTAAAGAAAAACATTTGTTTTAAGTACTTACTTATAATACAAGAAGACAGCATTGTATATTGGATGCTAATGCTAAAAACTTCATAAAGGTGTGGGCACTATGTAATCCTCCAGTTATTGGCAAACCTCAATTTTTAGCATTTTCTGACACTGACTATGCTGCCGAAACACTTGGGAAATGAAGTTTAGTGATACATGGAACACTGAAATGTAATCTTATAACCATTCTTTTATACAAACTAAAGGACTATTATCTTTTACTATTGTATATAGTTTAGAACAGTATTTGCATTAATGGAATTAGCAGCATTTATAACTGTAAATATAAGATAGCTAGTAAATCTGTTTTCTTTTTTACTTTGAATGATTCTTTCTTGAATAGATCATGTTTAATATAAAGATGTTTGACAGCTTTTTATATGGAAACAACAGATGAACCTGGTTTCAATCCTGCTGTAATTTAGCCATTCTTTATATAACTGAGCTAAACCATAAGTTGATGCCATTTGGAATTAAGTAATGAAAATTACTTGAAGGAAAAGGAAATGACAAATGAGAAGGGCATATTTCTGCTAGAAAAAAGTTAGAATCTCAGAACAATAGTAGTAGTAGTTAAAAGGTGAGTTATTATGTGAATGTGACAGAAAGTATATAGGTTTATTATTCTTATGACTGCAAATGACTAAATCAGATAATCATTCTGTTGCACAAGTATTTGTGACTCCATTCTTGAGATGTTTATTTCATACAAATATACAATATTAAATGTGTAATTGATGATCTGGATAGCAACAATTAACAGGTGTGGTAAAAGCTGGAAATTAAATGAAAATGTATTCAAAATTCATACTAGGATTTAAATGTCATACAATATTGTTTTTGAATGTTTTTTAGAATGTTGACTTGAACTGATTGGTTTTATAGTTTTAAATATTATTATTATAAACTGCCCAAAGTTGGGTAGTGGGCCGTAAGGAAATCATGTAAAGTAAAATGCAATAAAACTCTTCACTGTAACACTTAGTATTTATACACAAGCCCTAATTTGCTACTGTGTAACTATTTTTTTTTATCCAGTGAAATAATACAGTAGTTATTGTGGAAAATAGTAGCAATTATATTGGTAAAAATGATAACTAATCAATGTTTTACCATTTCTAAAAATAATAATTCACCTGTGATATTAATATCCAACAGCAAGAAACATTGGAAAAAATTGTTATGATGAAATCATTAAAACTACCTGTTAACCTCTAGAGCCCTCACTCATGTCTTTTAATTTACTATTTATAAAGAGATTTAAGGGATCAATAGGAAGATCTGTTGGCGATATTAAATTTAATTAGAGTAATCAAAAACTATGCTCAGAGCATGAAAACTGCCAGGGAGAGCTTCAGAAAGAAAGTGGTGTCAGTATAACCTCTTTTACTTGTCCATAAGCACTAACCTAAAAAAAGTCCCAAATGGGGCACGTAGTTGGTTATTTCATCGACTTTGATCTGTTTTGGGGGCAGTTTATTTTCCCATACTACCACTGATCAATGATTTCCTTTCAGCACAGATGTAATTAAACAGTTCTGCCCAGTTTGTGTTCTGTTGTCTGGAAATTTATTATTCTGGGGATATAAAGAAGATCAATATATTGCAGTAGTCTTGTTTTAAAACAGTTCAGAATGGATCCTACTGACAGGGTAAAGTGTAGGGCAAGACAGGAAACAAAGCTTCAGGACACAAACAAGATGTTTACCTTGTACTTTAAACTTATCTACTCACAGCACATCCTGCTTGGCCATTAATAGTTGGTAATCTATTTTTTCCTCAATGTTTTAAAACTAATATAATCTGCTTGTTTGCATTGTTATATTAATACATTGTTTGCCTTTATAAATATATATTTTATAAAAGTAAGCAGTTATGAACTACAGGTATTCCTTGATTTAGTACCACAATTGAGACTGGGATTTCCATTGCTAAGCAATGTGAACTTAAAGCATGATGTCAAGTGTCCATGTCACTTAGCAATGGCAACCCCAGCAGCCCTGGTTACTATCATAACTCCAGATGCATGGGAAGTGGAAGGTGTCCTATGTAACGAATGTGTGGGTGCTGCGGGGGGGGGGGTGTTTTATCTGGACAGAGCAGGAGAGCCACAAAGGATGGAAATAATGTTGATATCCATTCCAAAGAAAAGCTAGATGATAGAATGTCAAGAATCATATTTCATTTATTACACACATTAATCTGCATGTTTGGAATAGACAGACTTTAGGAAGTCTGGAGGCTTGTAGCTCTCTCTGTTAATGATATATCTTTTTTCAGCAGACCAGTGGTTATTAATTACTGAATTCATACTCTGCTTTTTTATGGTTTACTATCACTCCTATGAGTCAGCAATTGAGCAGAGAGCCAATCACCAAAGCAGACCAGGGAGCAGGTGAGGACAGACTCAGATAATGAGGAGCCTGATCCTGGCAGGGCACCTAGCCCCAGGATATGCAGAAATTTCAAAGCCCAGAGTAAAGGCTTTTCAAGAAGCAAAGATAATGCCCCTACTACAGCCACACATGCAGCTGGGGCTGCTGAGGAGCTGCCTCCAGGACCTTGCTTTCTATTGAAATAACTCTTCAAAAATGGACCAGCATTTCCATAGACTTGTTCTATTCTCAGACTTAGATTGGCTTGTAGAATTTTGGTGTTTGAATCTTCAATTAACACAGACCACAGAAACCATTGCCTCATTGGCTCTCCACCATCTAACTCTGCTCTTGTTTCTAAGAGCTATGACTGGACAGGACTCTCTGGTTTTCTACCCTTGGATTCTTGAAAGAATGGCTTTCACCTGTACCTCCTCCCTAGCTAGGAGGCAGGATCTTACTTTCCCTGTGTTTTTTCTGGACCTGAGCATTCACCAAAAACTCAACCTACCTTCTTAGCTATTGCAATTCAAATTCCGTCATTAAATCAATTGCAATTTGCTATTTTGAGATTGCTCAGTCTAGAACAGATCATATTCCCCTGAGAAATGATGGTCAGGGTTACTACTAATAAAATAAAGCAACTGTGAAAAAAAGATATGACTCATTCAAATTAGCAGCTGGCAAATTTATACACAAACATTATGCTTAAATAAAAATATTTTTTGCTAATTGGTAGAATGTAAACAGATACAGGATATAGGAACATTCAGAGAAGACTTCCATTTTTGCAAGAAATGTGACTCGGATGTATCAGGACTAAAAGAAAAGTCTTTTTTAAAGCTTTTGTAGCCCGTCTCCAACAGTTCTACCAATTTATCCTAATCCTATTTTCAGACACATTTCAGATTTTATTTTTTTATTTTTTTAAATAATTTTTTATTTCCATTTTTCAACATCATATTTATGTACAAATTATTATCCATCATTAATCATTAATTTTTATTTATTACTGATTCAGGCCTGCCCGACTGCCACTTCCTTACTACACAATCTCCCTCTCTACCCTCTACTACTTTCCCATCCTTCATCTCCTTCACTTTACTATTTCCTCTCCTCCTTCTCCACTCCTCCCTTCTTCCACCCTATCTAACCCTCTTATTCCCCTCCTCCTTCTCTACACTTTCCTACCTACTTTCTTCCCTCCTTCTACTCCTCTCTCCTTTTCTTCCTGAAATGTCAGTCGAGCATCCCCAATATCATTTTAAATTTTTAATTTCATATCTTCAAAATTACTGTACATTAATAATCAATCCATGTATCATTTCCCCTTCCCCTCCTCCCCTCCCCCAGACTTCCCAGAGCAAATACCGGTATTATGACCAACAATCACAAGCTAAAGTATACAAAATATACATAACCTCCCACCTTAAAAAATTTAAAACTATAAATCCCCTCACAATAAAAATAAAAAGATAGGAAAGAATAATAAAAAACGAAAAGAAAAGAAAAGAAAAGAAACAATACCAACTTCACATATTACTTCTTCTTACAGTCCATTTTTAAAATTAATCCATCTTCTCAAATTCAATTTTTTTTTCCACTTGTATATTCCTTCAAATTTCATAAGTCCATTTCTCAAATTACAGTCCATCTTCTCGAACTCAAATTTTTATCACTTATATATTTCTTCAATTGCCATAACATTTAATGTCCATTCTTCTTACAGTCCATTTTAAAAATTAGTCCATCTTCTAAAGTTCAAAAAAATTTTCCCCCGCCCACTTGTATATTCCTTCAAATTTCATGTCCATTTCTTAAATTACAATCCAGCTTCTCAAATTCAAATTTTCATCACTTATATATTTCTTCAATTGTCATAAGATTTAATATTCAATCTTCCAATACTACTCCATCAATCAAATATCAAGCAAATAATCATTTAAACTACATCCACAATATAACAGTAAACAGTTAAAATCATTACATCCACATTATCTAAATTCATAAATTTCACTTTCCATCCTTCACAATTGAGTAATATCATCCCATAGATTTATACTATACAAATAGCAAATAACAAAAATCCTATAATTTATATCCTAAACAAATCAATTCCAAAAATTAACCATAATCATCATATTCACATCTTAAACATTCCTCCCATCTTCCATTCTATTTTCCATCATTTCCAAACCAGCTAACTTAGCATCTAACAACAAAGGATTCCCACTCTTTAAAACATTAATATAAAAATGTCTCGCTTTCATAACTGAATTAAGAAAATACTTTCTACCTCTAAAATTCACTGACAAACCCATTGGGACTTACCATCTAAAATATATCTGATATTTCTTAAACTCATCCACCAAAAAAGCAAATTCTCTTCTGTTTCTTAACATTTTAGGAGGAATTTCCTTCATCATTTTTATATCTTGTCCCAATATCTGAAATTTATTTTTATAAAAGGCTTGCAAAATTTCATACCTAACCTTTTTAGTTGTAAAATAAATAACCACATCCCTAGGTACTCTATTTTGTCTTGCCCACCAAGAATTAACACGATAAATTCTTTCAATATTAGTCTCAAAATCTTCTGGCTCCACACCCTTTATCTGGGCAAAGGCTTGCGTAAAAATCTCCTTTAAATTTTCCTTCCTATTTTGTTTCAACCCCCTCACCCTTATAGCATATTCCATTAATCTATATTGTAATATTACTCTTTCTTCATCTGCCCTATCTACCTTTGCCTTTATATCTTCCATCTTATTATCTAAGTTCCAATTGTTTTGATTTTTTTGAATTTCTTCTATTTTCCTTTGCAACTCTAAATTAGCTTTATTAATTTCTGCAAGATCATCCTGCATCTGAATACAAGAGCTTAATATTTGCGCAATTGCATCCTTTACCATTTTCATTTCCCTCTTCTGCTCTTCCACCACTTCCTTGAAATCCAACATCTCTTTCTCTATTTCGTCAAATTTTTGATCTATTTCTAAAAAGTGACTCTCCAAAAACTCCTGTAAAGAATTTCTTACTTCCTTTTTGATTTCTTCTTTTAATTTTTGAATCTGAGCTGAAGAAATTTCAAAGTTTTTAATGACTTTTGGCACTATTTGCTTAAAAGCCATTTAAAAAAAAAAAGATAGCTTAATAATAGACCAAGAAAAAGAAAGAAAAAAAATTAGAAAAGAAAGTTTCAAAAAAACTTATCTTCTAAATCACTATAATCCCAAAGAAGAAGAAAAAATATAAATCATAAGATTCTCATTTCTTCCATTTAGTCAGTATCTTCCTATATATCTTCTATTTCGACACACTTTTGGCACTATTTGTTTAAAAGCCATTTTTTAAAAAAAAATATAACTTAATAACAGACCAAGAGAAAAAAAAATACTTAGAGAAAAAAAAATTCAAAAAACTTTTCTTCTAAATACTATAATCCCAAAGAAAAAGAAAAGATATAAATCATAAAATTCTCATGTCTTCCGTTTAGTCAGTATGTTTCTATGTATCTTCTTTCTTCTATTTCAACACTAGCCGTTAGTAAGCATTTCTACTTTCGTTTTCAATACACACATTCCACTTCTCTCTCCTATCTTCGCAGCAAATAAATCCTCAGGGGCTTACAATCTTCTTACAAACAAGTGCTAGAACTCCAGTTTCTGCTCCGTCCACGTTACAATCCATCATAAATCAATTCCTGCCGTGGAAATTGGACGCTTCGTTTGTTTGCCATAAAGGCAAATGCCTCACCCAGCCAGGAGCTTATCAGGTTATAGAAGGAGAACTTCCCGCAAGCTTTAAAAGCTTATTAGGGCATCTCAACCTCAACTTAATTGCTCATCTTTCCTTCTTTGCCCGAAGGAAAGAATTCCAAGCTGTCGGACCCAGATTTACGATGTCCTGACAGCTTTACAGACTAGGGAGTTAGCACCTAAATTATAGCTGCTCTCCACGAAGCGGAGCCAAACCGGAAGTCCCAGACCCATTTCGGATTTTAAACATCCATATCCATATAACTTCCTACTAATCTTGGTGTAGAATAATCAGCTGTATTCTCTTGTATATTCTTCTTTACAATGATTCTTTAATGTTCTGTGGTTTTGACGTAAGTGAATGATTCAGGAATTTTCTTGGCTTAATGGAAATTTAAATCTAATTTAGATCATCCTAACCTCCGATTTTCAGTCTAAATATTCTAATGTGGCAAATTATTTGTTTCCATTATAACTTCAGTTTTCAATCAGATGTTACATTCTGTTCATTAGCAAGGGATTACAAACAATGCAATCTATATAATATTTAAATCTGAATTACTGATCTGTCACTGATTTTGAGTTTACGTTTTTCTTAACTATTCAAGTAAAATAAAACATATTTTAAATTGTTCAAAGGTCTAAATTACAAAGATTTGCACAATAGCAAACTCAGATGTAGTACACAAAACCTTACATGTTTTAATCAGTAAATCAGAAAAGGTGCTACCAAGCTCTTTCTGGTTTTTGGCTGTTATACATCTTTTATCCTCTGTAAAAGATAAAACTTGTGCTATGTAAGTGGCAAACTTACTATGTAAGTTTCAAAAGGGACATTTCAATTAAGTGTGGGGAGAAATAGAAATACAGGATATAATTTCACATTTGCTTTTCTAGTTTTTTTTAACGAAAAATTGGCTACTTTATATATGTTAAAATAATTAATATGAGTTATATTTTGCATATTTTCCTTTAGTCTTAATTTTAGATCTTCAGACTTTATATTTTATTCCAGGGATGTCAAATGCAAAGCCGCAGTTCTGTTCAGACTCTTCCACATTTCCACACTTATTACAGCTAGTCCTCGACTTATAGCCACAATTGAGCCCAAAATTTAACAGTTGTTAAGTGAGTTTTGCTCTATTTTAAGACCTTTCTTGCCACAGTTATTAAGTGAATCATTGCAATTGTAAGTAAGTAATATGATGTTAAGTAAATCTGGCTTCTCCACTGACTTTGCTTTTCAGAAGGTTGCAAAAGCTAATTATATGACCCTGGGATATTGCAACTGTCTTAAATATGAGTCAGTTGCCAAGTGTCTAAATTTTGATCACATCATCATATGGATGCTGCAATGGTCATAAGTCACTTTTTTCAGTACCATTGTAACTATGAATGGTCTCTAAATGAACTGTTGTAAGTTGAGGACTGCCTCTATTTCTTTCGAATCTCCATTTTCTTCTGATTTAGACTTCTCTATTTAACCCTTCCCAATTTTGTCTGTTGTACCTGTGTATCTGCTTTTGTTTCTTAATTCTCTACAACAGGGATATCAAACTTGTGTCGTCATGGCGGTGTCACATGATATATCGGGACTTTTTTCCCCCTTTGCTAAACCGGGCATGGGCGTGGCCAGCATGTGATGCATCAAGCTCGCAGGCCACAAGTTTGATAGCCCTGCTCTACAATAATCTATTCAACTGGAATTTGTTTGCAAATGTTTTTTAAATATATCCTTTTCTGCTTAAATCTTAAATTATGATCATTCAATTTATTCATGACTGATTTCACTGATTCTTTTAATCTCTTGTTTCCCTTGCTCTGACAGTTACCTCTTTAAGTCTTTTTTTTTTCTAGAGGATGTAGTCATGGACATTCAGTTCTTCAAACTTTTATTTTCTAAAATGCCTGTGAATGCTCTAATAGTATCTTACCTATCGGTTGCAGTGGTTCTTGGATTCTTGGCATTATGTGTGCATCTGTTTGTGTTTCTTGTTGTGTATGTTTGTTAGGATAATGCACAATAATTTTCTTTGAAAGGGGTTTGTGTCCAATCTTTTGAATGCCGAAGACCTTCTTAATTAATAATACTACAGTATATTTATTCAAATGGTGTATTTTTAAAAAGAACGAGCCACCTAAGCTGTAGTTAATCTAAAAGAAGCAAACACATTCTTTGCCATCTTGCCTTTTTAATGTGCCTTTTTAACCCTTTACTTCAGGGTTAACTTTCTATAGGTAAATAGGAGACACACTGCAGCTGTGCAGTGCTTCAAATTTGATTTCTGAATATTGCTTTGGAGTGGACAGGAATATGAAAAGTGCTTGTCTGCAATACTGCAGTAATGTGATTCTGGAGAAAGACATAACTGCTTCATGGTGATGCAGAGAGATGCTAGATCTACATACCTGCGTACTCTGAGATATTATTTGGAAATCAGATCTGACGATCTATGCATCTTTAGTATTTTTATTACAAAATGAGCTATCTGAAGATAGATTTATTTTTATTTATTAACAGTACTTCTAGACCACCCCAATGTGTATAATTTTTTTCCCATATAGATGGGCAACTATCTATAACATATTTTTTTATTATCAGACATATTGTATTTATGCTTGATAATTAGAAATAATGTTTTCATCTGCTATATATGGTTCCCATTATGAGAAGAAACTGCACTCTAACATAACATGGTATTGTATTAAAATTAAATGTATAAATTCATTTCACTCCTCTTCATAAACACATCAAAGGGTTTTTATAGTGTGGTTAACTAACCACTTAATATATTAAATAGCACAAAGAAAACTACTCAAACTCCTACATAAAGAAAATGTTGCATTAGTTTTTATTGTAAGACTTAGTACATTGAAATGTTTCTCATCTTAAGAATATAGTGCAAGGTGTTTTTTTTTTTAAAAAAACTTTCTTTTTCCTGATGACTAAAAATAACATCACAAGCATGTGGGTTATATTGTTAATTGTTTTGACCATAGAATTAATTTTAAAGTCAAAGGGTGCCTTGCTTTTTCATCATTTGTAGCACAGAATATTCAGCATGTCACAGATGTTCATGAATAATGTCCATTTAAAACTGTTGGCAAGAGTGCTGGTGAGTTGGCTAGATGAATTAAATGTTGGGGGGATCTGACAGGCAGCACGCTGCTTTGTGATCATTCCAAAGTTCTAATAATCTCCCTCACCTACTCTGCCTGCCACTAATGAAAGAGAATAGGTGATTGCACCTCAGGCTATGTTCTGCGCCTAATGACTCCTCGAAAGGCAGATTTATGAAGAAAAAATTAACTTTGAATGAGGATTGAATTGGCCCTGACAGTCTGATAGACTGTGACACAGATTCGGTGGCAAAACAGACGTAGCTCTAATTGATTATCAATATTTTAAGCAAAGTGATGAAAATAAGCATTAAGTGATGAGAAACACGGTCTTAATACAGTAGTAGTAACCAGGATTTGTAAAGTCTTTGGGGAGGTTTATCTGATTGTATCACATCCTGCTGCTATAAGTTGTATATCTGCATTCTATTCTCTCTTCCCCCCCTCCTCCAATCGTACAGATCTAAGATTAGAAAGTTAACATTCCTGGTAAATTTAGTTTTTCTAGATTTAAATAATTTAAATTAATGGACTTAGAAGATGCTTGCTAGCTTCAAGATTTATATATATATATCAGGTCAATTATATTTAGAAATTTGTATGCTAAAAATCCAGGGTACCAAAACTTGGCACAATTTAAATTTATTTATAATGTTTCTCAATAAAATTTATGTGGCTCAAAGCATTATTTGAAAAACTGCATTTTTATTGGACCTTCCCATGATGATGTTGCATTATTTAATATGATTCCAAATATTGTTTGGTGATATATGTGTGTATTTTGTTTATAGCTAATGAACAAAATAATGCTATAACTAGTATATGACATTATCCATTGAACAAATGTACAAGAATTATATAGAGAGTTTTCAGCAAGTTTAAACATATGCTGTACATTTGCTGTACATATAACTATAAATATAAATTAATTCAATCTGAGAAAAAGATATGAAAACAAATATTTAGTAGCACGATTTTCATCTAAATTTTCCAAAATATCATTGTATCTGTAGAAATACAGTCAAAATGAGTATCATCTGCTTGCTTTGAAGCAATACTTTTTTCTAATTTTTTTTATATTTATTAAAAGTATTATTTGCTTTTATTCCAGCATAATTTTTTCTAGCTGCATTCATGGGGAAACAGATGAAAATATTTTAGTTTAATTTAATACTTCAGGATTAGACCAGCAACCAAAAATGAGTGATTTATCCGTCATTGCATTTGTTTCATTCCAACAGACAGACTGCATGCTTAAATAAAGATATAAATTATTCTTGTTGCGCCATCTAGTGAATATCTGGTTCTTTATGAATAAGTGTTGCCTTCATGATTCATTGACAGTATCTAAATGGAAGTCATTAAAATAGAATCAGAAGTTTAATACTCTTCTATTCTAGCTCTTAGACTTCTTTATTTGCAATTTCTACTCTAACCTATTATTTACTTTTTTGAAAATCAAAGCGTATGGAATTATTTTATTACATTACTTGCAGTGCTGCTAATTCTCCTTTTAAGTTTATAAAAGCAAAAAAAAATATTCCTAAATATAAATAATATAGTTATATAAGAAAGGTCATGGGAAACTATGTAGAAATGTTCACAGCATGACTATTTTATATTTATATTACGTACAGCGACTGAAAGCTTTTCCAGAGGATTTATCTAAAAACATGGTTTTGTCCTTAAATTGAAGCTCTGCTTTTGTCCTTGTAGTTGGAACAAAGACCTGGATAACACATTATAATCTAATTATGCTTGTACTAACAAATTATAGTATGACGGAATTAAATATCACTTATTATATAATATGGTTACCTTTCAGTATTTCCATTTTTCTTGGGGGAGGGGAGCAGGAGATACCCCTCCATGTAACTAATTAACAATGAACTCACTGAGATTGACATGATAAACATGCATAGGATGATGTTTTAAATCAGGAAAAATGTAAATATTTGTACTCCTAAAATACACTAAAGAAAAAGATACCTTTCACAGTCTTCTTGTTGTTAAAATCTAGGTTCAGTATTATCTAAATCTGATTCTTTTTTGAAGGATCTAATCTGGACTTTTGTTCACAGATTTTACATATAGTAATGATAGTGAATTTTGGACAGGAAAACAGAAATTAAAAATGTGCAAATGCACATATTTTCAATAGATGTTTCATTTTCCTTAATTTTGAAGTTTGGCTTGATTTTTAATATTGCTCAGATTTTGTTTATACTTTACAATTACATTTCCTAAAATCAAAATAGTATATGATTAAATCCTATTGTTAAAAATTGTATATTTCTGTTCTGTTGAATTTCCCCCCAAAATAAAGGCAGTTATCTTTGCTATTTGTAGGTTTGACATGGTTTCATTAATACTAATAAGTAATTGGTTCCATATAAACAAAGCCTATCTATATAGGGTTGACTATATTCTTGAGGTTATATTTTATTGAATGTGACTCATTAATTGATTCTCTAATGTGTGATATTGCATGTTATACTATATGATATTTCATTTATTTAAAAAAAGACCTTGCAATCCACTGCTATTAAAGACCGATGTGCACATTTGTGTTCATGACCTAGTAGTAGTAAGCATTTCTCTTTTCAAACTAATGAATCAGAATACTGTGGCATCTTAAAGACTAATAAATGGAATGTATAATTTATTAATCTTTCAGATGCCACTGTGTTCTGATTTTCTACATAGATACACAAAAAAAGAACATAGATTATATAAAAGAGGGCTTCCTTCTCAAAATTAATTACTTTAAGCTTTGATATGCATAGTCTCCACTTGACTTTCCTGTATTATTTTTTATAGTCACTATCCTTAAATACCAAGCTGTGGTGACAGTTCTGTAGCCCCTACGACAGGTTACACTGGCAGCTACATTGTGGAAAAGAAGCTGGAAATACACAGTGTGGGGAATATAATTTCTTTCAAGGAGCTGTCATTTCTTCCTTTTTTTTCCTCTTGATTAACAATTTCTACATAAATGATGAAAAAGAGGCAAATAAATGAACTTTTCTACCTTGGTGAAAGTTTACTAAAGATTGGAAAATTGTTGGAGAAATGCTAAAATATGTCTTTTCTGATAGATAGAAAGATAGTAAGTATATAGATAGTAAATGTGGTCTGTTCCAAAGAATGAATATTTGTTAAAAGAGGAAAAAGGGTTCTGCTTCTGTCTAGTTTGTCGTATGGAAGAGACAGATATGGCAGAAGAAACATGAATATTAGCTAAATGTAGTGAGAATGGGTTATTTAAGATATTTGTCTGACAAAAGAAGATGAGATAGTATATAATGAACATATATTGAATACAAAATGCCAATATATAAAAGTTGTTGAGGTGACTTGGTCATAGAGAGAGAATAAATGAGGACTGAATTACAAAATAAATATATAATAAAGGAGTGAAAGCTTAAGTGAAAGGCAAAGACTGAGAAAGTCATGACTGGATGAGATCTTCGGGAAGAAAGAGGAAGAATTTTTAAAAATAAAAGGCAATGTATGAAGCATTCTATGAATGTGATAGAAATGAAGGGTTTTTTTGTACGGAATTGTACATTATGCTTCTTTTTCTTACACTTTTAATTTATCTTTCTATTTTTTACTGCTTTTCAGCAGTATGTATAATGTTGCTTATCATTAAAGGCATGAAGGCCCAGTACTCACTCCGCAAATCTCATGTCTAAATGAAGCTTCACAATCTAAATTAATATAGGTTTCAATATTTATCATGAGGATCAAAGTTATCCAACTTTTTTTGGACCAAAGTTATCAGTTGCTTTTGGATAAAAGTTGCTAAGAGGCAGTTATTCGCAGGACTGTGGTGTGGAACATACTCTTGGAATATAAGAGATTAGTTGGCTTTGTGCCTATGATGGAATTTATAGTCTCAAGTTTCTAGCCTGGTGCCTTACTCCAATTGGCTTCTATTTTTTAAAGTTACTTGTAAAGAATTCTGAATGATTTTAGAATTAACTTTACAAATGGGTTAAGTAAAACATTTCAGTTTTGGGATCATATTAGTGTGATATAACAGTTCAGATGTTCGATTGAAAGAAAGACCAGTTTCTCATCTATCTTCATCCATGGTAGGGTCACTGGATGACTGGAGTTTCTTTCTCTTAGCCCAGTTTACCTCATACATAATGCCATGTTCTATGGTAAATTAACAACCACAAGGATTTCAGAAAGACATTGTAATGCTAATCAAGGTAAAAACATAATCTTGAAAGGTATAGAAATAAGTTCTCAGACAGATTTATAGACAGTCTCTGAAATGTTTTTTCCCCAGTGGCCATTGCCAATGGGTTTGCTCTCTTCTCACTTTCACCGAACAACAACTCCTACTCTTCCTCCTGCTCCTCCTCCTCCATCATCTGGTTCCAATAGTTTCCTACACCCATTATGTGAAAAGAGAAGGGAGTATTATGCATTCTGCTTTGAGTATCTCAATGAGATGTAGACAGACAGATTTTTAGGATGCTGCTGTATTCAAAGTAATCAATAGGAATGGAAAATAAAATATTTAAAAATTGTATACTACTGAAAAAAGATTGGCAGTATAAGTTCTTCAGTGTATAAAAATGCATTTCTAACTATGAGATGGCATTTTTACTTATGAGCTAGCTATTATTTTTTTTAAATCCAATAAACTCTTCCTATGCAGAAAACATCAGTTATGAAGAACGCACTGGCATGGTGGAATAAATAAATCAAATTTAAGCCTGCTAGTTTATTGAATCTAAATTTTGCCTGGTTGGCCCAAGAGCTATATATAAGCAATCCATCTTGTGTTGATAATGGAGGATCTTGAAACCCACCTAATGTTTGCATTATTAAATTTCATTCTAATGAGCTTTACTAATACATATTGAAGATAGTTATAAAGAGTGAAATGTGAATCTGAGAAGGTAATTTGAAAGAAACATAAGCTGAACATTTCCATGACTCAAGGGGTATAGCTACAATTACACATATAACCAAAATTAAATTTAAATGAAATTTCTATTATCCTTACCTTTGTACTAGTGTGAATAAGTGTAAATGAAGTAAAAATCTTTATAGTTACCAGTGGTTTGTTTTATTATCTAATTTAATACATTCTTGTAAAGAGATCGCTGGCAGAAAAGTTTTAATATTTCATGATTTAAAATGTACTCTAAGTGTATCTAAAAGCTTGTAAATGGAAACAGATGTCTCTGTAATTGGTGCTGTTATTTCAGAACATCAGTATTTAAGCTGTGTATTTTAAGAAGGCATAGATACCAACTGAAAAGAGATATTCGATTTTAAATTTGTTGGTCATGTGGTATTCATGCCTTTCATGCTTACTAAATCAATTGAATATTCATATAACAAATATGTTGGTATAGAAGACTAATATTTGAAACTGTTGCTCTTTAATGGATTTATTGCATAGTAAGAGCTGGTCTAGAATATAACTACCTACATTATGCTTCTCTATCTTTTGACAAAGCAATGTTTTAAAAAACTTAATATTTCATCAACTATAATGCTATTAGATATTATTCTCTAAGTTCACTCATCATGCAGTGAGATAGCAATAAAAGAGAATGGCCCCTTTGAGACATTAATGCTTCAGAATAAATGATGTGCTAGAACAGAAATTTAATTAATTTACAGAGTATATTGATAGTCCCTTGTTACTGTGCTGTATATTTTTAATCTTCTTTAACATCTGTAGTAAAGTGTTTAAAACCCTTGCAGTTGAGCAACTTGTACTTAATTAAGTAATAAGAGGAAATATTTCTAAAAGAAGATTCTGTTTTAAAAAGTGCTGTCATAACATGGATTAAATACAGCCTTATAGTTTGCACTGAAAAAGAAAAAGAGGGTCTTATCCATGAAATGATATTCTGCCTGTATAGAGAATTTATTTCATCCTGTAGTCCAGTTACATGCTGATCATGCCATTCTTCATACAGCACTTTCTGTGCAACTCTGTGTTTTGGGATATTCTAGACATCCACTTCATGTTCCTTTCCGTCGTCTAGCAAGGCAATGGGGTGGAATAATGTATCCACATTCAAACTGATCTAGCATTATTTCAAGTATCACCGTAACCATTTAAAGAATATTTTAAAATACCGGTTTGACTCAGTAGAAAAACTATCTATAAACTAACTTCTGTCTGACTAAATGTCCTTTTTTGCTAAAGAAAGACGACTAAATTTACCTCTCTTCATTGAGAGTTTTCAGCATTGAAAAGAATTAAAGAGAAGGCTTCATCTGCAAGGAGCTTCTGATTTGCAAAAGATACAAATTTTGTCCCAGTAGATCAGGCCCTTAAATTTGAAATAAATATGGCCTTGAATATAATTTCTACTGAACATACTAGGGTTGGAAGGAAGAGAGATGTTAAATTCAGTAATTGATAGGTCTGGACTTAATTAGAGTGATCTTGTGATCAGTCTTGAAGACATCTGCAATGCATTCTAGGAAATTTGGTGTGTTCCATCCATTCACTCCCATTTCCAGATTATATGCCATTTGGATAATATATCAAACATATATACTGTAGCTTTTAGAGTTTCTTTGTGCTAGACAACCATGCTCTGGAAATGGAGACTTAGCCTGGAATATTCCCAGGTAGTATTTGCTGAAGTCCGCATATGGCTTTTAAAATGGTTTGGGTGCTATATTTTTCTGAAGCTGTTTGTTTTTCAAGAAAGAATATTATTACACAGATGTATGAATAGCTATTTTGTTTAGACAAAATAACAAAGTGAGAGATTTGTTGTCCTATTAACCTAGAAACATTGCCTGTTCAGTTACATCAACTTCTTCAAGGAGTTACAAGCTATGAAAGTGAAGGATTCACTGAATTTTCTTGGTATCCAGCACTTTTTCTTTTTCCTGTTCCTTATTGTTACATTTTGAAATGTTCAGGACTGTTTGGAAGGATTAAGTTTTGCCTTGTCTTTGAAGAATCATTCTGAAATTACATTTACTTTTAGTCCCAAAGGCAGATGCTTTTTGGAAGGATGTCCTTGGGAAAGACATTGAGAATAGGAATTCACATTTAAGAAGAGTCATTTACAAAAAAAATACAATAAAATTTCATTCGGTATCTGAGATTTAGTTATAGCAATGTTATGCTAAATTTATATAAAAAGGCGCTGTCCAGGTCTATCCATCAGAAATTCAAATGACTATGATGTTTCTAAGTATATTACATTTTCCAGATCTGTTTATTATAGAGCTAATTGTCATGTCAATACATTATTTTTAGCTAAAGCTGATGAAGCATTGAAAGCAAAAGAGAGAAGCGAAGAAGAAGCGAAGAAGAAAAAAGAAGGTAATTTATCTGTGTTTCCTCTGGTTTTCTCAATTTCTATTTGTGATTTTTAGATTGCATGTTGGAATTAACATGTAGCAATTTCATATTAAATACTATTCTAAGCCTCCTACCACTCAATCAATTTTTATGATCCCACATTCTATATAATAAGATAGGAGGGAGCTATATTTGTATGAAGAAATTCTGTCTCTCATCATATGATGTAAAGGCTTAATTAAGTCTCCATATCCTTTTGGAAATATGGTGACCAGAACTGTAGGCCTGTATTTTAAGTATGGTTATGTTAAAGATTTATGTTAAAGATATTGCTATAATGGCCATACTTTCTGTTTCTTTTCTAATAATTCTAATATGGGAGTCATGCTCATTTTTCAGCATGCATTCACTGAATTGATGTTTTTATTGAACAAAGATCCATGCACAGATGGATTCCCATTAGTCTACATGTGAAACTATCTTGTCTTGGTTCAAAGCTCATTACTGTACATTTGCTGAGTTTGAATAGCAATTGCCATTTTAATGACTGTTTTCCTGGTTTAGTTACTTTTGAACAACCATATAAAACACATGCTTTGAAATGTCATATATCAGTATTTATTTCTAAGATCAAGTAATTTATAAACAAATTAAAACCTATTTTTCAATGGCTTCTTTGTGAACCAATAGTTTGTTAGGTATGGATCAGTAAAAATATGTTGCACTTTGTATTTCTTTTAATCCATAAAAATATTTATGACTATTTATGTCTGCAAATACTTTTTAAAAGCTTCTATATGCATGTATCTGTCTGTATTTTTGTGGTTGTTAACATAAATTGGCTGAGGACCTTTTCTATGCAAATGATCTTGCTTTTATTATTTGATATGTAAATTTTGCCAGTGAAGATTTCTTCAATGTAAGCTCTGTTTAATGTATTAACTGCTGTTGATTTCAATTTTCAGTAGCATACCTTCTTTTCAAGGACAATTTACAACAAGTTTACAATTAGGAAGGGACTAACGAATGCCATTCACATGCTCAAATCAGTTTCTAATGAAATTTCACTGACATTGGTGCCATTTTTATTCATTCTGTCTTCTAATTATTTTTATTAAATGTTAAAAGCATATATTTCTTTTATATATATTTTATATATTACACATTTTCTTAATATTAATAATTGTAGCAAATATGTCAACCTAATAAAATTATTATAAAATAAATTAAAATAAATATATATACTGTACAAATTAAAGTAAAAAATTAAACAAAATGAAAAAAGAAAAACATAAAACATGAATAAAAAATGAAGATATAAAACTACTCATTTTAATAGTCCATTAATTTTAAGAATTCATTTCTAATACTTTCTGTTTCCTATTTTTCATTGTTTCTGTTTATTTCACTTTTACCATATCTTGTCCCTATTACAATATATGTGCACATGATTTCTAAGATAGATGGCCAATAAATGTAATAAATAAATGAACTGTTAAAACCCAGATAAAAATGTATGTATGAAAAATTGAATCAATCATTTCAAAGCTTCTTCCTGAACTTGAGGTCTCCTTGAAGATGAGGAGATGAGGCGAGTCTAATTTTGAAGAGAGAACATTCTGTAAGTTGGGAAATGATATAGAATACCTTCTTCCATTTGTTCAGCATGAATCAGGACTTTTTGAAGAAAGATTTGTCTTTTGATTGGAAATAATTATATGCCAGGAGAACTTAGAGCAAGGTCATTTAGAGCTTTAAAGAATCAATATCTTAAATTTCATCTGATGAGCTATCAGTTTAATAATAAAAACCAATGATTTCAAGAGGTCCATAGTATTATGCATTATGCATCGGTTATTAGCTTGACTTCTAATTACATCAGAATATATTTCAACTGTTTAAAAATGCTATAACCAACAAACAAATAACTATCCTTTGATCTGATTGATGCAGATCCGGGGTGAAATGCTCCCGGTTCAGACCGGCTTGCCCGATCCGGTAGCAATGGAGGCTGCTGGTTTGGAGGACCGATAGCAAAAATCCCTGGCCCCGCCCCCTGCCTCTGCTGAGCCGGACCATCAGCAGAGGTGTTTTTTTTTACTTTTAAAAGCAGTTTTTCTTCAGCCGAAAACATGCCTTTAAAAGTTAAAAAAAAGCCTGCGGCTCAGCGGGATCGACAGAGCCTTTAAATTCTTTTTTTAAAAAAAGTTTTAAAAGGGTCCTCTGGCGATCTCACCTGAGTTCCTCATCACCAGAACCTTTAAAAACATGTTTTCTACAAGCTCTTCAGCCAAAGAGCTTGTTAAAACAATTATAAGAGGTTCTGAGCTACTATGAGGGAACTTCAGCTGAGATCGTCAGAGGAGCTTTTAAAATCTTTAAATCTTTAAAATCCCAGATGACTTGCCTGATCCTCACAGGCGTTTTTTAACAGCCCCCACTTACAAGAGCCCCCATCCATGCCCACCTAATGCCCCCTCCTCACTTACCTATAATTACTGCTCCTTTTGGCTATGCTTTACTTCAGCTAAGGTTCTACTTAGCTAAGGTTTACTTCAGTTAAGGTTCTGCGCATGTCCAAGATGGACGACTAACCGGCTCTCGGAGCAGCAAGGCTGCATTCTCTCTGTTCGCAGATGCAGCTGGTGGACGACCTGGGCTGCCTGGGTCCCCTGGCCGGGTGGGAGATCATCCCGACAGCCACGAGAGGGGTTTATCGCCCCTGAGAGCTTCGTGGCTGCCGAGCACCGAGCCAGGAGCCGAACGGCAGCGAAATGGTGGTGGCCATCTTTGTGTGGGGTGGGGCGGCGTCTTGGCCTACCTCGGCCTACCTCGGCCCATTCTCCAGGCTGGCGTTCCAGCCTATATCAGCCTATTCCGGCCTACTCCCCCGGCAGCTTGCTTTCGAACTTTTTGCTGCCGGGGGGGGGGGGGTGACGGCAGCGTTGGTAGCGAGAGGGGTTTTCTGCCCAGTCTCTACTTTTCGCTGGGAACGGTGGAGATACAATCGAGGAGCCCCAGCAAGGTCCTGTATGGAGCGAGGATCGTTGGGGGGGGCATGGCCATGGCCGCGACGGTGATGGCGAGGACGTCCGTTGTGGATCTGGACGGTGTCGGAGCCTTTCCGGCGGTGGAAATGGCAGTAGACTCCTTCCTCCTTGTTCCCCTTCCCTTGGACACTTTCTGGACTGGATGGACTGCCTTGGGCTGGGTCGTTCTTGCTGTGATTCGGCGATGGACTAGTTATTTCTCTGTGGATATTCCTTCCTTCCCCCGCCCCCCCGAACTCAGGACTCTGACTTGGGGAGTTTAGACTCTGGAGCAAGTCTCCCCCCCCTTCGGAGTAGCTTCTGGGGGTAGCTGGGGCTACCTATTAGGAACGCTTTAAGATCACGCGTGGGCTTTGGGTTAGCTTTTTGGCTAGTCCAAGTTACGATCAGCCCTATCTTGGGTTCCTCCCCCTCCTCTCCTACATACCCTTTTTGGGGGTGTATGGTGTTTATAGGGGGAGGATGCTGGCACCGACTATTTTAACATCTGGAAAGAGGATTCCGTGTGAGAATTGTCTATCGTTTTTACCATTTGTGGGTCTTATGTCATCGACCCAAATATGACTGCTTTACCATCTTCTACGGATGAGAGACACATTGCGCCATTTATGCCTGATTCGAGATATGATTTACTCTTCGGCTGAACTCCATCATCTGCGAGGGTCCTCCGCCTCGCAGAAATGGCCCTCTACGTTATCGAGGGCCTATCTCAATGATGGGTTTTGGGACCCAGAGAGATGGCATGCGTTGAAAAAGAACCTATGGGATTTTTTAGATAAGCAATTTTTAAGGGGTGGGAGGGTAAAAACGGGTATCGGGGGAAACCCATTGGGGAGGTAGCCAGTTCTTGCGATTGCTCGCGGCACTTTTTTATCAGGTCCGGAGGTAAAGGGGGAGCTTCTCGTTCCAAGTTCAGAGGGTTGTTCCATCAGTACGGTAAGTGGGAGAGGCAGATATGGCGGAAGGGGAGGGCCGTATCATGTTCAGGGGTGCGACTTTTCGCTGGGAACGGTGGAGATACAATCGAGGAGCCCCAGCAAGGTCCTGTATGGAGCGAGGATCGTTGGGGGGGGCATGGCCATGGCCGCGACGGTGATGGCGAGGACGTCCGTTGTGGATCTGGACGGTGTCGGAGCCTTTCCGGCGGTGGAAATGGCAGTAGACTCCTTCCTCCTTGTTCCCCTTCCCTTGGACACTTTCTGGACTGGATGGACTGCCTTGGGCTGGGTCGTTCTTGCTGTGGTTCGGCGATGGACTAGTTATTTCTCTGTGGATATTCCTTCCTTCCCCCGCCCCCCCGAACTCAGGACTCTGACTTGGGGAGTTTAGACTCTGGAGCAAGTCTCCCCCCCCTTCGGAGTAGCTTCTGGGGGTAGCTGGGGCTACCTATTAGGAACGCTTTAAGATCACGCGTGGGCTTTGGGTTAGCTTTTTGGCTAGTCCAAGTTACGATCAGCCCTATCTTGGGTTCCTCCCCCTCCTCTCCTACATACCCTTTTTGGGGGTGTATGGTGTTTATAGGGGGAGGATGCTGGCACCGACTATTTTAACATCTGGAAAGAGGATTCCGTGTGTGAATGTCCATCGTTTTTACCATTTGTGGGTCTTATGTCATCGACCCAAATATGACTGCTTTACCATCTTCTACGGATGAGAGACACATTGCGCCATTTATGCCTGATTCGAGATATGATTTACTCTTCGGCTGAACTCCATCATCTGCGAGGGTCCTCCGCCTCGCAGAAATGGCCCTCTACGTTATCGAGGGCCTATCTCAATGATGGGTTTTGGGACCCAGAGAGATGGCATGCGTTGAAAAAGAACCTATGGGATTTTTTAGATAAGCAATTTTTAAGGGGTGGGAGGGTAAAAACGGGTATCGGGGGAAACCCATTGGGGAGGTAGCCAGTTCTTGCGATTGCTCGCGGCACTTTTTTATCAGGTCCGGAGGTAAAGGGGGAGCTTCTCGTTCCAAGTTCAGAGGGTTGTTCCATCAGTACGGTAAGTGGGAGAGGCAGATATGGCGGAAGGGGAGGGCCGTATCATGTTCAGGGGGTGCGCACTCGCTGTTTAAAAGCGATTGCACGCTCCGGCCCCTCAGACTTTTCCCGTTTCCCGAGTGGCCAGTCTCCTCAGGGCTTGGACCTTCGGCTGATGTTATGTAATGCCAGATCCGTAGCAAATAAAGCCCCCCTGATTCATGATCTTATACGGGGGGGGGGGCTGCGGACCTTATGGGCATCTCGGAGATTTGGTTGGGCATTGAAGGAGGGATGCCTCTGGTGGAGATGTGCCCACCAGGTTTCCGGGCATTTCATCAGCCGAGGGCCCAAGGTAGGGGTAGAGGGGTGGCGGTCATTATTAGGGAGAGTCTAGAGCCGATGGAGGCCACTGTACCTCAGATAGCCGGTTGTGAATCCCTTTACGTGAAGTGGGGACGTAGGGTGCAGGTGGGCTTGTTGATCACGTACCTGGCTCCTTGCTGCGTGACAACAGCCCTGCCTGAGTTGCTGGAGATGATAGCCGGGTTGGCGGTTGATATCCCTAGGCTTATGGTCGTGGGGGACTTCAACCTGCCATCAGCCGGTATGTTGTCAACGGCGGCTCGGGAGTTCATGGCCTCCATGATGGCCATGGACCTGACCCAATTAGTTGACGGCCCCACCCACGTTGGGGGAAACACACTGGATCTGATTTTTGTCTCTGGACAGTGGTTGAGTGATCTGGATGTACGAGAATTAGCTAATGAACCTTTGTCATGGTCAGATCACTCTCTCCTTCGTCTGGACTTTCGGACCGCCGCTCAACACCGCAGGGAGACGGGACCAATGCGTTGGTTCCGTCCCAGGCGACTGATGGACCCGGAGAGGTTCCTGATGGAGCTTGGGCTGTTCCCTGGCGATCTGGCCCATGGCTCTGCCGAGGAGCTTGTTGCGGCCTGGGAACAGGCCGCGACGGGAGCCTTGGACCGTGTCATGCCTTTGCGGCCTCTGACCCGGCGTAGGTCTCAACCAGCTCCTTGGTTCTCCGAGGAGCTGAGAGAGATGAAGCGCCGGAGAAGACGTCTAGAGAGCGCTTGGAGGTCCAGCCGTTCCGAAGCTGACCGTACACTAGTTAGGTCTTTTACCCAGACCTATCTAGTGGCATTGAGGGAGGCCAAGCGGGCCTATGTTTCTACCCTCATTGCGTCAGCAGAGAACCGCCCAGCCTCCCTGTTTAGGGTGACTCGCTCCCTCCTACACCGGGGGGGGGGGGCGATGATCCCTTACAGGGTTGTGCTGAGGATTTTAGCAGGTATCTGTTTGACAAAATCGCTCAGCTTCGGGACGGTCTGGACCAAAATTGGGTAGTTTCGGGCGAGGTGACGGAGGCTAGTCTTGTTGAGACCATCTGGGAGGAGTTTGATCCTGTGGCTCCCGAGGACATGGACAGGTTGCTGGGACGGCTGAATGCTACCACATGTTTATTGGACCCGTGTCCTTCCTGGTTGGTGCTGGCCACCCGGGAGGTGACACAAGGCTGGCTCCAGGGAATTGTCAACGCTTCCTTGGGGGAGGGTGTTGTTCCCACCGCCTTGAAAGAGGCGGTGGTGAGGCCCCTCCTCAAGAAGCCCTCCCTGGACCCGGCTGTTTTAGGTAACTGTCGTCCAGTTTCCAACCTTTGCTTTGTAGCGAAGGTTGTTGAGAGTGTGGTGGCACATCAGTTACCCCAGTACCTGGATGAATCTGTCTATCTAGACCCGTTCCAGTCCGGTTTCCGACCCGGGTACAGCACGGAGACAGCTTTGGTCGCGTTGGTGGATGACCTCTGGAGGGCCCGGGATAGGGGTTATTCCTCTGCCCTGGTTCTCCTAGATCTCTCAGCGGCTTTCGATACCATCGACCATGGTATCCTGCTGCGACGGTTGGGGAGTTTAGGAGTGGGAGGCACCGTGTTTTCGTGGTTCTCGTCCTATCTCTCCGACCGATCGCAGACAGTGTTGGCAGGGGGGCAGAGATCGACCTCGAGGCGCCTCCTTTGTGGGGTGCCACAGGGATCGGTTCTCTTGCCTCTCCTGTTCAACATCTATATGAAGCCGCTGGGTGAGGTCATCAGTGGTTTTGGGGTGAGTTATCAACTGTACGCGGATGACACCCAGCTGTACATTTCCACCCCGGACCACCCCAATGAAGCTGTCAAAGTGTTGTCTCGGTGTTTGGAGGCCGTGCGGGTCTGGATGGGGAGAAACAGGCTCAAGCTCAACCCCTCCAAGACTGAATGGCTGTGGATGCCGGCATCCCGGTACAGCCAGCTGCAACCGCGGCTGACTGTTGGAGGCGAATTATTGGCCCCAATGGAGAGGGTGTGCAATCTGGGTGTTCTCCTGGATGAACGGTTGTCCTTTGAAGATCATTTGGCGACCGTCTCCAGGAGACCCTTTTACCAGGTCCACCTGGTCCGCCAGTTGCACCCCTTTCTAGACCGGGATGCCTTATGCACGGTCACTCACGCCCTCGTCACTTCTTGCCTGGACTACTGCAATGCTCTCTACATGGGGCTCCCCTTGAGGAGAACCCGGAGGCTTCAATTGGTCCAGAATGCAGCTGCGCGGGTGATAGAGGGAGCCACTCGTGGCTCCCATATAACACCAATCCTGCGCAGGCTGCACTGGCTACCTGTGGCCTTCCGGGTGCACTTCAAGGTGTTGGTTATCACCTTTAAAGCGCTCCATGGCATAGGACCGGGATATCTTCGGGACCGCCTTCTGCTACCACATGCCTCCCACCGACCGGTATGCTCCCATAGAGAGGGTCTCCTCAGGGTGCCGTCAGCCAAACAGTGTCGGCTGGCAACCCCCAGGGTGAGAGCCTTCTCTGTGGGGGCACCTACCCTCTGGAACGAGCTTCCCCCAAGACTTCGACAACTTCCTGACCTCCGGACTTTTCGCCGCGAGCTGAAGACGTACCTATTCTTCTGAGCAGGACTGGCTTGATAGGGGTTTTTAATTTGTTTTAAAAGGGGTTTATTTTATATTTATAATATGTATTTTATATTTAAATTTAGGCCTTATTGAATAAGTTTTTTAAATAGTTTTTATTGTAATATATTGTATTGTTTTTACTTGGCTGTTCACCGCCCTGAGTCCTTCGGGAGAAGGGCGGTATAAAAATATTATTATTATTATTATTATTATTATTATTATTATTATTATTATTATTATTATTATTATTATTATTATTATTATTATTATTATTATTATTATTAGCAGCTACTGATTACAGCCTGCTTTGACTGCCTGCTTTGCTGAATGAGGAACTCTGGGAGTTGAAGTCCACAAACCTTAAAGTTACTAAGGTTGGAGACCCCTGATCTAAAACATAAATAAATAAAATAATAAAATAAAATATTTGTGCAGCTGTCTGAGATTTGATGTGTTTCTGTAGTGTTTCACTCTAACTACACAAACACAGAGAATCTCACAAAATTGTATGTGGCATTTTGTGTGTGTGTGTGTGTGTGAGAGAGAGAGAGGGGAGGGTTGTGTTGTGTGTGTGTAAAGTGTGAAAGTGTGAGGTTCCTGCTTGTTGCAGGGGCCATTTTGGGTGAAGTGCAGCTGTTTTTATATTGTGTGTGAGTCAGTTGTGTTGTATCATGTGTGTGTGTTATTGGCCACACCCACCCAGTCCTCTGACTACAAAGCCACGCCCACCAATTAAGCCACGCCCACAGAACCGGTAGGGAAAATTTTTAGATTTCACCCCTGGTGCAGATACATTACTCATAATTATGGAAACATGTTCTTTGACCTGTCACCACTTGGAAATCTAGAAAAAGTTGTAATGTAGCATTTGAATAATATAATTTATTATCTGTTATATTTGTATACTACTTTTGAGGATAACAAACCTGCTAAAATGTTGCAAGCAGTAAAGAACTATTTTGTCAAATAAAACAGGAAAATATTATTTTAAAAATATTGCTGTATAAACATTATGCATCTCAAATAATATAAATCTCTTACCCTGGCACCAATCCAGTTACTGACCCATATCAGAATCTCCTTTTTTTTTTACCCATATCCTAAACTAAATTTAAGGAACTTAGAAGGAAACCAATTCTGATTGTTACAGTTGTACAGCTAATACGTGGGATTATTATACATTATTTGTATAATGAGCCTCTGGTGGCTCAGCAGACTATGTCTGTCTGTTATTAACACAGCTGCTTGCAATTACTGCACGTTCAAGTCCCACCAGGCCCAAGGTTGACTCAGCCTTCCATCCTTTATAAGGTAAGTAAAATGAGGACCCAGATTGTTGGGGGCAATAAAAGTTGACTTTGTATATTGAATTGAATTTTGAATTGAATTGAATTTATTAAATTTCTATACCGCCCTTCTCCCTAAGGACTCAGGGCGGTTCACAGCCAACGTAAAACAGAATTCATACAATATACATAGATAAATTAAAAACACTGTAAAAATCTGATTAAATTTTGGCTAACAATTAAAATTAAATTATTAAAATCAAATAATAAAACCCCAGTTAAAACACAACACATTAGGCTAGCCCTGTGCGATGAAACAAGAGAGTCTTGAGCTCGCGTCGGAAGGTCCGGAGATTGGGGAGTGATCGTAACCTCGGAGGAAGCTCATTCCAGAGGGTAGGAGCCCCACAGAGAAAGCTCTCCCCCTGGGGGTCGCCAGCCGACATTGTTTGGCTGACGGCACCCTGAGGAGACCCTCCCTGTGGGAGCGCACAGGTCGATGGGAGGCTACCGGTGGCAGCAGGCGGTCCCGTAAATACCCCGGTCCTAAGCCATGGAGCGCTTTAAAGGTGGTTACCAACACCTTGAATTGCACCTGGAAGACCACCGGCAACCAATGCAGCCTGCGCAGGAGAGGTGGCTCCCTCTATCACCCGTGCTGCTGCATTCTGGACCAGTTGGAGCCTCCGAGTGCCCTTCAAGGGGAGCCCCATGTAGAGAGCGTTACAGTAGTCCAGGCGGGAAGTGACGAGGGCGTGAGTGACCGTGCACAAGGCATCCCGGTCTATGAAGGGGCGCAACTGGCAAATCAGGCGTACCTGACAAAAGGCTCCCCTGGCAACGGCCGTCATGTGATCTTCTAACGACAGCCGAGCATCCAGGAGAACACCCATATAATATAGAAATGGATGAAGACTATTGCTTAACACAGTGTAAGCTGCCCTGAGTCTTCGGAGAAGGGCGGGATATAAATTCAAATTTAAAAAAATTATTTTCCAGTGCACTGCTTGGATAATCCATGGATGGGTTATTCATCAGCTTTCTGCAAGAGACTGAGTGCATTTTTTAAAAAATTCCTTTGACCCTGCCTTCCCTGTTCATATGCCCGTACCCATTAGTTGTTTTCACTCAGTCGAGTGAGACAAAAGTGCCTTTCATTACTCTGACAGTTTGACTGAGTTATTGATTTTTTGCTGACTAGTTTTTTTTTACATTAGTTTTATTCCGGTATAGTTTGGGAGCTGAAGTATTGGTTTACACGTTTGACATTTTGACAGGGCAGCTGCAGCTAGCCCTCAGCTGCTGCTGGTGAGATAGTTGTTCCTGGGGATCCAGGCCGACTGCAACCGTCAAACTCATTGAAAAGCAGCACTCGGAGTAGAGTCCCTTCCTGGGCACCTCCGAACAACGTACTTTTGCTGGTCTGCCACTGGCGGCTGAGCTGGTTTCCCAGTCCACTGGCATAACCGCCATGCCTATAGCTCCCGATTCTTCTAGCGGCTCCAGAGTCCCTGCCCAAATTACTGCGGCAAACTCTGAAATGATTTAAACACTTTGTGGCACTGGGAAGGAGTTTTTTACCTTCGTGCCTCGCTTTTCCTGGCTTCGACTTCTGAGGGAAATCCAGAGTCGCCCAGTTAACAGTGAGTTTGGCATCGAGGAGGCGCTTGCTGAGTTGACAGCTCAAGTGCCATTTTACATTTCAAAGTGAAGCGTCGCGGAGGCGGGAAACTGGCTGTCAAATTTCCCCTGCCTCTCATTTCTTTTCTTAACTGTGAAGCAGTGCTGAAGGAGTTGAGGCTCTACTCCCGTGCAAGTGACTTATCCCTAAAGGGATTCATTGAGGTGTTGGGAGGATGATTAGTTCTCGCACCAGTGGCTGTTGACAGGCTTAAAATTGGCAGTTATTAGTGCCTTGAAAGCCTTTGCTTCATCTGTCATTTGATCCTTTGGGTCACTGACTCTGCTGTTGCTAAATCTTTTCAGTTGAACTGCACAAGGTCCATAGAGCATTGTTGAAGTTGCTTACATTTTCATTTTGGAGGCATATACTTTTGGAAATTTTGCCTCAGACATTGAGTTCATTTGAGCTCTGCCTTTCTAATTCTGACAACAAAATGGCTGATCCTGAGTTGTCTCCTGACATTGCACCAACCAATGGCCACACTAAGGGCCGTAAGTCTCATAAATTGAGCAAAAAGTATTCCAAGCCTGACTCCAAGGACAATGCTGATATTGGTGGGCGGTCATCGCCTGTACCTACAACAAGGTCTTCACGCAGTGACAAAGATGCAAAAAGATGCCATGAGGCCTTAGAGCACCAATTTTCAAAGGCTCAGCAGCCGGCCCAAAACCAATCATCATTGTCGGTCCGTACTTCAGATACAGGGTTACAAGGCCCTAAGTAGCCCCTTCTCTATCCCAGGAACGTGAGCAATTCCAAACTTGGTCACTGGTGGGGCTAGTTGCCAATATAAATACCAGTCAGTGGAATTCCGAGGGGAGGTTTTTCCTATCCCTAGCCTGTTTCAGTCTGCACTACCTAGGGGACATTTGGTTCCTCATACAGCCCTTGAGGCAACATTTACTCCTATAGCAGTGGGGCTCCGCACAGAGAAAGGGCAAGGAACGGGTCTAACCCTAGATTTTCAAGCTATGCTTACTGAAGCCTTTACAAAGGCTATCGTTACAGGGTTTGCTCAGGGTAGTAACCTACCACATATGCCTGCTATCTTGCAGCCTCATATTCGGGTACAGGTTCCAAAGAATCCGGAACCAGATTTGTATTCTCAACATAGCTCCTTAGAAGATACATATTCTTGGTCTGGTGAGGAGGATCAGGCAGATCCTGAGTTCTCCGATGATGAAGGGGTATTTCAAGATAAACAAGCCTTTATGGGCTTATTTCGCCCTTCTGTATTTAAGTCGTTATTGCATAAAGTAAAAATCATGACAAATATTGAAGTTGAGGAAGTTCCTGTAGACCAATCTCACAAGACTTCTCATCCACATGAGGACTTTTCTCTATACCTAGCCCTGACCAGGAATTCATTCCCTGCCCTCAGCTATTTACTGATGTCATGCAGAAACAATGGAGTCAGCCTGGCTCCTTAGCGACACCCAGTGGTCACAATAGACGACTATACTGCATAGCGCCAGAGTTAGAAAGCCTTCTACAATTACCTACAGTAGATGCACCGGTGGTTAGTTTCACATCTTCCACGGTTCTGTCTAATGACGTTCTAGAACTTTTAAAAACGGAAGATAGAAAGGCGGAGGTTGCCCTTAGAAAAACTCACCAGGCGGAGGCCTGGGCAATTAGGGCAGCTACAGCTACCTCTTACTTTACCCAGGCATCACTAATTTGGCTCTGCCAATTACAGGAGAGGTTACCCTTAGATGATACAAGGCTCCAACAAGATATTAACAAGTTGGTCGCGGCTACTGAATATTCAGTGGATGCCTCCTTAGATGCAGCAAAATCTGCATCTTGAGCTTTGGGGTCAGCGGTTACTTCCCAGTGCCTCCTATGGCTGCATAATTGGAGGGCAGATATGAAGGCTAAGTGGAAACTAGCTTCTGCCCCTATAAAGGGTCTGCCCCATTTGGAGAGGCATTAGAACCAATTTTGTTGAGGGAAAGGACAAGAGGAAGGTCTTACCTTCCTCGTATAGAAGACCAGAACATAGATATACCCTGTATTCACAGAGACAGCCCTTTCGGACTGACTCCGGGCCCGGTGGATCCTATTTTCAACGCCCCTACACCCAGGGATTTGACCATTCTACAGATAGACAGTTCTTCAAAGACAGGGGCAGATGTCAATTATCAGGAAAGCGACCTTTTAGAGGGGCAGCTTCTAGATCCTTTAGAAGGGGCAAGTGATGCTCAATATCCGCCAATAGGATTCTTCATCCTATTGGCGGCCGCCCCCAAAACTCCTGTCATCAGTGGGAATTGTCCGCAACAGACACTTGGGTGGGGTTTGGCCTCACCTTAGAATTCTTTTTCAGCCTTCCAACATGTTATCTGGCCTGCCTACTGTCTCGGCACCCTCAAAAGTCTCATCTGATGTATGCCAAGGTCAAGCACGTAAAAGCCATAGAGCCAGTTCCGACAAGGCAGGAAAGGACAGGATTCTATTCTATTCCTGGTTCCAAACCCTCAGGGGGCTGGAGAGGAATTTTAAATCTCAAACCCCTCAACAAATTTATTCGATATCGCCGATTCAAAATGCAGTCCCGCAAATTGATCCTGGGATGCATCAGGAGGGGTGGAGCACATATCCAGCTCCTCCAACCTTTAGGCAGACTTGCTGAGTTGACGTCAACTGGATCTGTCAGAATGGCGTCTTCATCCACAACTTTTCCAGGAACTCTCTCTCTGATTTGGTCATCCAACAGTCAATTTGTTTGCACGACCAGAGAAGATGCATCTCCCATGGTTCTTCTCTCAATTCCCAAGTTCAGGAGCAGAAGGCTGCGATGCTGTCTGAGTGGCATGGCCACAAGGTATACTATATGAGTCCTTCGGAAACTGCTAGCGGAATAAGCAGAGGTATTCCTAGTTGCTCCTTGCCGTCCTTGGTTCGCCGATCTGCAAACTCTATCAGTGTCCCGACGCTGAAGGATTCCTCGGGACTGGATTTCTCTCAGCCAGGGGGGACATACTCCATCCGGAGCCCCAGTGGCTCCAGTTGACCGTCTGGCACTTGAGAGGATCCTCCTGAGGAAAGACAATCTTTCAGGGAAGGTGATGCACACCATAGAAGCATCTAGACGGGAATCTACGAACCACATTTATAACGCCTCCTGGCGTTCCTTCTGTTTCTGGTGTTCCAAGGAAGACATCGATCCTATCTCGGCATCTGTGCCTGAGGTACTTGATTTCCTGCAATCAGGATTGGACAAAGGTTTAGCACCAACAACATTGCACAGACAAGTTGCGGCCCTGTCTACGGCCCTGCTGTGTGATTCTCACCAAACTCTTGCCCACCATCCAAGGGTTCGTTCCTTTCTCTAAGGGCTACCAATCTTTGTCCTCCAGTTGTTCATCACTACCTGACATGGGATCTCCCTTTAGTGCTTCAGACCCTTATGCAGCAGCACAAAAGCACAAGAACAGGCACTAAGCACCAATCCCATAGAAGTAGGGGCCTACCACACTAGACAGGACCTGAAGAATCTTCAGAGACAGTCCAACACACAGTGTCATGGTGCATGATGCAGGCAGGAACCACATACATGCACAACCCATTATGTGAACATCTGTAAGTACAAGAACATCTGTAAGTGTATGGGATACACACTCTCAAGTCCAGATGGGAAACTCCATAGAAGATTGTCATGGATAACGGATAAGATCCTGTGGGACTTACACATCCAGATGGAGAAGTAGATACTGGCAAATCAAGTAGACGTAATAGTAGTAGACAAGGACCAGAAGACAGCAGTAGTGATAGCTGTAGCAGTGTCAAGAGACAGGAATATTGGGAAGGAGTATAAGAGGCTGGAGAAGTACCAGGCCTGAAGGAGGAACTGGATAGGATGTGGAAAGTAAAGCTCAAAGTGGTCCCAGCGATGATAGGAGCACACGGGGTTGTACTCCTAACCTGGGAAAGTGGCTCCAACAGATTTCAGGAACAACATCAAGGCTCTATGTCCAGAAGAGTGAAGTGTTAGGAACAGCTTAGAATATTATAAAGAACACTCAACCTCTTCCAGGCCTCTGTAGAGGACCCAAGATTGAGAAAAATGCATACCGTCCATAGGGTTGAAAAGGGTTTTTTTGGGGGTTTTTTTGGTTCTTGAATTAGATCCAGAAGACTATTGACCAATGCAGCAACTTTAATATAGGTGTAATGTTATACTGCTTGGGCTACATGCTCTCCAAGGGCAATCTCAAGTGGAACATATTGCAATAGTCCAATTGACTGGTGAGGCATGGGTTACTGAGGTACGGATATTTTAAAGGAATGATATGAAGGCAGGTTCCAGATGACTGAGTCAAGGACTTTTGAAAACAGAAGAAAAAGTATGGATATCTTTTTGTTCAATGTTATATATGTGATAAGTTATAAATGGACCATAAGTAATATACTCATGTCTGATTAGTAAAGGAAGGGAAATGATGAAGCAGGAGATACCCATTCCTACTCTTTGTTGTTGTGTGGTAACATAGCCAGACAGAGATACATTTGTATTTGGCGGGGATATAGCAAAATTTCACCAATTGTTGCTGTTTTTAAAATTTTAAACATCATAATCAGTGTCCATACACGTTTCCAAATTAACATTAATAAATACATATGACCTCAGTTAAATTGTGTGCACAATAGAAATGCATTATAAATTTTTGTATGTATTTATGCTCACTACACTCAGTGATATTCTATCAGTATCAAAACTTTCAGGTTTTGGTGTAATTAATATGAATAATTTAAATTCAGTTTAAACTCAAAATAGTTTAAATATTAATTTTTACCTATAAACCTGGGGAAAAACAACAACCTGTCAGCTTTTATTAAGCTGTAAAAATTAAACTCTCAGGAAAATATGAAATGTCCATGTTTTGGTTCTAAAGAAATTACAGGGTAATTTTTTAAATATCAGATTCTTTATTTAATAGTTTGATGGTTATTGAATCCAACATAAAACAACCAGCTTTTTAATAATTGAAATTACTAATCTCCTGTCCTGGCTTGAGATAGTTCAATTAAAAATAGATGTAATAAAGTTTTTCTAATCTTAAATTTTGAAAGAAATATATTTTAAACATGTATGGGGAACTAATTTTTTGGTGTGCTAAGCAAAAGCTGAGTTATAAATAAGCATATTGTTTTCATTTCATGAAGATAGGTAATTCTTTCACCTGCCTCTTGATACCATTGATTTAATATTACTTTTATTGTAATTTTATGTCAAATCAGGTGTGCAGTTAGATGTAAAATGTTACATTTAATCTGCTCAAAAATCAAATTATTTTACCTCCAAGCTACCGTAGATCCCCCTGCTGGTTTGTTGTTACATATGGTGCATTTTCTTGTTATAAATACAAATGGAGGACAAATTACAATCTACAGACAGCTGACCTAAGTTACAGACACTTGGAGGTTGTTCTATTTTAAATATTTAAATCAGCAGAAGGATTCTCATTCTCCTTTCTCTTTTTGTATGATGTTGGTTTGTAGCAGTTGTAATATAAATGTGATAGAATAATTGTATTTTCATTTTCACTGACCCTAATTTAATTTGCTGCATGAAATCTATCAGTAAAAATGCAATATTTATAAAAATATTTTCTATGATACAAATTATTTTAATTTATATCTAACTGAAAAAATGGCATTAAACTCTTGATTATGATAGTGTCAAATTTTATGACAATTTTATTGGTAGTCCTGATTTAAAAAAAAAAAAGCTCAGATCTGGTTAGTCAAATTCAAAGTATGCAGTCATTATAGCAGTAATATAAGTAAAGTATGATATAAATACTGCTGAGGGGAACAATTTTGTTTTTTGCATTCAGATTAAATATTTTGGATTACTGCCATAAGTAAACAGTTGTTTTAGTGTATGCTTCATAATGCAATTAAATGATATCTTGATTAAAGCTGAGTTGACCACGAAAAAATGCAGTTGAACTAGAACTAAAATACTTGACAGTTCTCTTTTGGTACCTGAAATGAATAGGTATGTGAAATTTATATAAGAATTTGGAATATAGAGTAAATACACTTGTTAAAATAATCTCAAATACCAAATATAAATAAATGACCTGTTCTTTTAAATTTAATAAAATAATATTTAAACATGTTCCCCAATGTTTTAATTTTTGAGCTTGCATTTTTGTTTTTCATAAGTTGAATTGATTACTTATGCTAGTTAGTAAGCTGTAGAATATTTTATATACACTAGGGAAATAAATTTGGCAGAAAATCAGCATGAGTAAATTTAATTATTGCTCAGAGACCTTTCCCTTTCTTAGCTTAGTGATCCTGAAACTCACCTTGTTTCACTGAAATCTGTGTGGATGCTAAGCTTCACTTCCCAATTTGTTTCTCCACACAATGATAAGCCAAGCAATTATTGCTTTATTGATTTTTCATCATGACAAATTTAAAGTTGATTTTTCTATGAAAAGGCAGGGGTGAGTAAATGTCTCCCCTCAGTTTAGTACAAGAGAACTATCTGGCAAAATCTAATATTCTGATGTCAATCTCTAAAAGGGACAATATGGAGTCTCGGCCACAAATTAAGAGAAGAAATCAAGGCTACAAATGTGATTGAGTATATATAAAGGCAGCTTAATTTGTGTCATTTATATGAACAATTCAAATTGCACATAGTTGGAAAACGTCATATTGTATAGACTTAAAATGAACCCAACATAAATGAGTGTGCGCAATGAGGATGAATTAATTGTTCCTCAGAGGTGACAGTAGTTTTCAGATATGAACTAATATTGTATTATAGAATAGAATAGAATAGAATAGAATAGAATAGAATAGAATAGAATAGAATAGAATAGAATAGAATAGAATAGAATTTTATTGGCCAAGTGTGATTGGACACACAAGGAATTTGTCTTGGTGCATATGCTCTCAGTGTACATAAAAGAAAAGATACGTTCATCAAGGTACAACATTTACAACACAATTGATGATCAATATATCAATATAAATCATAAGGATTGCCAGCAACAAGTTATAGTCATACAGTCATAAGTGGAAAGAGATTGGTGATGGGAACTATGAAACGATTAATAGTAGTGCAGATTCAGTAAATAGTCTGACAGTGTTGAGGGAATTATTTGTTTAGCAGAGTGATGGCCTTCGGGAAGAAACTGTTCTTGTGTCTAGTTGTTCTGGTGTGCAGTGCTCTATAGCTGCTTTGAGGGTAGGAGTTGAAACAGTTTATGTCCAGGATGCGAGGGATCTGCAAATATTTTCACGGCCCTCTTCTTGATTCGTGCAGTATACAGGTCCTCAATGGAAGGCAAGTTGGTAGCAATTATTTTTCTGCAGTTCTAATTATCCTCTGAAGTCTGTGTTTTTCTTGTTGGGTTGCAGAACCGAACCAGACAGTTATAGAGGTGCAAATGACAGACTCAATAATTCCTCTGTAGAATTGGATCAGCAGCTCCTTGGGCAGTTTGAGCTTACTGAGTTGGCGCAGAAAGAACATTCTTTGTTGTCCTTTTTAATGATGTTTTGATGTTAGCTGTCCATTTGAGAGCTTGCGATATGAAAGAACCCAGAAATTTGAAGGTTTCTACTGTTGATACTGTGTTGTCAAGTATTGTGAGAGGTGGAAGTATGGAAGGGTTTTTCCTAAAGTCTACCACCATTTCTACGGTTTTGAGTGTGTTCAGTTCCAGATTGTTTTGGTTGCACCACAAGGCTAGTCGCTCGACCTCTCGCCTATATGCGGATTCGTCATTGTCTTGAATGAGACCAATCACTGTTGTGTCATCTGCGAACTTCAGTAGCTTAACAAATGGATCATTGGAGATGCAGTCATTGGTATACAGAGAGAAGAGAAGTGGGGAGAGCACACAGCCTTGGGGGGGCCCTGTGCTAATTGTACAGGTATTTGATGTGATCTTGCTTAGCTTCACCTGTTGCTTCCTGTTTGTTAGGAAGCTTGTGATCCACTTACAAGTCTGTTCCGGTACCTGTAGCTGGTTTAGCTTAGTTAGAAGAATGTCTGGAATGATGGTATTGAATGCTGAACTAAAGTCTACAAAAAGGACCCTTGCATAGGTCTTTGGAGACTCAAGATGTTGTAGGATGTAGTGCAGAGCCATATTAACAGCATCATCTGTTGATCTATTTGCTCGGTATGCAAATTGCAAGGGGTCTAAGAGCGGATTCGTGATGGTTTTCAGGTAGGAAAGCACTAGCCTTTCAAAGGTTTTCATGACTACAGATGTTAGAGCAATTCTTTCACACTTGAAATAAAAATAATGTTTACTATATGAACGTGAATATTAATATAAACATTAAGTGAACATTAATATAAACATTAAGTGAAAAAAGTAAGGTTCCACATTTAGGCAAAAAAAAATGCAGAGGTACCTTATGTTACGTATATGTGGTACCTTGCTCAATAGTAGTAACTGTGAGAGGGATCTTGGAGTCCTAATGGACAACCATTTAGATATGAGCCAACAGTGTGCGGCAGCTGCCAAAAAAGCCAACACAGTTCTGGGCTGCATAAGCAGAGGGATAGAATCAAGATCACGTGAAGTGTTAATACCATTTTATGATGCCTTGGTAAGGCCACACTTGGAATACTGCATTCAGTTTTGGTCGCCACAATGTAAAAGAGATGTTGAGACTCTAGAAAGAGTGCAGAGAAGAGCAACAAAGATGATTAGGCGACTGGAGGCTAAAACATATGAAGAACGGCTGCAGGAACTGGGCATATCTAGTTTAATGAAAAGAAGGACTAGGGGAGACATGATAGCAGTGTTCCAATATCTCAGGGGTTGCCACAAAGAAGAGGGAGTCAAGCTATTCTCCAAAGCACCTGAGGGTAGAACAAGAAGCAATGGATGGAAACTAATCAAGGAGAGAAGCAACTTAGAACTGAGGAGAAATTTTCTGACAGTTAGAACAATCAATAAGTGGAACAACTTGTCTGTAGAAGTTCTGAATGCTCCAACACTGGAAATTTTTAAGAAAATGTTGGATAGCCATTTGTCTGAAATGGTGTAGGGTTTCCTGCCTCGGCAGGGGGTTGGACTAGAAGACCTCCAAGGTCCCTTCCAACTCCGTTATTATGTTATGTTACTATAATATGTAATATATTTGTTTTTTGTCTGGAGCATTTGGTGTTTCTAGTAATTATCAGTATTCATGAACTTAGTATTTTATTATTTTCTTCTAATTTTTCTTCATGAAGTAGAAGATTTTAGGTTCATTTACAAATAAGAATTGGAGTTTAATTTGTCTTGAATTTCAAAGTACATTAATTAATCTCATTCATAATACATAAATATTATTTAAAAAAGGATCCCTCACAAGATTTTTGTCTAGTTACCAAGATCAGTTCTAACATAGCTGTCTTCCTGACATCTAATTTTCTGTGTGTACAGATTTAGATTAATGGATCTAATATGAAAATAAAGACCAAAAGCATTTGATCTTAAAAAGAATAATTATTTCATTTAGTTTTTTTCTTTAAATGTAACTAAAAACTATAAATCAAATTTCATGTAATAGGAAATCAAATAGGAAATTCTGATAGATTTTCAAATATTCTGGGTATTAGTTATGTAATGCTGGTTCCTGCTTTTAAAATAAATATAATACTTAAGTCAAAAATGGGCAATCCTATAACCTGTTCTCTCAGGTTTAATACTAAAACAGGTAATATCTGAGATAAGATCTTTTTCTGACAATGTATGTTATGCTGGAGAAGAGACTGCAATAATGCAGAGATTTAACTTTTTAAAGTGTCAGTTGAGAGCTGCTATAAAAGAATACAAAATCATTCATCTAGATTTCAGCTTTAAATACTCCTCCTATCAATCTTGCCTCCTATAAAGTCAAGACCAGAATGGAAAATCTTTAGACTTTGTAAACTACATTGATTTTTCTTCAATGGTATGAAGTGCTAAATCTCCAAGTGGGAAAGAAGCACCTTATGGCATCAGTAAGTCTGTTTTAATGTCAGGAAATTACATCATCCATAATTACTAAATTTAATTTCAGGAAATCATAAATATTATTTTCAATCAATCATTAATGCCTTTTATATATCACTTACCAGAACAATAATGCTACTTCCCTAAAGGTAGAAATATGCCTCAGACCGGGAGATATTCTGCTGTGGACTAATACAAAAGCTTTCTATAACACTTATTACTAAAATTATATTTTAGAAAAACATACAGTTCTGTATAAGGATTTACAAGAAAATTTGTAATTAACCTACTATAAAATGTAGATGAACAATTCAAATTTGTTGTAATTTCAAAAATAATTTTGACTATACAATGTTTAAAATGTGGTTCATTCAGTATAATGTATATACCATTTTAGCAACTATCATTGCTTAGATCAGTGGTAGTCAACCTGGTCCCTACCGCCCACTAGTGGACGTTCCAGCTTTCATGGTGGGCAGTAGGGGTTTTGTCCGATACTGAAGCACTTTCCTTTTTTTAAATTTAATTGACTTTTTAAAAAATTTTCATAGCATTATTTAAAAACATTTGCATTAGATTTTCATAAAATTCCCTGTGACAATTTAAATTTCTAAAAATATACTATTTGTATCACCTGCGCATGTTTAGTTCACGTTACATAAGTGAAACTAAATGACGCTATAGTGCGATCACAAACAAAAGAGCCTTATCCCAGAACAGCTCGCGCATCTCCCCCCACACCATCCAGCTATAACAGACAAGGAGAGCTGGTAGCCGGCGCAAACCCAATCCATGATGCGCAAGAGGCATGTGCAGACGACAATACACGGTGCATTACTGTGGAATTGGTGGGCGGTTAGAAAATTTTACTACTAACAGAGATACAAAAGTGGGCGGTCGGTATAAAAATGTTGACTACCCCTGGCTTAGATAGTGAATAGGACTAGCCTGGTCATTTGGATTGGAAAGCCATTAGAATACCAAGGCTGTTAGATAGACCTGGATGTAGAGAAATATCCTATAAGAAAGCAATGACAAAACACTTCTGTATTGATATCAAGAAAACCATATGGCATGTCCTTGTAGTCATCAGAAGAGAGCATAATCTGAAGATGACCTTTTAAAACATAATTCAGTGTCAGTGTAAAAAAAAAAGTTTCGCCTATTGAATAATGAATAAAAAGTTGATGAACTTTTTGATCCCATCAATTGAGTACCACCAATTAAAAATACCTCACTAATGTAGCGGTGGCAGTCTGAGAAACTATTATTCAGATGTTCTTATAGTAACTGAGTTTCATATTGCTATGAAGAACTTTAAAACTATCTCCTTGAATTGTGTATGGAAATAAATTGGCAATTGGTATAGATTTTTTAAAACTAGCAAGCTATCTTCTCACTGAGTTATCTAATTAAAATGTTGAATGCTACATTTCTGAATAATCTTCCAAGGCAGTTTCATATGACATGTTACAATAATCAAATCATAATGTTATTGTATAAGGAATTGCTAAACTACCTCTGTAGAGGAGTAAATGCGATTTGTTTGCTAAATTAGAAATGCTCTCTCCTGCAGTCCTTTTACTTCAGATAGTAGAATTAGACAAAGAAGGATTCCCAATCTAAGACTCTGATCTTTGAGGAAGACCGCTACTTCTTCAAAACCATTTAATTCTCTTTTCTCCGCTGAAGAACTACCTGCTCACCAATGTGTTACCAAGCAAGGTAGCCTCTGTCCTGTACTAACGCATTTGAGTTTTGTTTCCTACTCAAGAACTTTATACTTCTCTCTCTTGAATTTAATTATGTTACTTTCAGATCATTTCACTAAATTATCAAGATGGTTTTGAATTTTTATTTTTATGTCTGTTCTAGCTGTCCCACCTAATTTTGCATCAGCTACAAACCAGTTTTACTTTTCATCCAAAGCAGTGATAAAAAGAAGTGATCCTTGCACAAACCTAGAATAACTCTCTTTAAATTGATGAGGAAGCATTGATGAACGTTCATTATGATTTTTGAACCAACTATGTATCTACTTAATTATCATGACATCCATCTCCTGCTTAACTAACATAGTTTGCTACTGAGAATGTCATGGGGTACTTTGTCAGATGTTTGCTGAATTTCCAGCTATATTATTACAGCATTCCAACAATCTGTTAGAGAAGGTGTGTGACCAAAAAAATGAAATAAGGTATTTCAGATAAAGCAATTATATATGATAGAAAGGGAATGTTATTAGGTACCTATGCTACTTAGTAGATACCTATCATATCCACCGAATATACTTTGTTATTCTGATTATTTAATTATTAATTAATTTTTATGCTTTTTATTGCAGTGGTTTTTATTTAATCAAAATGTTTTGGAAAAAATATAGCTAAGTAAAAATAGAGCTTTCTTCTGTTTTTAAGCACAGATGATAAATATAGGATATAAGTTATAGGATATAAGTGCCAATAAAAGCTATTAATTTTACTTGCACTGGGCATGTATGTAGCGAAAGGAATCCCTCTCCCTCTCCCCCCTCTTCTCCCTCTCTCTCGAAAGAGAGAGAGAGAGAGAGAGAATGAAAGAGAAAGACTGTGAGTCAGGAGTGGTTTGAATTTTAGCCATTTATCCCTTTTGATTTTGCCATGAAGGTGGCACAGTTTGCAGCTTTAACTTCCATTTGTAAAGTGAATTGAGGACTCTGACTTTTATACTAATTATTTCCTGCAATTTTGTAAGATAAAGGTCATTGTTGGGCTTGAAGTAATATTTTATTTTCATCAGAATCATTTCCATGTTGCCTAGAAAGGGCACATTTCTTAGGAAGTTCCAAATGAAGGTTTAAAGTTTCCATCTTTCAAATGCAGCATTCATTTATATTGAACAACTTTTAATCAGATGGACATGCTTGATTAAAGAATTCATGTTATTTTATGTGCAGCAATTAGAAATATCTTTATTTGACATAAACAACTTCTAAACTGCTGCCTATTTAAGGTAACCTAACATTATGCTGAAGAAAAGGAATATTGAGAAGTCTTAATTTTATATATGGCCAGTTATACTGCAGTGCTTAGTTAAATGTCTTATTCAAAACAGACATGAGACTCAATTGTTTTACCTATAGCCATTTCCTTATTGTGCTACCTGATATTTTCATTTCCATGTATTTTTGCAATAGTCTTTTTTTAATTAAAAATGATGATCCTTTATAACAGAATGCCAAAGTTTTAGCAAGGTTAGGTGTCATTTTATTTTACATTGGGTAGCTAAAGTTCACATTGTTTCCTAATTTAATTGACTGAGAGCAAGATAATATGGTACAGCAGGGTTCTAGTGTATGAGGTCATGCCCAGATAGCCATAATATCTTAGAGTGCTGTACTCAATGTTAAGAAAATATATTTAAATGCCCTTAAGTTCATTAGGTATTACCAAAGGTCACGCTTTATGTTCAGTTAGTTTTATTAAAGTTCATTGTTATGATAGTGACCTGAACTCTAACTGTGTGGCCTTTATCATATTAGAGTGTATATACTGGGGAAAAAAACTCCATTTGAATTTTAGATTCTGCATGGTTTAGTTATTGCTTTATTAAGGAGAATTAATTTTAAACATTGTTGTAAATACTAGTAACTAAAGCGCCTTCATTTTGAATAAAGAAAGATTACATTCTGAATAACAAAACATTCAGCAGAAAGTGTTGTAAGGAAGGGTATAAAACTCCTTATATAAACTGTAGGATTTATGTAGTGTGTACCGTATATACTTGAGTATAAGCCGAGTTTTTCAGCACGTTTTTTGTGCTGAAAAACGTCCCCTCGGCTTATACTCGAGTATATACGGCTTATACTCGAGTTTTTTTTTTTTTCTTTTTTTCACATTATACCGGCCGGCGCGAACTTGGCGGGCTTTTGCTTTAGCGCGGGGAAGCCCTGCCGGTGCAGTGAGAGGGCGGGGCGGGGGAGCCGCCAGCCTTCTCGGCCGAGGGAGGGAGGGTTTCGCCGACCGGTAGGTGCCTCATTTCCCACCCTCGGCTTATACTCGAGTCCCCAGTTTACCCCAGTTTTTTGGGGTAAAATTGGGGACCTCGGCTTATACTCGGATCGGCTTATATTCGAGTATATACGGTATGTATATATATTTATACCAGAACTATCAGTTTATACCAGAACTATCGCCAAAATTGAATACTTCAACAACAGAATAATCAGAGAAGCCATCGAGATAGAAAAACGCCCACACAGCATGAATAAACAAGATGATACCTCCTGCCTACCAGCCATTTGGAAACCCGCCCTTATCGACAAACGAGTCCCTAACATGAAGAATGACGCAAGACCCACACGAGTGCCACACAGCATGTCACCACCACACATCCATGCGGAAAGCAGACTCAAACCCACACCGATGATGAAGCACGACCACGGACCAGAAGCCAGACCACAGCTGCATCATTAGCCATTTCAAACCCCTCCAATCCATACATGCAGCAGACTGACACCCACCATGAAGATGTAGCATGACCACGAACGCGAAGCCAAACAACAGCAATGCAGCTCACCAAATCAAACCCCCCTGCAACTCAGACTAACCTGAGCACAACCAAGCCCCCCCTACCCAAACAGAATACACTCCTAGCCAATCAGAGCACAGCCAAACCCCCAACCAATCAGAACACACCTCCACCCAATCAGAACACAGCCAAGCTCCCAACCAATCAGTTCAAACACCCACTAGCAGTTAAAAGGAAGAAACAACTGCGATCACACATTGCTCCTAGAAGCACGAAGCTGTAAACACCAGCTTGAGGATGACAAATGAGACTTCGTCGAAACGTGGTCAAGACACTTCCAATTTTAAATGGGAGAAAACCCGAATAACCAAAGACCTACATACAAACACCCGTGAAAACCTCAGAAAACATCCCCTGTAAGGTTGAGAGTATCTTGGTGACATTTTGACGAGGTCTAACTCATCATCTTCAGGCTGGTGTCTTCGGCTTCGTGCTTCTCGAGCAAAGAGTGGTTGGAGCTTCCATCTCTCTATAAATACTGGTGGGGAGATGGGGAGTGTTGCTGTGAGCGGGTTGGTTGGCTGTGTGGTTGCATCTTGATTGGTAGATGGAGTGGATGTTTGCAGATTGGTCGAGGTGGGGAGTGTTGCTGTGAGCGGGTTGGTTGGCTCTGTGGTTATATCCTGATTGGTAGATGGAGTGGATGTTTGCAGATTGGTCAGCTGTTTCGTAGCATCCTGTGTGGGTGTGGTCCTGGTCTTTTGTTCCTGAGCTTTGGTGTTGTGGCCTCTGAAGTTCTGTGATGTGATGTCTTGAGCAGATGGCTGTTGTTGTGCCTCGCTCGCCCCCCCCCTGCAGCCGAGCCCCTCTCATCTCCTGCCAGACACTGATAGGTCAGAAGAATGTCCTGGCATGCCTCCAGCCCCCAGTCCTGGCACCATGCCCGGACAGTCCGAGCAAGACGAATGGCCTGACATGCCTCCAGCCCCCAGTCCTGGCACCATGCCCGGACAAACGGAGCAGCTGGGCCCCTTCCCCACAGCATGTGAGCCTGGGGAGGGTGAAGCCAGTCACGAGCTGGAATTACCGACAGCTGGAGGCTGGAGGGACCCACGCTTCCGGAGAGTGGAGAGGCGACGTCAGCAAAAGGAAGGGAGGGGCAGGCCTGGATAAGTGCTGAGTCATGGAGCCACACTCCATGGCCTATATAAAGGATCTGCTTTCTGGCATTCTTTGAGTCAGGCAAAGTCTAAATTGGATTGCTGAAGTCACATCCTGGTCTCCTGCCTGCCCTGAGAACTCTGACAGAACTTTGGCAAAGCTGCAGAGGCACGCTTGATACGGACTTCCCCGACCTGGCCGTCAGAGGAGGAGTGGGACACGACAGCTGTGATGCAGCATCCCGGGCCCTGGTTTGGCTCCTAGTCCGAGGTCCTGTCATGTATTCCTGGTGTATGTCAGCCTGCTTTGTGTGGGTATCAGAGGGGGGCGCAGCAGCCAGTGGGGTCAGCATGGTCTGGCTTCTGGATGGTGGTTGTGTTTCGTCTGTGGGATGGGTTTAGGTTTGAATCTGGTGAGGATGATTGGGGGTGGCATTGTGTGTTGTCCTGGGTCCGGGGTCAATTTTCATGGCTGGGACTCGTTTGTTGACCAAGGCTGGTTTCCAGATGTCTGGTAGGCGGGAGGTGTCGTCTCGTTTGTTCATATTGTGGGGGTGTTTCTTTATTTCAATGGCTTCCATAATTATTCTCTTGTTATAGTGTTCAGTTTTGGAGATTAATTTCATTTTTTTTCCCAAAGCAAACTTTAAAAATATGTACAGTTCAAACCAGCCAATTTCAATGATAGTATACAGCATATAGAAATATAAATATAAAATCCAGCAACTTAAAAACAGCCTGTATCATTTTTAACTAGAAGCAAATCAAAATAGACAAATGCTACAATGCATTTAAAAAATTAACAGAGAGAATATTATACACATTATCTTGGAATTTAATTAGTGGCCACGGCCAAGTAAACCCAAATTATTGGTCTACACCCAAGTAGATCCAACTATTTCATGCTGTTTCAGGTGCTACTGGCTTTGAGCTTGTTCAGATCAGATTCCTTAAAACAAGGACTGAGGTACGTCTTATTGAGATGTTGTGGCCTATGTTAACAGTATATTGCAACTCTGATTGTGTTTTTCATATCCTTCCCTCTCATACCTCAGGAGGTCAGGAAGGAGTCAGCCTGAGTGTCTTCCTAACATTCCCTCTGTTCCCAGAGCTTAAGGCATGTTTCTGCACTTTTATGTTTTTGTAACATTTCTGGTTATTTTCCCCAAGGTCAAATACATTTAATTTGTCATCAGCTTCCTGACCAAGAAGGGTTTTAAAGGACAATATAGGACAACAGCAGATTGTTCATCATTATGGCTGACTAGTGTCCACTTGTCAATGGCACTCTCCCATGTTCTGTAACCTGAACATGAAATAACAAAATCCTATCTACCACATCTAAACCAGGGGTCTCCAACCTTGGCAACTTTAAGCCTGGAGGACCAACTCCCAGAAGCTTTGCTGGCTGGGGAATTCTGGGAGTTGAAGTCCTCCAGGCTTAAAGTTGCCATGGTTGGAGACCCCTAATCTAAACAATACCATGGTTGGGATTCTTGGATCACATGAAGAAAGGTACTCCTGTTTGTATAATAATACTGTGAAACTTAAGTTCATTTTAATAGAATAAATAATACCAGAATGGCAGTTTATTACAAAATCTCTGCTATTTTTTTAAATGCTGTTTTCAGTTTAGCAGTTATAAAAATGAGATGTGTCTTTAATATTGGGCCCTATTGATCAGAAAAGGTCAAGAGAATGCAGTATACTGCTTGTATGTCCTGTTATTAAATAGAAGCTACTTAACCAATTTCACTATTGTTCTTTTGCAGTTTATTTTAGAGAATGAATAGCTTTATTACATTTACTACTAGAATTTAATGTAATTTAATGCAAAAATGCTACTGCAGCACAAGAAGACATAATAATAAAGTTAAAATCGTAAAGGAATTAAAAGAAAATTCTTCGTTACTTGTATTGAAGGTAAAAATTAGTTTGCCATCTATTAGTAGTATGCATAATTTTTTAATCAGAAAGAAATAAAGGATTCCAGTGGCTCCTTCTGGTTCACTTTTTTATTATTAAAGAAGAAAGTTGTAGTTGTTATTGCAAATGAGAACTTTAATGTGTGTTGATTCAAATGACAAAATTGCATATGCTTTTAAAATCAAGGTTTATGATTATATAATTTTCAATAATTTGAATGTCAGGTTATTTCCCACACAATATAGTATGTAGTCTAACTGTAAGCCTAATATTAGGATTTCTGTTGAATAAATGTTATGGTAATCTTAGTGAGAAGGAAAATAATCATTTTTCTATCAACAAAATGTAGAAAAATACATATATATCAGTCATTATTCTTAAAAGCTTTCCTAGAATATATATACTTAAATAAGTAACTTGTTTTATACTTGCCTGCTTTCCTTCTATTTGATGCTGTCTGGCTCCAAATGACTCTGGGCTTAAATTCATCTTCTCCATTTAAATGAATAATATATACAATTTATTACTAGTAATATTCTTTGGGCATTCTTTTATTATTTATTTATTTATTTATTTTATTTATTAAATTTATATGGCACCCATCTCAATTAGGTGACTCTGGGAGGCTTATAAAGAGTAAGCCATTATTATCAAAAACAAAAATTCATTTCTCAGATATACTTTGTAATTTCCTAGAAGTTGATTATTTTTAATAAAATAAAGATAAAGGTCTTGGTACTAAGGAGTTTGGTTCATAGAATAGAGCTTCTTCCTATTTACATTTCCTGGCCCCATTTCCTCAGTTTTTGGACCTTAAATAAGCCACTAGGTTTTTTTTTTTTTAAATCTACATGTATCTGTTATTATTTCCTAGATACCTGTGTGGAATATTGCATACTACAATCTGTCGTAACTGTATATTGGGTTTGAGTTTCTGAGAGTAAGGCTTTAAACTTCCATTTATTTATACCATTTGGTCGATTGGGATTTTTATGTCAAAAGTGTTAGCTTTGGGGTATTAGTTATACAAATATCAGTGTGTAGCTTTAGCCTGTTAGCTATCAATTGGATTCAGAAAATCAATGATTTTAATAGTTCCTTATTACATAGTTGATGCATTTGCAATAGTGAGTTGAGTTACTGTCAATTCAGGTTGTTTTTTTTAAAAAAAACTATTAACTGATCTCCGCCAGAAACTGTTTTCTATAAATTCAGCACTGTACTGGGCAAGTGCAACAGTCTGTAACATATTTGAAAGTTAAATAGGAACCCCAAACTCAGTGTAAAATACATTGTCTTTATTAAAAAGCCATTCTAGAGTGAATATGCTTATCACTGAAAATAGCAGATTTTTTTTTAACAAAAAAAATTCTGCATGGGGTGAAGACTCAATTGCAGGATTAAAATTAAAATAGCATTATACTCTGAAATATATTTAACAGAATAATAGAGTTGGAAGGGACTTGAAGTCTTCTAGCTTAACCCCCTGCACAAGCAGAAGAACCTATAACATTTCAAACAAATGATTGTCCAATCTCTTCTTTAAAACTTCCACAACTTCTGAAGGCAAGCCGTTTCACTGATTAATAGCTCTAACTGTCAGGACATTTGTCCTTATTTCTAGGTTGGTTCGCTCCTTGATTAATTTCCATCCATTGCTTATTTGTCTTCTGGGACAGCAGTTAGCTAACTTTCTAATATATACAGATAGTCCTTAATTCATAACCACAATTGGGACTGGTATCTCATTCATTGAGCAATATGATAGTTAAGTGAGCACATCATGTGGCTGCCCACATGATTGTTTTGCTCAAAAACTGCAATCCCGGCATTTCCAATTGCAGTCATTGTTTGTACAGGTTGTTAAACAGAATCCCAGCTCAGGAGTGCAGTGAGGTGGAGGAGATCCAGGGTGGCTCTGCTCAGGAGCAGAAAATCCTCCCTGCTGAAATCCAAAAAGGATTTTTAGTTCCTGAGCAAAGAAATATTCATGGATACACCCCACATTCCCTTAGCTGGCTGAATCTCTGCTGTTTGCTGTCAAAGGAGGTCATCTCCCCTCCATGGCATGGAAGGGATCTCATTTGGCAGGATGCAGGAACAGAGCTGAAATCTTCAGTATTTTGGCTTTGTTTCTGCCCCCTGCCAAAGGAGTTCACCTCCTCTTTGGGATGCAGTTCTTTCAGCCAGCCTCCAGAGATGAGAGGGAGTCCTGTTGGTAGATGGCAATAATTTGCAATTTTCACTGCTGTCATCCTCATAGGGAAGCTGGCAAAGATTGCAAATGGTGACCACATGATTGTGGAATGATTGGCAACCTGTTGCAGGTGTAAACAGGTTGCAAAGCTACCAGACCATAATCTTGTGACTATAACATTTATGGAGGTGCAACATTTTGCAATGTCTAGAAATCCGGGCCGTAAAGCACCCTTTCTATCATAATTCTGGACCATCATTAAACAAAGGTTGTATGTCAACGACTACCCATAGAGGTTGTGTAACTGGCCATCTCCACAGTATTCAAATTGTGAATATACCTACTACATAATCTCAGTTTCAAATATGTCCCCTGTATAGAAAAGTTACTATACCTGCAGTAGACCAATTGTTGAGTTCATCACCCACATTAATCTTTGAGTAATTTAAATTCTCATGGTAGTACTTGGATGTCTGTCACCGTACTGTTTCTGGTTGAGGAAACACATTGGTTCAGTTTACAGGTGATTTGAGATTGAGTAGTCCTGCAGTCAATTACAAAGACAGATAAAGAATTGGCTGTGCAGATACACACATGATCTAGAAATTACAGACAAGCAATAGCTTTTTGTCCAGAGTCAAGCTGTAAATGGCAAACAAAACACAGGTTTAGTCAGCCAGTCAAGTCAGAGACCAGAGAGCCAAGAAAAAAACTAGGAAAATGTTTTTAAATAAGAGATTAGACAGCCATTTGTCTAAAATGGTATAGGATTCCTTCTGGAGCTGAGGGTTGGACTAGAAGACCTCTAAGGTTCCTTCCAACTCTGTTATTCTGTTAAGATCTTAGGTTGGTGTGTTGCTTTCAATAGAGGGACTATCATTGGCAGCTATTCTTAAATAAGCCAGATGCAACTGTGGTTATGACAAAAGTTGGAGAATATATTTCTCGAGAAGCTGGACAGATAGCACAGAAACCAATTAAAGCCCTCAAAAACATCTTAAGTAAGCCAAAAGACCTAATAGCTCAATAAAATGTTCATCTATATGCAGAGCAATGACATAACAGCCACTATGTAGGACAGACAAGCAGAACTCTGTGTATTTATAATACAGTCTGTTGCTTGTCTCTGACAGATTTTTGAGGTATGGTAGTGTTATCATTTTCATAGCTTGCTAAAAACAACTTACACTAGTTAACTTCTTCATTACCAAAGTAAAAATCCCATCTCTACAAGGCAAACTGTGTAACAATATTATTCAGATGGGTACCAATGCAGTGCAATAACCCAGAACATTAGAAAAAGGAAACTGACCATCTTTACAATATCCTCCAACAAAATGGATGCCCACACAACTTAATCAAAAACTGCCTGATCACTCAGCACCCCCTTCCACAGTACCAACAGTACAAGCTATGAGGAGGATAACACTACATCAGTGGTGAAATCTCTGTGTTATGTGCATGCTGTATATGTTATATTTATAAGCATATCTATGCTAGGTGATCTTACTATATAAAGTTTTTTTTATTATATAGATATAAAAGATAGAAGTAGCTAGTAATTGCCTTTAAGAATAGAGCACAAAGCATTACCTTGGATTTTACAAGGCTAGCAAGCAACAAAAGAGCAGTAATTTATGAGTTCAGTGTAAAAGAATAGCATAATTACATTAAAAATTAATGCTAATGAACACTAAAATGGGGAAGGTGGTTATGATGAAAGTTTGTATTCATCTTCTCTGGTTTGAATGATGGCTAGTGGCTTGATTAATGGCTTAATTTCTATCAATTAGTGGGGGGAAAATCTCCGACGAGACAGGGGTAAATTGAGCATTGAATTACATATCATGCTTTTGTGTGTTGAAGAAAAAAACAGCTAAGTATATCTGATATAAGCTACAATGGCAAATGTGATGTGCCCCACTATGTCTGCATTAGCTCTCCTGACAGGCTGGTTGTATGTGGTTATGGGGTGCTTGGAGATGGCTGGCAGACAACATTCACTCGCAAGTTCCTGAGAAATCTGCAGTTTTTCTTTCCGTAGAATTTTAATTAGCATCAATAAGAACTTAACAATGGAAAGCTAGCAGCAGTGGCAGAAGTTGTAAATTGATCATAGTGCTATGTAACTTTAGATTCTCTTTTCTGGGGCAGGGGGACAACAAATATCTTGCAATTTTAAGGACCTTATAATTTATAATATGGATTCCTACCATAGGTGTTTTCTGAAAGGCAATAGCAGATCAAGAAAGGGATTTATCTTTCTCATGTTTACATTCCAAAGTCTGTAAGATTTATCTTTGGCCAAATACTCAAGTAGCTTTTTCATGCTCCAGAAGTACCATGTTTCCTGTTTCTTCCCACATCATTTTGTGACCTTGAATAAGCTTGTAGTTTGAATAAAGTTAACAAATGCAATGACTCCATTATTTTCAATAGAAATGCAGAAGAGCCAGTCCTGAGAGAATGCAGTACTTAAAATTGAGTGGTCCTTGGTGCTCTCTGAGCTTAGCTGTTTTTTCCCCCACACGTTTCATTACCCAAACTTGGTAACAGAAAGGGCCGTAATAGCTCAGGCTGGTAAGAAGCCTGTTATTAGAACACAGTAGCCTGCAATTACTGCAGGTTCAAGCCCGGCCCAAGGTTGACTCAGCCTTCCATCCTTTATAAGGTAGGTAAAATGAGGACCCAGATTGTTGGGGGGGCAATAAGTTGACTTTGTAAATATACAAATAGAATGAGGCTATTGCCTTATACACTGTAAGCCGCCCTGAGTCTTCGGAGAAGGGCGGGATATAAATGTAAATTAAAAAAATAAAAAACATCATCAGTGCTACCTAGTTTGGGTAATGAAATGTCTGCAAGAAAATAACCAAAATCAGAGAGCAAGGACCTGTCATTTCAACCCTGAACATTCTCTTTTATTAGTACTTAAAATGAAAGAATTATGAAAAATGTGTAATACATGTAACTAATATTTCAAATGCTGTGATTGCAAAAACAACAACATAATGAAGAGTGATGTTGCTCTATATGTATCTGTGTATTCTTGACATCTGAAAGCCTTTAGTATAAAACAGGAGTGTCAAACTCAAGGCCCGCAGGCCAAATCCAGCCTGCGGAGTGCTTAGATCTGGCCCACAGGGCCACCCTGGAACCAATGAAAGAACAGCCCGCAGTACCTCTGCCAGTGAAAATGGAGCTCGGGGAGGCCACACACGCCCCCCCCCCCGAGCTCCGTTTTTGCTAGCAGGAGGCAATCACGGCTGAAAACTGAGCCTGGGAGGGCCACGCGCAGCCCTCCTGAGCTCTTGTTTTCATTAGCAGAGGGTTGCAGGAGGCCATTGCAGCCAAAAACAGAGCTCAGGAGTCCTTTTTCGTTGGCAGAGCACTCAGGCCGCCACAGGCGCCTCCGACACAAGTGACCTCAAGCTGGCCATACCCATCCCGGGCCCCCAAGGTCAAACACAACCCTGATGTGGCCCTCAATGAAATTGAGTTTGACGCCCCTGATATAAAAGGTGCTAACAAATTTATTTCAGCCTCCCTCATGTCAAAAATGATTTCCCTTTCAGTGTATGATAACTGATTGTATATTACAGAGGATCCAAGTCCACTTTCAGCCTAAAATACAGATTTCCTTACCAATATAATAGAATAAGATCTAAATCATACAATATATCATATCGCTCTTGTTACATCAGTTTTTTCTCTTTATGTGCTTCAGCTGCACCATCAAGATCATACACATCTCTTTATATGTTGCATTTGTTTTAATGCTTAAGGCATTAGTTATTAATGCCATTTCATTAATAAACCCATGATACTAGAATGTTCTGGTACAGAATTTTGTATAATAAAAGCTAAATAAGTGTGTCATAAAATGCTCATTTCTTAGTTTTCTATTACATATGGAATATTTCGGTTTTTAACATATTCTTATACCTTTTATATTTTAATCATTTTTCAACTTCCCCAACAGTTTGAAATTCATTTAATTGCTAATTCCTGCCAAGTAGCCATTGAAAAGCTGAAAACCATGGCCATTAAACATTGTTATGATTTTGGGGTTAATGAAAACAAATCACATGAAGAGAAGTAAGGTGCATTTTTATTAAAAAAAAACCAAGGCCCCTTAATCCCATAGGATGCATCTTTTCATTTAACTGGTTATATAGTGCCATCTGCTGCTTTCAAGAGCTTTCATCTACAGTACAGTAGTGATGACCTACAGATATAAGCCATGGGATTTAAACAGAGTGATTGAAATTAAAGACTCAGATCAAGGCATTACCAAAGTCCTCACAAAGTTATGTTGGATCTTTTTTTGTATATTCACATTTTCCTATTTTTTCCTATTTAGAAGCAAGCACAACTCTAATTCTTCTAGAATAAATGATTTATGTATGAAAAAATGGCATCAACACATCAGTCACCAATATAAATAGTTCTATATTTAAAGTCTGCCCAGAGTGAAAGGACTTGCTGTCCAATGAGTTAGTATTGATTTTTTTTCTGTATCCTCTTAGCTTTCTGACTCCATTATTTTTGATTTTACTATGAAATATATATCCTTTCTACTGACATCTGACAAACACTATATGGAAGTCATTTTATCTACCAATAATGTGTTTGTCAACAATATTGTAGACTAATGGATGCAACTTCCTTCCAGTCTGTTTTTATGCAGTTAATGTTGTTGAAATAATTCAGGAAAACGTTCTGTGTTTCTATTTCCTTGAGGAACGTGTCCCCAGATTATAATTGTCACTTGCATTAGAGTGCTTCAAATATCTGAGTCATGCCTTCGTCTATTTATGGTTTCCCATTTTGAATTTATGTTGTAAAATGTTGGTAGTATTTGACAGGGTCATACGGACTGTATCATTTCTTCCTATACTGATTGTAATAGGTTCATGGGTATCAGAAAATCAGCATGCATGAACATACTTGAGAAAGAGTACTTGCACATGTATGCTTTATTTTACTATAACCGTTACATGCAAACATACTTAAAAAGAAAGGCCACTATATGATCTAAAGGGCACTGATAGAAATATTGAACATTGAAGAAGATGGATTTTCATGATCTAAGGATTTCTATTATAGTACGTCCAACCTAACGAGGACTCTTTCTCAAACCTTTTCCACTGTTTTAGTAAAGGGGTATTCTGTGGGTGTACTTTAACAAATACTTTGTGACGGTAAGTCACTTCTGTTGTGGCTCACATCATTTAATAGCTTAGAACTTTAGTGCCAAATATATTTCAGCTATATGAAATAGCTGAATATGATATGATAGCATGGGAAGAGGTTTGTTAATATTTCTTCCATTGTTTGACAAAGTGCAGCTTTAAACTTTATATTCTGAAAAATTCAATCTACTTATCAACAAATTAGCATACATTGTTTATATGAATAAATAATGAAATATTCTAGAAGGATTGAGTTGCTTAGCCCCATATCAACTGAGCATTTTAAGGAGTATTTGGTGTTCTGATACTTTTTAAGAAAAGTGCTTAAGAGATGACTAGATGATGAATCATAGCTTCTGTCTCAACAACACACCCTTAGGCTATGCATTGACCTTTCCCAACTCACCAACACCCTTGGATTTCCCTGTCATCTGAAGGAGGTTTTTCTCATAAGAAAAGTTCTCTTTCAGATTCTCATGTATATCAGAGTATATGCTGTAAATGGAATTCCTATACTATTTGGTGTAGAATTGGACTTGCTGGCATAAATTATCCCTTTCAACATTTTGTTTCTATGAGTATATTGTAATGCATCTTGTTGTTGCACTCAATATATTTTATTTGCCCTTATTATTTTATTTTGATCTGTACTTAACATATGTATGTCATATATTCTACCCTAGAATTATTTAAATGTTTCCTAATTGCAAAAATTCATTTTAAAAGTTGCATAAGAATATTAAAATAATATACATGAATACAGTATTAATACGGACACTTTCAGACACAACAGGTAATAGCATATCCCCTACTTTGGCTTGGAAGATGTGTTTTCTTCATCTTGCAAACCAATTACTTTTGTTCGGAGGGGAGATGGCATTAAAAGTATAATGAAATTTAATTTGGGGAGGTCAGTAGGTCATCCTGCGTGTGTTTTATATAAATGTTTGTTTTCTTTGTTTCTTACAAATAGAATCTCATTGGAAACACTATTGCTTATGTTCGACTTTTCTGTTTTCTTAGCAGAAGAAATACGATAGGAATATATTACACAATACAATATTTAAAGTGATGGTGAACAATATTGACACTGTGCCTTTTTCCATAGATGAAGCCAGTCTTGTTGAGCAAGTAAAACGAGTCAAAGAAATTGAAGCAATTGAAAGTGACTCTTTTATTCCACAGACATTCAGATCGAGCAAAGAAGTCAAAAAGGTAACTTTTCAATATTTTTTTCTTTGCATGGGATCCTTGTGAATCCTGTGGTTGAACTATATATTAATGCAACTATCATTGACATTGACTGTTTATCCAGTATTACTAGTACTTAGAAATCCTAATCCCTGGCCATTTTAAGTCAAGTACAGATTCCATTTATTACATGACGCTATATTTAAATGTGAAAAACGTACTTTATATTTTGCAATAAAATATATTATTCAGACAAACTACAAGGTTAATTTTTTGTGCAGAAGAAAGGGGTCTGATTTTCCTTTTCCAGCTGTGAAATATCCCAGAATTTTTCCCCAGTTCAGAGGTATCTCGAGAGTAGAATTTCATATTAACCAAGTTAAAAGGAAAAAAGAAATCCCTGCTCTTTTCGTCACACGTTATTTGGCGCAGTTTTTTCAGATATCATGCAGTCCCTTGCTTTCTCACATCCTTTATTGAATTGTTTAGGTAAAACTCTAGATACATATATACACGCTTGAGGTACTCCTATATATTATTTACTTTTATTTCAATCATGGCAATCAACAGGATGATTGCAGATATCATAGCCAGATCCCCTTCACATCCACTGAACAGCTTCAACTGTTTATCAATTATATATTTAAAAAAAACAATATAAGACCTTCCTGGGGGACAAAAAGATCAAAGCCACAAAAGAGAAATGCCAACTGATGATTCAGCAGGTTAATTTTTTGAAAGTTCAGCAGGTCTGCTACAAGGCAGAGGTATTCTCAAATGATTCATAGCAGAATTAGTTCATCTATAAAGATTGTTTTGTGAATACATTTAGGTCACAGAATCTGCTGATATCAAAAGTGAACCGGGAATTACAGAAGTGACAAACGTTGGTGTTGCTGTTACTGAAAAAGAAATAAAGCCTGGAATTATTCCTACTACTATCAAATACCAAGATGAAAACTCACTTGCCCATCCCAATGTAAGTTTGCTGATTATGGCAGTCTTCGATTGAAATAATGTATAAGGAGTAAAGGAGATGAGATTATGTAATCTGTTTATCCATATGTGTATTTGTTTTCTTTAAAAAAAAATACTTAAGAACTTCCATAATATTCAGACTAAATTCGTAGCATGAGCAACACTATGAAGTCCAACTGCTATGTTCAGATATAAAGAAGATTATTTTTCAAAACTATTTTTACTTTTTTTCCCCAGATTAAATAACAGTATAGTCATTTAGATAAAACACATTTAAATTATGCCTGAATACCGCAGGTAGACTCAAACATGGCTGCAAAATCAGCCAATAAAACTGTTATTTCAGACATCGCAATTTTAATACAATACCGACCATGAATGTTGACTATCTCCAGACTCAGTTTATAGAAGCTTAAATCTTGAAAGCTTTAAGGGATCTAAGATCAGATTCTTCTGGATTTATCTTCCCCCATATGAATGTGCTGAAATTTGAAATTGATTATATTTTCTATATTATTAAAAACTGGGGTATATAATTTTGGAGGAGTAAATGACTCACTAGTCTTTGCACATGAACATTGTTGCCTCCTAGTAAGCTTTTGGGTGCAATTCAAGGTTCTGGTTATCACTTTTAAAGTCCTACAGTACATGCCACAAGACCAGATGACTTGCAAGACTACCTATCTCCAATAGATTCGGTCCATCCCATCAGATCTGGCAAAGTAGGCTTGCCCCAAGTCTCTTAACTCATGCATCCTATATGAATGAACAAAATGAAATAGTGTCATCTAGTTGACCACACGTGGATAGCAATAGTACTTAGACTTATATACCGCTTCATAGTGCTTTTACAGCCCTCTCTAAGCGGTTTACAGAGTCAACATATTGCCCCCAACAATTTGGGTCCTCATTTTCCCCACCTCGTAAGGATGGAAGGCTGAGTCAACCTTGAGCCGATAAGATTCGAACTGTTGAACTGCAGCTAGCAGTCAGCTGAAGTAGACTGCAGTGCTGCACTCTAACTACTGCACCACCTTGGCTCTTAAATGCCTTCTCTACTGTAGTTCCTGTCCACTGTAACAGCGACACTCACTTCACCTGAGAGGTCCCGGCCTGGTTGGCTTTCTAGAAGGCATTGAGGACCTCATCCTTCTGTTCTATGTTATGATACAATTTTGCAAGGAATCTCCTTTTTTCAATTCTCTGTTGCCTTATGGCTTTTACATTGTGTTATTTATCCATGTGTTATTTTATCCAGACTTGCTGGATAAAAATTATTTGTAAAGTTAATAAATAAATCCTATGTCATTGTTCTTTCTACTCTAGAAAACAGACAAGGCATGAACAAAGTAGTGACTAGTTCTAAGACAAAAAAAAACACCTATTATTAATTTAATTTGAATTTAATTGAAAAAAAGAAGATATGGTTGGTTCTTATATATTTAATATTTGTCCATCAGTCTCATTGCCATATTTTAATTGTACTTCAGGCGATCTGGAAATTCATTGATTTCAGGGATTGAAGTTGTAGACTCCCAATTAGATGAAACAGTTGTTTTACAATTGATCAATGATCTAAACTTTGTTTATGATAACAGGATCCAATGTGGCCTTATTGCATACTGATTCCCAGTAGGATCATTTGTACTTCTCTTTAATTTAAAAGACACTGTTCCTGGCATGACATAATAGAGATATTTGTAATTCATATAGAAAACTTTTTATTAAGGCACATGAAGGTCTCTCTTAAGATTTTTAAGAATGTACCTGTTCTCCTGAATAATTTCTCAAAGATCAGCTTTGTAGTCATCTTTCGCTTGTTATAACAGAGTTATTTACAGGTTTTAGAGATACATGGTATAGATAATAATTGGAAAACAGAAATGACAAATTTCTCTCAATGTTTGGGCAAAGAATTTGATTATTTAGTGCAGCTCAATGGCATTCTATGAATATACAGTGCATTCAGAAATTATTCACTTTTGTCAATTTTGTTATGCTGCAGCCTAATTCTACAATTACTGAAAATTCATTTTTTTCCTCATTAATCTACATTCAGTACCCCATAATGACAAAGTGAAAAAAGAATTTTAGAAATGTCTATAAATACATTAAAAAGAGAAATTGACAAAAGTGAAGAGGGTCTGAATACTTTCTGAATATGCTGTATATTCTAGTACTGATTTCTGGCATTAAAAATAGGTCCTTGATCTATAGTCTGGTTCAGAAAACACCAGAAATCGCTAGAAATTGAAATCACTTAAGTTTGTAATTGCACTGCAATGCATCATACATTCCATGGTAGTAATGCATTATAAGGATGAATTTAAAAGATGATTTCAGATATTCACAAATCTTAATGTCCTTATCTATCTATTTAACTATGCTGTATACTTTTTTCTTCTTCTTTTTCTTACAGTTATTTATTGACAAGGCAGAAGCAGAAGAAAGATGGTTCCAAAGGCTGATGTCTCTTCGACAAGAGAGGCTAATGGGCAGTCCTGTGGCTTGAGTGAATTAAAAAGCCAACATACTTTCATTAAGTTCTGTTGCATAAAATTTCATACACAATTGAATGAGTATATAAATATCATATAAAGTGAAGGTGGGATGAAGAGAAGTATGAGAGGAAGTATATTTCTGGAATCAGCCAACAGATTTATATCATATTAAAGGCATTAAGTGAAAGAATAATGACTATTACTTTGCAAAACAATTATTTGCAGAAATATTTTGTGGAGTTCATTTTCTTAGTGTATTCCTGTTGTAGTTGAGATTCAAACTGCTCTGCATTTATTTCATACCTGATGGGGCACTTCAACTTCTTCCAAGGGCAATTCCTCCCAAGTTCTTCTATATTGGCAATTATGCATGAAAGACCTTAGTAGTAACAATGTATAAAGAGAAAGAAAGAAAGAAAAACATTATCTTCCTACTGAATAATGTTTTGTGACTGAAAGCTAGAACAACAATGAGAGAGCAGTTGTATGAGAAGTGAGATTCTGACCATATCTTTTAATTATACAAATGACAATAGACATGTTTTAAATTAATGTTCAGTAGATATAATATTCAATACACCACTAGATATACTAGAATGCAAACGGGGTGAAAGTTTATTTGTTATCATCAAATTTTGCAAAATCAATATTCAGTTGAGGACATACACAAGAATGATAAATAATGAATTAGAAAACGGAATAACAAGAGTTGGAAGGGATCTTGGAGGTCTTCTAGTCCATCCCCCTTCTTAGGCAGAAAACCCTACACCACTTCAAACAAATGGTTATCCAACATCTTCTAAAAACTTCCAGTGTTGGAGCATTCACAACTTCTACAGGCAAGTTGTTCCACCTATTGATTGTTCTAACTGTCAGGAAATTTCTCCTCAGTTCTAAGTTGCTTCTTTCCTTGATTAGTTTCCCCTATTGTTTCTTGTCCTACCCTCAGGTGCTTTGGAGAATAGCTTCGCTCCCTATTGTTTGTGGCAGCCCCTGAGATATTGGAACACTGCTATCATGTCTCCTCTAGTCCTTTTTTCATTAAAATAGACATACCCAATTCCTGCAACCGTTCTTCATATGGTTTAGCTTCCAGTCCTCTAAAGCATCTTTGTTGCTCTTCTCTGCACTCTTTCTAGAATCTCCACATCTTTTTTACATCGTGTCAACCAAAACTGGATGCAGTATTCCAAGTGTGGCTTTACCAAGGCGTTATAAAGTGGTATTAACACTTCATGTGATCTTGATTCTATCCCTCTGTTTATGCAGCCTAGGACTGTGTGTGTGTGTGTGTGTGTGTGTGTCTGTCTGTCTGTCTGTCTGTCTTTGGTTATTCGGGTTTTCTCCCGCATAAAATTGGAAGTGTGGCGACGTTTTGATGAAGTCTCATTCGTCATCTTCAGGCAGGTGTTTACAGCTTCGTGCTTCTAGGAGCAAGAAGCTGTAAACACCAGCCTGAAGATGACGAGTGAGACTTCATCAGAACATTGCCAAGACACTTCCAATTTTACACGGGAGAAAACCCAAATAACCAAAGACCTACATACAAACACCATAAAACCTTAGAAATATATATATATATATATTTATATATATATATATATAAAATATATATAAATTTATAAAATATATATATATATTATATATATATATATAACTAAAGACCTACATATATATATATATATATATATATATCTGAGGTTTTTAAGCACGGTTGAAGCCTGAAGATGACGAATGAGACTTCATCAGAACATTGCCAAGACACTTCCAATTTTACACGGGAGAAAACCGAACAACTAAAGACCTATATATATATATATATATATATATATATATATATATATATATATATATATATATATATATATATATATATATATATATATATATATATATATATATATATATATTTTATTATTATTATTTATTATATTTGTATACCGCCCATCTCCCGAAGGACTCAGGGCGGTTCACAGTCAAAAACAACAGAAAAACATATAATACATAAAAAGCTAAAAGAATAGACAGTTAAATTCAATTGATGCTCTAACTTTTAAATACAAATTTAAAACCTCATTTAAACCCTTTTTTTTAAAATCCCAAGTTTAAAACTACGTTCAAGCTAGTCCTGCTCTTCGAAACAGCAGCGTCTTCAGCTCACGGCGGAAGGACTTGAGATCGGGGAGTTGACGAAGCCCCAGAGGAAGCCTGCCCAGAGGTAGGCCCCTCAGAGAAGGCCCTCCCCCTAGAGGTCGCCAGCCGACATTGTTTAGCTGACGGTATCCGGAGGAGGCCCTCTCTGTGAGAGCGCACTGGTCGGTGAGAGGCTAATGGTGGCAGTAGGCGGTCCCGTAAATATCCCGGTCCTAGGCCATGGAGCGTTTTAAAGGTGATAACAAGTACCTTGAAGTGAACCCGGAAGACCACTGGGAGCCAGTGCAGATTACGCAGGAGGGGTGTCACATGGGAGCCAAAAGGTGATATATATATATATATGTTTTCTGAGGTTTTCGCGGGTGTTTGTATGTAGGTCTTTGGTTATTCGGGTTTTCTCCCGCGTAAAATTGGAAGTGTCTTGGCGACGTTTCAACGAAGTCTCATTCGTCATCTTCAGGCTTCAGCTTCGTGCTTCTGGGAGCAAACCCGAACAACCAAAGACCTACATACAAATACCCGTGAATATGTTTTCTGAGGTTTTCGCGGGTGTTTGCATGTAGGTCCTTGGCTATTCGGGTTCTCTCCCGCGTAAAATTGGAAGTGTCTTGGCGATGTTTCGACGAAGTCTCATTCGTCATCTTCAGGCTTCAGCTTCGTGCTTCTGGGAGCAATGTGTGATTGCAGCTGTTTCTTCCTTTTTAACTGCTAGTGGGGGTTTGAACTGATTGGATGGGAGCTTGGCTGTGCTCTGATTGGATGGGGTTTTTTTTGTGCTCTGATTACAGAATAATCAGAGAAGCCATCGAGATAGAAAAACGCCCACACAGCATGAACAAGTGAGATGATGCCTCCCGCCTACCAGCCATTTGGAAACCCGCCCTTATTGACAAATGAGTCCCTAACACGAGGAATGACACCAGACCCACACTCATGAGGTCCACACAGGATGTCACCACCACACATCCACCCAGAGAGCAGACCCAGGCCCACGCTGATCATGAAGCATGACCAAGGACCAGAAGCCAGACCGCAGCTGCAACATTAGCCATTTCAAACCCCTCCAATCCATACATACAGCAGACAGACACTCACTATGAAGATGTAGCACGACCACAAACACGAAGCCAAACAACAACAATGCAGCTCATCAGCTCAAATCCCCCTGCAACTCAGACTAATCTGAGCACAACCAAGCCCCCACCCAAACAGGACAATCAGAGCACAAAAAAACCCCCATCCAATCAGAGCACAGCCAAGCTCCCATCCATCGTCGAAACATCGCCAAGACACTTCCAATTTTACGCGGGAGAGAACCCGAATAGCCAAGGACCTACATGCAAACACCCGCGAAAACCTCAGAAAACATATTCACGGGTATTTGTATGTAGGTCTTTGGTTGTTCGGGTTTGCTCCCAGAAGCACGAAGCTGAAGCCTGAAGATGACGAATGAGACTTCGTCGAAACGTCGCCAAGACACTTCCAATTTTACACGGGAGAAAACCCGAACAACCAAAGACCTACACACACACACACACACACACACACACACACACACACACATATATATGGTGGAGATAGATAGATAGATAGATATGTATCTCCACTAAAATAAAAAAGAGAAAATCTGACTCCTCATCAGAAGATGCTACATGATTTCATGAAATGCTACGTGGACATAGTGGTGGAGGATGAATATGTTGAAAACACACTTAATATGGCAAGTATGCTGGGAGCTGGGATCCAGAAAGTGCAACTTCATCTTTCCAGACAACATCTAAACATTTGACTAAAATGTTCCTTTTTATTTTCCCATGTATTGGTGAATATAAACTACATTCATTTTCAAAGCATCACATTGCCATGCTTTGTTTCATCACTTTAAATGTCTTCTTTCTTAGAAAATTAGTGACACATCAGTGAATCACCTGATGTACCCTAGTCATAAGTACCCTAGTCTTATACATAGAGATATGTTGTTAAAAATGCTTATAAGTAAATGATTGCGCAAAGTCAAAACTGGAAATAAACCTTCCCCCTCCCGGCCCAAGACTGAAAGGCCTTGAGATGTTAAAGTCCCGGCAGCTGTCCATGATGGGTATGTGGCTTGGAAATTATAGAATACCAACCAGCCAGAAAGCTAAAGTGGCCTAAAGACAGCTATACTATCCTCCCAAAAGCAATTGCTGAGAGTGCAGCCGAACACGGGGCTAAGAGTGTAGGCCAAACCTGCCTGTAATGACAAACTGAAAAAGAGGGAAGAAAGTTTATGAAAACTCATGGGAACTGAAAATCAGATTCCTTGCAAGTAGATACATTGCATATATAGAAATAGGCACATCGGTAAATCAATGTCATAGAATTTATTTAATAAGAGCTGGGGTTTTTTTAAAAAAGAATAAGATCTTGCAAAAAGACAAGGAAAAAAACCCTCATTCTTGGTCTATAGTCCTCAGACCTTATAATGTTTTAATACATTGAATGTACATATGCTATATATGTGTGTGTGTATAAATAAACACACACATACATACAACACAAATGATCCGGATTTTTTTAAAAAAAATATTAAGCACATTTTTAAAAAGAATGGAAGAAGTAAGCAGGCAAAAGGAGAAAATCTAGAAAAATCTAGAATTTTGGAAGCTAATTTTTTTTTTTTTTTTTCAGTAGACTACGTGACATCTTATTAAAGCAATCCAAGTATTACTAAACTCTGAGGAATAGATTATATAATGATGCAGCCTAAACAAAGCTTGCTTTGGCATTTGAAGTAACTAATAAATTGATTAAATCAATAACAATAAATTTGTGAAGCATATAGGCATCTTTCATTATTGTTGTATTATGATCAATGTAGATATCATAGAATCAGTCTGAAGACTTTTGAAAGAAATTACAGTGCTATCTAACAGTTTTTAACATTTTTAATATGCTTATTAACCTGATACTTAGTATTGTTTGCCCTTAAAAATACAGAATAAATAATTACCGTATATACTCAAATATAAGCCGATCCGAGTATAAGCCGAGGTCCCCAATTTTACCCCAAAAAACTGGGGTAAACTGGGGACTCGAGTATAAGCCGAGGGAGGGAAATGAGGCAGCTACCGGTCAGGGAAAGCCTCCCTCCCTCAGCCGAGAAGGCTGGCGGCTCCCCCGCCCCGCCCTCTCACTGCACCGGCAGGGCTTCCCCGCGCTAATGCAAAAGCCTGCCAAGTTTGCACCATCCGGTATAATGTGAAAAAAAGAAAAAAAAAAACTCGAGTATAAGCCGTATATACTCGAGTATAAGCCGAGGGGACGTTTTTCAGCACAAAAAACGTGCTGAAAAACTCGGCTTATACTCGAGTATATACGGTAATGTTGATTAGTATTCAGCTTAAAGGAGCAACTGAAAAGTTCATGGCAAAAATTTGATTCACATTTTTGCAACTGTATAATTCTTTTTTCTGAGAACTACATCATAGACTCTGACAAAATATAATTTGTTGTCATGACTGCAGTATATAACAATTATTTATTTACTGATAAATTATTGATGATCTCTAATTCATGTATGATAGATGGAAGTGACTTGCAAGTGGAGTGTGTCAAAACCTGTAGAAATCAATAATGAGTCTCACTGTAGCTAGTTTCATCTTATTTTCAGAAATTGTCACATTTAGCAGGACAAAATTGATGCCACTACATTGCATTCAGTTCACAACATTTCTGTAAAAGGTCAAACCTGTACTAAAAAGACAAATGTGGTTGTATCAATTTTAATACAATACTGGTGGGTTTCAAAGATTAGTAAAGAAACTACATGTATAAAATCTGGACTTGAATCATAATGCCTTTGTTAATAGGTAGACTACCAATTTGCAAAATGACAAGCTTACAAGAACCATCACACAAAAATTGTGAAATTGGAATACAACAGGCAAAAGGTAGTAAAATTTTGGGATTCATCTAGTTTTCAGTCTTTAATAAATCATAATCAATTTTTGTTGAAAGCCTTATGAGGTTTTATACTGAGTTTCTTGATATGGGGGAAAAGTAGATGCATATCAACTTCTTTTGTGCAATAAAAGAATTTTTTGTGATTTTTGTCCTCAGATACTAGTAAGATTGAATACAGTTTTTGCATTCAAAATACAGAACTCACAGTCTTCAGAAACCTAGAAAGTAATAATTGTTCATAAATATTTTGGCCATGCCATGTGGCAAAATTTACTGGAGAAAGTAATTATGTTTGGAAAAGTTGGCCGTACAGGAAACCAGGCCGCCCAAGAAAACTATGGCTGGACACCATCAAAGCTGATATCAAAGCCAGACCATAGAACAACTCAAAGAAGTATTGCAAGATTGGAAGATATAGAGACCTGACCCATAGATTCACCAAGAGTCAGACACAATTGAATGGATAACATCAACATCAATTGTCTAGAACAAGTATAGGGGCAAAAAAATGTTATCTTCTAGGTGGCACTTGATTTTCCAGAAAAAAAGTGGTCCAGAAGACAGGCATATTTTTGTCTCCCTCTTTTTAAGCTTTCTATTATTATGCATATAGCGTAGTTGATTTCCACCTTCTGCTTGATTCTTTTAATGCTTGCTAAGATAATTAACAAAACAAGCTGCTATACATGTCACACAATTCCTTGAAAAAACATGAGTATTTACTGTATCTTGGAGGAAAAGAGGAACTACTTTCTGTATTGCTTTAAACTGTGAGTATGTTGGGACAATCTTATGTCCTATGTTTCCTTATAGTGAAATAAGAGAATAGAGATGATAAACTTGTTTAGTGATAAGGCTTCTGATACCATCACACTCACCTATTTATTTACCTGTTTTCTAGCAGGATCCTAACATCATTCAGTATCCCATTCTCCTCAGTGCGAAGGAGTTTGCATTTGGATTAAGAATGTCATTATTTCTTCTTGCAGAACTCTTGTTATTTTTAACATAATCTTTGGAAGTGTTTCTTACTCGCAATTTCTTTAGAAGTTTTGTTACCCTAAATTGATTCTCAAAAGTGAATGATTTCCTTTCTTTTGTTTTCCATATGCATTCTATCACCAACTCACAGCATTTACTTCTTAATAATAGTACAAGTGTGGCTTCATCTTTTTCTGTGTCCATTTAACTAAAAAAACAATTTGAACACTCTTAGCAGAATTGTTCATGTTTGATCACTTCACCTCAATTTATCATATGTTTTCCTCTCTGTCTATTCATTTTCTCTCCCTCTCCCTCTCTTCCCCCCCCCCTCTCTTTTCTCTCTCTCACTCACACACACATCTCAAGTGGCAGTAGGAAATAATTTATTATGAACAAACCAAATGCATTTAAGACAATTCCTTTATCAAGGGTATTGTGAAACCAAATCCCAAACAGCTTAGACAATTTTATCCAGATTAAATATTAAATATTGTAGCTCTAAAATAAGACCTACTATGAGCACAATGTATTATTTGAATATTCCACAAACAAAAGATATTTTAAAATATTCCATGCAAATATGTATTGCTAAAATGCTATAAATCCTACAGTTTCAAAGCTAGGTGGTGTGAGGTGAATAGAGTCTTACACCCAAATGGGGCAAGAATAAGACCAGAAAGTTACACAGATCTTATATAAAATGTTGATCAAAGACAACTTAACCATGCATATGCATACAGTAAAAGGAGACCCCAAGAGATTGTTGCTTTGCAGCTGATAAGGAAACAAGATACCCACAAAGGGAGACACACTTATTCTTCATTATTTGAAATGCAGTATAGCAGCTTTGATATATTAGAGGTGTCAAGATTTTAATTGTTATTCTAATAATCTCACCCTGTACTGTCAAAGGAGGGAGACAGATAAGGAAGCACCCATTACACAATGATTGAATTGATGTGTCTGCTAAGGCATACATTCTGTAGGCATTTAATCACCTGGAAATAAATCCATATTTGTAGTATATTGTTGGTAGTTACAACTTCTTGGCATTATGGTATCCTATAAGCGAATGAAATCTATTCAGAGCATCCTAGGCAAGCTCATATACCCAACAGCAAAGATCACAAAAGAGGAATAATTTGTAACACAAGGAAAGGACAGTGAAAACCACTGTGTAGGACAAACAGGTAGACAGGACACATCCAAGAACATCAATTGGCAGCTAAAAGACATGATGAGAACTCTTAAATTTAACAACATCTTGGCAAGTTCAAACAAACTCACCTGGAAAAACAGTAGACATCAAAATGTAAGAAGATTCCTACAGGATTGTCACTCTGAAAATAAGTCAGTAAAAGGCATATTGAGATAAGTTCCATCTATAAACATTCAAAAAAGGGAACAACCATAGATCCAAGAGATAGATATGAAGCCCTAAACATATTCTTCCTCGTCACACTCCTCTTAATCAAGATCCAAATAAGTAGGAACCAGCACCAGAGCCAGTTTGGTCTAGTAATTGGGTTTCCGTGCTAGAAACTAGGAGCCTGAGTTCTAGATCTGAACTAGGCATGAAAGCTGGCTGAAGAACCTAGGCCAGTCAATGTCTCTCAGCCCAAACCACCTCACAGGATTGTTGTGAGGAAAATAGGAGGAGAAAAGAGTATATGTACACTATCTTTTTTTTTTTTTTTTGCATTTATATCCCGCCCTTCTCCGAAGACTCAGGGCGGCTTACACTATGTTAGCAAAAACAATAAAGACAGGCTATAAATAATATGTGTATAATATGAATCATAAATCAAAATGAAAATTATAACAGTTTCTGACTGATTAGGAATATGGTCTTTATTATGCAAACCAAACAAAAACATAGATATTGAAGTATTGAATATCAGCAATATTGAATATCAGCAAATAGCCCGAGCCTGTAAAGATGAAGTGAGGAAAGCTAAGGCTCACAATGAACAAAGGCTAGCGACAAAAGTGAAAAATAACAAAAAAAGCTTCTTCCAACATGTTAAAAACAAGAAAAAAGTCAAGGAAACAATTGGCCCATTGCTGGGAGAAAGTGGCAAGAAGATGACAAGCAACAGGGAGAAAACAGATCTACTTAACTCATATTTTGCATCTGTCTTTACACAAAAGGAAAAAACAATCCAACCTATCAAAAACAGCACTACAAAAAACAGATTAGAAACACAAGTTAAAATAGGGAAGAAAATGGTAAGTGAACACCTGTCTACCCTAGATGAGTTCAAATCACCAGGACCGGATGGATTACACCCCAAGGTTCTGAAGAAACTGGCAGACGTGATTTCAGAACCACTGAACTATATCTTTCAAAGATCCTGGAGCACAGGGGAGCTGCCAGAGGACTGGAAAAGAGCTGATGTAGTTCCCATCTTCAAAAAAGGAAAAAAAACAGATCCAGGAAACTACAGACCTATCAGCCTGACCTCAATACCGGGGAAGATTCTGGAAAAGATAATCAAGCAACGAATCAGTGAACACCTAGAAGCAAACAAAGTAATAACCAAAAGCCAACATGGGTTTGTCAAAAACAGATCATGCCAGACTAATCTTATCGCATTCTTTGACAAAATGACAAAATTAGTAGACCAGAGGAATGCTGTCAATATAATTTACTTGGACTTCAGTAAAGCATTTGATCTTCCTATCTCTCTGACCGGATGCAGATAGTGTTGACGGGGGGCAGAGATCGACCGCGAGGCGCGTTACTTGTGGGGTGCCTCAGGGGTCGATTCTCTCGCCTCTCCTGTTCAACATCTATATGAAGCCGCTGGGCGAGGTCATCAGTGGCTTCGGGGTGAGTTACCATCTGTACGCTGATGACACGCAGCTGTACTTTTCCACCCCGGGCCACCCCAACGAAGCTGTCAAAGTGCTGTCCCGGTGCCTGGAAGCCGTACAGGTCTGGATGGGGAGAAACAGGCTCAAGCTCAATCCCTCCAAGATGGAGTGGCTGTGGATGCCGGCACCCCGGTACAGTCAGCTGCAACTGCAGCTGACTGTTGGGGGCGAGTAATTGGCCCCAATGGAAAGGGTGCGCAACTTGGGTGTTCTCCTGGATGGACGGCTGTCGTTTGAAGATCATTTGGCAGCCGTCTCCAGGAGAGCTTTTTACCAGGTGCGCCTGGTCCGCCAGTTGTGCCCCTTCCTTGACCGGGATGCCTTATGCACGGTCACTCACGCTCTTGTCATTTCTCGTTTGGATTATTGCAATGCTCTCTACATGGGGCTTCCCCTGAAGTGCACCCGGAGGCTTCAGTTAGTTCAGAATGCAGCTGCGCGGGTGATTGAGGGAGCCTCACGCTGCTCCCACGTAACACCACTCCTGCGCAGTCTGCACTGGCTTCCTGTGGTCTTTCGGGTGCGCTTTAAGGTTTTGGTTACCACCTTTAAAGCACTCCATGGCTTGGGCCCGGGTACTTACGGGACCGCCTGCTGTTACCTCATGCCTCCCACCGACCTGTATGCTCACACAGAGAGGGTCTTCTCAGGGTGCCGTCCGCCAAGCAATGTCGGCTGGCGGCCCCCAGGGGAAGGGCCTTCTCTGTAGGAGCTCCTACCCTTTGGAATGAACTTCCCCCTGGTTTGCGCCAATTACCCGACCTTCGGACCTTTTGCCGTGAGCTGAAAACGCATTTGTTTATTCAAGCAGGACTGGCTTAAATTTTTAATCCTAAATAATTTTAATTGGGGTTATTATTTATGAATTTTAAGGGTTTTAGATTTGATCGTTTTAAATTTCGGCCATTTATGGATTATGTTTGTTTTAAGTTTTTGTTTTAATTGTACATTGTGTTGTTTTTATAATTTGGCTGTACACCACCCTGAGTCCTTCGGGAGAAGGGTGGTATAAAAATCTAAATAAATTAAATAAATAAATAAATAAATAAATAAAGTAGACCATAACCTACTACTAGATAAAGTAGAAAAATGTGGGTTAGACAGCACCACCACCAGATGGATTCGTAACTGGCTGACCAACCGCACTCAACGTGTAGTCCTCAACGGAACTACATCCACATGGAGGGAAGTATGCAGTGGAGTACCCCAAGGCTCTGTTTTAGGCCCAGCACTCTTCAACATCTTCATCAATGACTTGGACGAGGGGATAGATGGGGAACTCATCAAATTTACAGATGACACCAAGCTGGCAGGAATAGCCAACACTCCAGAAGATAGGCTCAAGTTACAGAAAGATATTGACAGACTTGAACATTGGGCGCTATCTAACAAAATGAAATTCAACAGTGAAAAAAGTAAGGTTCTACATTTAGGCCAAAAAAACAAAATGCACCGGTACCGTATATGTGGCACCTTGCTCAATAGTAGTACTTGTGAGAGGGATCTTGGAGTCCTAGTGGATAACCATTTAGATATGAGCCAGCAGTGTGCAGCAGCTGCTAAAAAAGCCAACACAGTTCTGGGCTGCATAAACAGAGGGATAGAATCAAGATCACGTGAAGTGTTAGTGCCACTTTATAATGCCTTGTAAGGCCACACTTGGAATATTGCATCCAGTTTTGGTCGCCACGATGTAAAAAAGATGTTGAGACTCTAGAAAGAGTGCAGAGAAGAGCAACAAAGATGATTAGGGGACTGGAGGCTAAAACATATGAAGAACGGTTGCAGGAACTGGGTATGTCTAGTTTAATAAAAAGAAGGACTAGGGGAGACATGATAGCTGTGTTCCAATATCTCAGGGGTTGCCACAAAGAAGAGGGAGTCGGGCTGTTCTCCAAAGCACCTGAGGGTAGAACAAGAAGCAATGGGTGGAAACTGATCAAGGAAAGAAGCAACTTAGAACTAAGGAGAAATTTCCTGACAGTTAGAACAATTAATAAGTGGAACGACTTGCCTTCAGAAGTTGTGAATGCTCCAACACTGGAAATTTTTAAGAAAACGTTGGATAACCATCTGACTGAGATGGTGTAGGGTTTCCTGCCTGGGCAGGGGGTTGGACTAGAAGGCCTCGAAGGTCCCTTCCAACTCTGTTGTTATATATGTAAGTCTTAAGTTAAGAAAAACCTACGTTTAGATATGGTACAGGTCCATAAAAAATTATAATGTATGGATAGTTTCCAAATTGGATTGAATACTGTATCTGATTTGTTTTCAAATATCAGATTTTTTTTTACATCAGGGCATACTCCTACAACTCTTTCTGGCATTCAAGCTCTGAAAATCCAAATTTATATGAATTCTTAGACTTTTGGACGCAGCTGCCTATGTATAGCACGTTTCTAGCCAATTAACTTTTTGGGGGATTTAGAACTGGGGAAACGTCATTGTATCTTAAAGACTGATGAGGCCTCAAAGATCATCTGCCCAATCTGGTATAGCTATCAAACAGCTATTTCTGATGTTGGTATATGGGTCCTGCTTGCTCTGTTAATTCTATCTTAAACCAGAAGATGGCACCCAGCAATGCAATTTTAGAGTGTTTGCTTTTAACTTCTCAGAACACGTTAGACTATAATATGACATTGCTAGTATTTATTACTTATCTGCAGGATTTATCCTTGAAAAACAAAAACATCTAAAATCAATTCATTTTTTAAATTTGCATTTATATTCCGCCCTTCTCCGAAGACTCAGGGCGGCTTACAGTATGTCAAGTAATTCATAAGCAGTTATGTCAGTGAAAACAGACATTAAGTTGTAAAAAGCATTTATAAAATAGCCTTGATTTCTGATTGGCAGTTTTCATAGTATATATACTGAAGCAGGTTTATATGGGTTCATTTTCTGGAAAAAAAAAAACACCTGTAAATCTTCAGAACTAATAAAATATCTCCTTTCACAGGAATACAAAAACACATAGTTTGTTTTTCTACAATGGGTAGGTAGTGTTTTCTATGCTGCTTGGGAGAGTTTGGTTCATAAATATGAAATAAATATTTGAAATAAATACTCTAATGTAATTTAGTAAATATTAATTATTGATTATGTGCCATCAAGTGCTGACTGTTAGTAAGCAGAGGATGATTTGTTCTCAACTTGGTTCTTCAGGTCTTCCAGTTGAGTCTATCCATCTGGCATGTAAATATTAATTTATGGTAAATCGTGAATTTGCTGCTTCTACTTCTAAAATCATCTCGGTTGATTAAATTGGTATGAGCCACTTTTATTTTGTTCAGGATTTTCATAGTATGTGAATTAATTAGTGAATAGATTCAGAAATAAAAGTAAACCAAAACTGAATATACTATATACTTTAGCAAAATGCACAGACCTAACCAGTGTCTTCCGTCCTATAATTAGTTTTTAGGAGTGTTTGCGTACATCAATCCAATCCGAAGTGAATAAGTTGAGCTATGGCACATCCTATTAACTTAAAGACAGTTTGCACTAGAAATATTTCTAATGCATTTCACTTTTTGTTTTGAATTAAAAATGCATAATGATGATAGCCTCTAGATAATGCTTATGGAACTGAGCAATATTAAAGTAATGCAAACAATACATCAATACTGTAACATGTGTTTTTGTTCTTGATGAATGTGCTTAATGAGGCTGCCATATCTGAATCAGATTTAAATAGCCATATCATGGAAATGAATAAGAATTAAGAAGGTAAATTAATTCCTAAGGGGAATCACAGCAGAACTCATTAGTTCAGGAATAAAAATACCTCAAAACTTTTAATTAAAGATATTTACTGTGAATGAATACCATTTGGCAGGTTTCTTCAGACTATAATCTCATTTATAAAGAAGTATTCATCTATTACTGGCAACAACATTAATCTAATTTGAAATGCCCTCCAGACTGACAATCCTGTAACAGTATGGTGATTTCCTCCAAAATCCTTTTTATCTTTATAAAAAAAACCTCTAACTCAATCAGACAACAATCATAAAAAGGACAGAGCAATTAGAGACATCACTCTCCGAAATGAGCTTCTGACATTAGTATGCTACTGAGCAGCTCATAATGAGCTGCTTTCTAAGCAGAGCTGTTCCTGCTATTAACATCTGCACAAATTAAGAGTTCCTAAACCTCCTCTTTCTTTATGCAACAGTAAATTTCCATAGACTTTAATGAATTATGAAGGAGATTCAATCTTAATAGTTTGGTATTTTTTTAAGATGAAAAGTGTGGATAGAAATCTTATTTATAAATAAAGTTCTGAGTGAAAGTATATTGAATAGTCTTCTAATGTCTACATATGCCCTGTGTTTCCTTGGCCATAGAGGGCACCATGGGTTTTTTAAGAAGACAAACATCCTTGCCTAAGAACTATATACACATAGGGATGGATGGATAGATGGATGACATAACATTGCATTGCGTTGATACATAGTCAAATACATTCTGTGTGATGCTTTGCTAGTTCAATGGGCTTGTGCATATGCATATATGAATATATATTTATGAATGATGAGCCATCCATATATGCTCTGTAAACTTTACATTAAAATAAAATAAATTAATTTGTTGGAGCTCAAAACTAGGTAGCTAGTTTTTCAAGAACATGTATTGGATCAACATATATTAGTTTTGAAGTTCAAGACTGCATCAGCCAAGTTTTGTATTAAACTCAGATGAATGCATTCAGCTTCCGTTAAAAAAGAAATTCTCAGAATTTCAACTGGACACATTGTTTGTAATTCAAATTGCTATGGTTATGTATAACTAATGCCTGTAGCTTGGCAGGAGAGATAAGAATGGAAGCTAAATCCAAATCATTTCACTTCTTGTAGATCAATTCATTTAGCTGTTGATGGACTCCAAGAATGTCACTACCCTGAAACTTTTAAGAGTTTGGTTAATACTGGGATTTCCCCCTCTTCCACCCTTATTTTGAGTGAACACAATGGCATGAAAAGTACTATTTCATCCACCAATTTTGTGCCATGCTTAATGTGCTTAGCGATATCCATATCCACACAGTATTCAGGAAAGAAAAATATTGCACTGAAGTAAGTTTAGGGAGAACTGAATTGTAATGAAGGCTAGGAGGCCTTTGTGGAGCGAAGACAGATAGACAATTGTCAAGTGTGAAGAAAGTGGAAGGAATAGATTTGGAAAGGAGAGTAGGGTACAGAAAAAAAATGACTACAGGAATCATTCAAAGCTGAACATTAGAGGCAAAAAGAAGGCAAGTAGGGGTATACAGCATGGTTGGAGAGATTGCAAGAGGCTGTGGGGAGAGAGTTATATACTGCAGATGAGATTCAAATGGACAATATATGGGAAGGGTAGCTAAGATCAAAGGATGTGGAGATAGCAAAACATGGATGAAAGATGTAAAGATAGCAAAACATGGATGAAAGAGATAAAGGAATGAGTGAAAAACAGAAGCTTCTGCATCATAACCACTATTGAGAAAAGAAGGAGTAGTGTTACAGAAGGAAAGAAGTTACTGTTATCCTTAGAGGGGAGACAAAATAGATCTGTCACTGAATGGAGAGTATATTTGGCCTCTTCAAGAAGATCAAAGAAAAGGGCTGAGAAAAAGTTCTGAGGAATTCTCATTGAGGACAAGGAATATCATGTTTTATTATGTTGGCTGGTACAGCAACATTAAATGCATAGTTTATACCCACTTAACTGGATGGATACTTACATGGATAAGGAATGCTAGACTGGGGGTACAAATGGAAGTGGAATCATTATTGGAAAGTTATGAGAGTGGGAACTGGGGAAGGGAAGGATTATTCTCTAGGATAAATTAGCTGTTTCCAGAGAACTTTGTTCTACAATTGATGTAAATAGATGTAAGTGTTGATGCCTGAGGCTGAAGTTCAGGAACAAGTTACAAATTCTTCTGGTTGCCCACCATCTGTTCAGCAGCTTCTCCACTTCAGCATGTTGAGCTCATCTTCAAGCTGGTGTTGAAGTCCTCATGGCTATTGCTATATGAAACTTCAGTCTCCATGTCCTTGAGATAATATTAAAGGTAGCTAGACTTGCTGAACTCCATGACAACCATAATAACTTTATCCATCTGATACTGGCTCTATGATTGTGGGAATATGCTTAAATCTGATTTTCATCTTGGAACATTTAGAGTGAAGGCAGAAAACTTAACTATAGTACAGAACAGGTTACCTATTGTTCAGTTTGATGTTAGCCACTACCCTTGTTTTCTGTAGGGGTGATAACTTCAGGATCTACTTTCTCAGTGTTATTGTCTGCAATTGTTCCATTACACTGGTTAACCTCCAGAAGAGAAAGCTGCCTAGGATACTGCATAGGATTATACTTATGCAGTTTCTTCCTATCCTTCCAACCCACACCCTAATAAGGTGGGGCAAGGCAGGGCAGGAAGCAGATCTTCCTTTGGCAAGGTAACAGATATGTAAAGGATGTTGCTCATATGGTTGCTTACATTTCTCCAGAACTGGACACAACAGCCAAAATATCAGAAGAGATAACCGGAGGCAACATCTTGCTGGGATTCTTTCAGTCCTGTGGACCCTTAAGGATGCAAACAAAGTCCTTGACAGCTTAAGTTGGATTCCGCCCTGCCTGTCTTCTTTCGGTGGGGAATGTGGGTTAATGAACAAAAAATTCACACCAAAAAAGTTACAGGCCTGTGGCCCTCAGTTTCCACCCTTTGCTGGATTTTTTCCCCAGGCTTATATGACTATTAATCATTTGTTCCCAAAATGAATTTATCACCTTCCCATACATCCAAGAGTTCTGCAAAACTTTCATATGTCATCAGAAAGAAAGCCTTAGATTAGATATGAGAAATGTTATACATTTCTACTTTGATTTTACGGTTTACTAGTCTGCAGCTGAGAAAAACATATAAAACAGTCATCTTCTGAAATCAAACAATCCTCTTTTTTCAGATATCCCTGAATTTAGTCATTCTTGTTTCAGTTCTAATTTGACTCTTACTGAAATATGTGAATAGAGTTGCAAGGGGGATAGGTGCATGGAGTAAATATCTACAGTATTTATTTAGTCAGTAAATAATCACTCCCATAGTAAACCAAAGGCCTCAAGTTCTACAGAGAGAAGTATGTTTATAGTAAACATCCAAGTGAAGCCTGTTTGTTCTACCCTGTTTGTTCTACTCTGATTTACTCTCAGTCTCCAGGTATTAAATACAAATGAACCTTCCATGCAATATTTATTCAACTAACTCAGTGTAGCGTATAGAAATGAGGTAATTTGGCAGTAGCAAATTTTCAACGAAAGCATTCCAACTCTGGGTAGCATATCTCTCAAACTGAACTAATTTGTTTGTTTCAAGAGAGGATGAAGGATAATCAATTAAAAGATTACTATAAATAATGACATGAGAAACACCATAAGTTTAATTCTAATTAAAGTTTAATTTAATTTCTAATACTTCTTTCCAAAGAAAACACTATTATCACAAAAGCCATTTCTGATCCTCCACCCCTCCTCAACTCAATTTAAAGGATGATTGACATGGATGGATAGTTGACATGTACTATTTAGAAAATAGCATACAGGAATGCCTATTTTACTAACTAAAATTTATTATCCTGTTGCACAGAACATGTGGAAAGGTCCATGCTATTTCTGGTAACCCTTTTCTTGCATGGAACAATCTATTTTGCTGCTCTCTTTTACAGATTAGCAGAGTTGGAAGGGACCTTATAGGTCATCTAGTCCAACCCCCCCCCCCCCGCTCAAGCAGGAGCCCCTACATCATTTCTGACAAATGGCAGTCCAATCTTTTTTTGAAAGTCTCAAGTGATGAAGCTCCCACAACTTCCAAAGGCAAGCTGTTCCATTGGTTGATTGTCTTTTACACCAGCTGAACTGATAACTCTCTATGTTCTCAGTTGTAGGCAGATTCATACAAATGTCGGGAAGAATTTCATAGTTTTGAAAAATGTTGATGGCTTTTTTTCTAAGCTCAGTTAAGCTCCGTTTGGGGCTTTTTTTCCGAAGCTCCATTTCTGTTTGAGAAGCTGGGTGGGGCTACATTCATAGTATAAGACGCACCCAGATTTTCACCCTCTTTTTTGGGGAAAAAATATGGTATTTGGAAGCTTACTCTAAATTAGTGTTTCTCAACCTTGGCAGCTTGAAGATGTATGGACTTCAGCTTCCAGAATTCCCCAGCCCACACATCTTCAAGCTGCCAAGGTTGAGACACACTGACTTAGATAATTCAGTTGCAGATCAACTATTCTCTTTGTTCTTTTCTCTGTTTAATCTTTTGGCTTGTTGTTACTCATTGGTCCAATTGTTTTCAATGCTTTATGATGGAACAGACATCATTTTCACACAATTGCCCTTCAAGTAACCGCATCTTTTAATTCTCCTGTTTCTGCTTATGTCATCAGTGATAATACTGTGTGCTGCTACCTTGTCTTCTATTGTTTTTTTAAAAAAAACTGCTTTCTTTTTTTCCCAACATCAGGGTTTCCTTTAATGAGTATTGCCCTCTCATTGTTATTCAAAATATATAAATTGTAGCCTTATTATGATTGATTCTAATGAGTAGTTCACTTTCATGTAGTTCATGTAGTACCGAGTTATTCTTCTTGTTGTTCTCATCTCTTCTATTATTTTCTGGACTCCTGAACAAAATTCTGTTTCTCTCCTTATTCTGATTAGAATTAGCATTCTGATTCTAGATACCCATTTCTCGTATCCACGATTTTCTAACACCATGATTAAAATCAATAAAATAATAGTCACACTACACTGTCAGCCTCCGCTAGCTGGTTTTATTGTTTTATTGCTCAGCTAATTGCTTTATTGCTGTCTTTAGTGCTAGGCATTGAAAAGGGGTAATGTATCTTTAAATATGGGTTCGCTGCATTGGCTGCCCTAGGTTGGGGGAGGAGGGGGCTAATGCAGAAACAAAACTTATGAATTCAAAAAAATGAAACCATCTGAAGATGACCTCACGTGACACCTGAGGGAGACGTGGATTGGACGCAACTGCCTGACCTTTGGAGGGAGGAGGGATTTATGTGGGAACTTGTATGTGTAAGACACACCTATTATTCAGAACTTGCTTAACTTCAGTTGCAATCAGTTCATTCTCAGTAAAAGATACCTTTCTCTACAAACCATGGAGTTGGGGTTTTTCTTTCTTGAGTTTTGAAAGGAGGCACGCCTGACACACACCCCCAAATCTCTCTGCTTGAATACATAATCTTCTTTCCCACAAATGCCTTTAGAGACTGTTGTCGCTAATGGAGTTCAGAAGTATTTGAACAATGTTATTGCAACAATCTTGACCAACTCTTTTGTTTACATTTCCAATTGACCTAATTGTGTGAAATAAACTACAAGTTAACATATATGAACCTAAAGAATATGTTCAGATTTGAAACATTCTAAGAGCTGTTTTATAGGCTTTAAACCACGGACGGTAAATATTTTGGCTTTGGCATGTCAAACATTTGGAAAATGTCTGTTATGTCACCACCTCCAGCCCCAAACAAAAAGAGAAACAATTATTTATTTATTTTATCATTAGCATTAATCATTATTAAATAAATATTCATTTACTTAAAAAATATAATCCATTCATGTATGTAATCTCCAGGATCTGCTACCCACCACTGACGTTCAGGCAGTGTTCAATTGTTTGAACAAGTGATAAAACAATAACTTGTAATAAAATAGAGACTATATAGTGAATAACCACATATTAATATTTAAAAAGTAAAGGTTTCCCCTGTCTAGTTGTGACTGACTGTAAGGGGCAGTGCTCATCTCAGTTTCTTAGCTGAGGGAACCAGCATTGTCGAAAGACACTTTCGTGGTCATGTGGCCAGCATGACTGTATACCAAGCCATGTGGAATGCTGTTACCTTCCCACTGAAGTGGTACCTATTTATGCTTTTGAACTGCTAGCTTGGCAGAATCTGGGGCAGGAACAGGAGCTCACCCCATCGGGCAGTGCTTGGATCTCAAGCTGCCTACTTTCTGGTCAACAAGCCCAGTGTCTTAACTGGTATGCCATCACGCCCCTCAAATAGTGATATCTTTCATTAATTATCACTTATTTTTTAAACAGAACTGGTTATCTAAACATATCTTGACTTACAACCAGTGGTGAGTTACCCCTGGTTCAGACCAGTTCGCAAGACCCGATAGTAAAACCGGCGGGAGGCTTCGCCCACTGACATCATCAGGAAGCTTCCGCGCAAGTGGTCCCATTGCAAACCGGTAGTAAAGGTAAGTAGAACTCAACCCTGCTTACAACCATAAATGACCCTGGGGATCACAATCATAAGTTGTGACAGTTGTTAAACAGGTCGCCATGTGACTATGCCCAATTTTACAAACTTTTTTGTGGGGGTCATAAAGCAAACATGGTAGTCATAAAGTGAATGCAGCAGTCTACAATGGGCATTTTTGCCAGAAGCTGGAAATAAGCTCTGGTTTCTAGCAAAAAATGTGATGAATTGTGGTCACATGACCATGGGATGCTGCAACGGTCCATAAAGTAGTTGCCAAGTGCCCAAAATGTGATTATGTGATTGCAGGGGGGGGGGGATTTCCATTCATATACAAATTCAGGTCCTAGATAGCCCCGGGGAGGTCACTAAGCAACCAGTTCTAAGTCAAGGACTAGACCTTATAATAAGAGATCATTGTTATCTCTCTCAGGGCTGAGCCATATTGAACAATTTCTTATATGTCTCAGTTCTCCTGAATAATTCATACATATGAGGAAGGTATCTTATAATTCTTACATGAGGAAAAATTAATAACCATCGTATGCCTCAACATGCTTGCTTTTAGCCTAACATATGAGGGAATCCATTAGGGTTTTGAAACTGTGCTTTTGACTTAGGGTGATATTTATTTCAGTCAGTCTGGCTAATTTAAAAATTGGGGCTTAGCATGATCAGAGAATCCAACATGCATAAATCAAGACTGTTGAACTGAACTGATATCTCAATATTATTAAATTTCACTTCCTTTTTTAAATCATATCACTATTTCTCATGGTTGCCATGAAAAGCTTGGCAAGGGATGGGAAATCCAAAAGTTGCATGCAGAGGCCCAGCAGCCTGCTCACTTCAGACACAGCTACCAGATCTGGGTTCCAGAAATCTGGATTGTGAAATGACAGAAATGAAATGCAGAAAACTCTCACTCTCTGCTGCCATTTATGGATCTCTAGATTTTGCAGCCCATATTTGACAGCCTACTTCAGCTCCAGAATCTCCACAGAGTAGGCTAAAGTGGACATTTTGCATGAGCTGGGAATTTCAGAATACTCATTTACCCCTAACCCCAAATATAACAGATGCTAAGGAACAATCCTTACATCTCAGCAATGATGAAAGAACTTCATTTGTCATTTAAACACTTCCAATTAAACATCAACAGTGCATGCACATGCTCAAACAAAAAATTCCCCAAAAATATAACTCTGTCCATTCTTCTGTTACGTTTCAACTGCTTCTACTGTATGTTTCTTGCCCAACTGTTTAAGTTATTTGCTAGAAATTAAAAGCTTACATTAATTAACTATTAAAATTAACTATTAAAAACAGGTAGTTTACAATAGAGTGTATTCAGATAGAACAGACTGATTGCTTTTAAGAAGTCTGCTCTGAGCATGATCACCCAGTCAGATCACTGCATAGTGGAATAAAAAAATCACAGTAAACCAAGATATACTGTATAAAATCTGAGCTGCAAAATTCCAGAGGGCCACCAGATGGCCACCAGATGGCCAGAAAGAGACAGAAAACTGTAGCTCTTTGCTGCTTTGCAGTAATCCTTTAGTATTTTGTAGTCCAGACATGGCATGCCTAAAATGAACACAGATACCAGTAGAATAAACATATAAATCACAATTAAATCTCTGAAGTATAGAATTTAAACATACTTGTTTTGCAGAACTTGATTGCATGTTTGCATTTCAATTTATTTAATGTGTGTCTTTTGCATGATGGCCAGTTTGTAAATTCAGATCTGCTTTAATAAAAAGGATCTGTTTGGGAAGGTCAAAAAATGTCTGCATCAGCTAAGCCCTAAGAATGGACAGTCCTTTATCATGATGTCATTTATAGCAGAATAGCTGAGTTCATTTAATGAATCAGATCATGTTTCTGCTGCTATTATGGGAGCTCAATATTTAACTTTCACCAGGTTAAGGAGAAGGGGAATTGTGTAACATGTCTTAGTTACAAAATCTGAGAATAAATAGAAAACTGATAATCAGAACTAGTTCTCTTTTCCAACAAATTTCGTTCTACTGCCATATTGTCCAGAAACATAACCTTTAGTATACTATTGAACATTTTGTTCCACTGAAAATAATATGAAGCAATTGAAAAGGGCTGCTACCTAGGATATGAAGCGGGTAGGAACCTAGCCTTTCTCTTAGAAACAATTGTCCACTCTTTTTGAAGTAAATACATATGTGTTTCAATATCTAGCTGTGCTTAGAATAAATACTTTTTAAAAAAATGATACAAGGCAGGAGAAAAATGGAAAAGAACAGCATTCATAAATTGGAATAGATTTTCTGTAAAGAAGGGGAGATAATTGTTTTTTCTGTTTATTAACGGCATAATAAGAGTACTTGAAAAATGTCTGATGGAGAAGAATATGAAATAGATTTTGATTGTACTTCAGAGTATTAAACTGCCAAAGTGATTTATCAACACATTGTCAAAATTTAACTTATAAGTTATCAAACAAATTTAAAATGGACATTGAAACAACTTTCACTGATACAATTTATTAAAACTTTTAATTTATAAAAACAATAACGAAAATCAGAGTGAATAAACTTTACTTTTTCTTCTGTTGGGTCATGTTGATATGTTCAAATTTTCTGGACAAGGTTTTTGTTACCAATATATTATACCTTGGGTATGTTTGTTTTCACTATTGATTTTAAACATCTAAAATTGCTTTGAGTGCTGTAAATTGAAGAGAAGTCCTTTGAATAAAAATACAAACGATCTAGATCTTTAGGTGGGATCCCCCTGACACAGCTATCAAATCACAGATCATGCTGCTAAAACATGGATTCCAGACATGAATTTGTCTTGATTTTTACATTTTTATTCCAGCATGTCAGCAGTATAATCGTTACAACAAACTCTACAGCACACAGACGAATTGGAGCCCACCTCTGTTTCAGTTTTTGCACCATACAGTGCCTTTATATTCACTGCAGTTCAGTAACTTAATCGTAGTCTTAAATACAGCTCGTCAAATATAAAAATCAACTTAAAATGTTTCCTGATTTTCCGACAGACATCAGCGCCTCAATGACTTCAATGCGCTTCATTGCGCATTTGCCGTTTCTAACGCGGCTGATGCTTTTCCAGACGCAATTGGTGTGCCTTTCTTTTAGAGATTGTGCAGTATGGCTTTTTGGGGGCGGGAAATAAAGGATAAAAATAAGGAATAATAAAGGGAGACCAGTATCGGGAGCAACACGGCAAAGCGGCCGCGCGAAAGCCGGCCCTCCCTTTGCCAAAAAGCTCATCCAAGCTGGAGGTATATTACCTTGGAGCCAGTTGCCATGGGAGCAGCAGCTCTGTTCTATTATCGTCCGTCGCCATACTGCGTTCTCGCTGGAGCCAATGGGAAAGGAGGAGGCGGGGATTCCATGGAGAAAGGGGCGGGGCGGGAGCGGGCAGGAGGTTCGTTTCTAGAGCCGGTCGTCGGGCGGCCCCAACGGAAAGATCTGGCGTTGAAGCGGCGCTGAAGGCGGAAAAAACAGGAGGAGGAGGAGGGCAGAGGCATCTCCGGAGCAGAAATCATGTTCGGGCTCTCCAGGGTCTTCGAAGACGATCCGTTCTTTCGGTGAGCAGGCGCGGCCTGGGTTGAGCTGCGGTGGGGCTGAGCGGGGGAAGGCAGGCGGGCGAAGGCGAGCGGCGTATCATTCCCCTTGAATGAAGCCGTCCGGGTTCCAGCGGAGGGGCAGCCGCTGTAAGGACCAAGAGGCTGGCGGCCCCCCGAGATCGACCGCGCCTGCCGTCGTGGCTTTTCGAGAACCAGGCGCATCGACATAGGTATCCGGGAGGCGGCGTGCGGAGGATGGGCTTCCAGGGGGAACCGTGGAGGAGGAGGAGGAAGAGGAGGGACCGCCTTGCTCAATGCGCCGGCAGAGATGCAGCCGCTTTGCCCCCCCCCCACCTCCATGCCCCATCTCCAGTCCCCCAAAGATAATACTCCTATGCCTGCATGTTCATGCTAGCAGGATCTGAATAAAATAAAATAGAGTTGGAAGAGACCTTGGGAGGTCTTCTAGTCCAGCCCCCTGCTCAAGCAGGAGACCCATATACCATTTCAGACAAGTGGCTGTCCAGTCTCTTCTTAAAAGCCTCTAGTGATATAAAGAGCCACAACTTCTGAAGGCAAGCCTTACCCACTGGTTAATTGTTTTCCTCACTGTTAGGAAGTTTCTCCTTAATTCCAGGTTGCTTCTCTCCTTGATTAGTTTCCATCCATTGTTTCTTGCCTTGCCTTCTGGTGCTTTGGAGTATAATTTAACCCCCGCCTTCTTTGTGGCAGTCTCTCAAATCCTGGAATACTGCTATCATGTCACTCCTTGTCTCCCTTCTTTTAAGTGAAGGTGCAACACCCCCGTCCCCCCCCCCCTTTCCCTTGGTGGGCCTTTCCTTCACTTGGTGACTTGTTGGGCTTCAGAGTGCATGCCTGTGCATGCGCTTGCAGATAAAGCCATACTAGCAAGAGGCAGACTCTTCCCCTCCAACTCCCAAAATGGAGAGGATTATAATTCAAAGTGGTTTTTGTTCTCTTTTCCACCATGGGAACTGACGAAGCTTCTTGGATGAGAAGCAAAACGTTATGTTCTTCTTCCTCAAGGGAAAAAAAACTGTCTAGCTGCCTTTTGAAAAAACACTTTTGAGACATCTATGACCTGAATGACTAAGAATCTGCACAGACATTTTCGTTCTGTTCTGAAGGATGCTTGAATTTACCTTAGTTGAAATGGGCATTTGAAGAACCTATGTTTAAGGTAGACATTTTGAGTCTTAAAATCCAGTTGCTGACCCTCCCAAGGCAAGCAAAACTCTAGGCCAAATTCCTCAGGATCCCATGAGGCTGCAAATTGAATGATGGTAGGCCAGATACAAACCATACATTTTGCACTTTTGGTGTAAGTCGGAAAGGGCTTTAGGCAATGAAGAGTCTACTGACTTTTTAGAGGCCTCTTCATGTCTGCTTTGAAGTAAGCATCTCCACGGTACATAGTGCTTGTTTACATATAATTGTGTGTAGAATGTAACTTGGTTTGCTCTTCTGCAACCTTACCAGCATTATGAAACTGCCATTGACCTTCTTCTATGGAATGAGAGAAAGCTGTTCTTGCTGCAGCATGTTGGAGTTTCCTTGCAGATGTTTTACTCTCAAGTTTAGGTTTCCAGCTTATATTTTGGTGAGCAATGTTCTGAAACACCGCCAAAATAAAAGGTGTTCATTGTAGGCGTTCTTGAAGGTGAAAATGACATTTTTATAGACATATGATTTTGATTTCATTCATATTAAAGCTGTTAGAGAATATTGATAAATACTGCTATAAACAGTTGTTTTAAGAAAACTGCCTTATGGCTTAAATTTTTATTAATAGATTCTGAAAATTCAAAGATGAAACTGAATTCTCATATGTTGTGCAAAAAAAAGAGGCAAGGTTTTTGTTATACCTTAAAATAACTGCTTTTAATAAAACATTACATTAATTTTGCTAAAAGTATTTGGAATTCTCAAAGTTTTTGCTGCTTTTTCATATATGTTGAATGATCTGTTTTTAAAGGTCTGTTTGAGCTCAGAGTTTAAATTTATACCTTGTAATCACTGACTCTTTTTAGAGAGTTAGCCATTCTGAACTTCTGCAATGTTAAATTCTGCTAAAGGTCACTATATACAGACCTACTGTAAGTCTGAATCCCATTAGAAACTTTAATGATTCTTTGTTTAATATCAGGTTGTAAAAGTAATATTTTAACATCTAAACTGCATTTAAATCTGTTTAAAACTAAATTCCAATATTTTATGTTAATGTAAGCTTTTTGCTTTCACAATAAATATAGCATCAGTGAAAATCCATTGTCGTATTTCTTGAGTATGGGTTACTAATTGTTTACAAATATTCTTAAATTGGATATTTATAAAAAGTCCTGAAGACTTTTACCATACTTGGAATTGTATGGTGATGAAACTTTTTATCTGTATGACCTGCTTTAGCCAAAGATAATTTTCAGATGCCATTTTTGATTTAGCATTGGAGTACTCAGTCAGAAAATAGTTTCTAGTTTGAGAAACTGCCTGTCCACTGTATTTTCCTGCAGTTGTCCTACTCTGAGTCCCATTGATCAGTGTCATTTGTGGAACTCAGGAATTGGGCCTTCTCGTCCTAATACCGCCTTTTGGGAACAACATTCCCCTGAAATTCTTATTAGCCCCCGCCCCTCACCCCCAACCTTATTCAACATGCCCTCAAGACCAGCTATTCCCCCAGGCCTTGGACTAGAGTAGTTGTTGACTTTAAGTGGTTTGGTTTTAGTTTGACTAATGTCTCCAGTCTTTTATAGGTTTTGTAACATTGTATATTTTATTGTTCTTTTGTAAGCTGCCAAAAGTTATGATAAATTCGATTGTGGTGTAACAGAAGTTATAGCAGTTATACAACAGTTAAAGAAAAATAATACATAAATACATGCACACACACATGCACATACACACACACACACACACACACACATATTAAATTTTGTGGATTAATTCATTATATCAGGCTTGTATATTAATCTGGCCCATTTCTAACTTTTTTCCTAGGAGCAATATGTTTGGCTATTAATTTTGCAGTACTGTAATTTCTCTGCTTAAGGTACAATTGTACGTTAGTTACAGATTATATGTAAGCTACAATTATACAGTAGTTATACAACTTTTGAAATCAGAGGACAATTTTACTCAATGTCAGCAGCTGTTTTGGTGGCTCTGACAGGGTGTTAAGACTTTATGTCAGTTTTGTTGCCAACTTCTAATGTAATAAAATCAGTGGCATGAATCCAGAGACTTGCATGCTCAGACAGGCTGTTTCCTTGGCATTTAGTCTTCCTTTTAAAACAAAATTTTGTTTAGTCAACATGTAGAAGTCAGAAAGTAACTTGCTTCTTTCTTTAAAAAGATTAGTAGACTGAAAATGAGCAAAGGCACGTGTGACTCCATATTAAAAAAATGTTGGTTGTTGGGTTAATCCATCATGCTGATCAAATCACTTTTGCAAGTGATATTGAAAAGGAGAGCAATTTCCTGTTATTCTTGCTGTTGCCCATGCTCCTTAAAGCTCTGCTCTAAAAGTTGGAGAAGCCACTAAACTCAGTTCCAAGAGGCCATAGAAAACGTATAAAGGAGAAGAGAAGGAAATTCCATTGGACAAATGGATGTCCTCATACACAATATTGAATTAAGCCTACTATTATAGATTCATTGTGAATAAGGAGCACGACAATGCTGAGAAGAAGAACCATTCTTATGGGAACTCCTTTGTGTATCTCCTTTAAAAGAAATAGGGACCCCGAACAATGGAGAAGCAAAGGTTTTCATAAAAGTTTGAGGTTTGAAATCCTAGGAATCTGATTTGCTATTCAGTTTGGGCAAACAAGGCAGGTCCTTGTAGGTACTTGGGATGAGTTCAATTGTTAGATAAAATAAACTTTCAGAAGAGCAGCATCTCTTGTAGAAGGTTAAATCTTAAGGATGGAACTGGTTGGGGATAAAACACTTCTTTATGTTGCAATTCCCTTATATGCACTACCCTGTAAACTGGTGAGGAGGCTTCTGTTCTTTGGTTTAGGGAAGTTTATCTGGGGGCAGGAAAGTTCAATTTGGGTCTGATAGGATTAGGCAGCAATAAACTGAGTTTGACCCTGATTGCATCTAAAGAACAAGGAGGAAAAGGGTACAACCTCCATTTTGTTTGATAGGTTTATTTTCTCTACCATACTACAGTAGCCCTTCTGGATTGTGTCCCCAAAGTTCTAAACCTCTAATTATACTACATCTGGTTTCCTTGTAGTATAATTATCATCCCATTCTTCTCTTTATTTACTTTGAGTTTAAAAATGCATAGCAAGCACTCCCTTGAGCATTTTTGCAAAAATAGAAGCATGGAGTGGCATGGAGAAGCAAAGCAGGTGTTTATGTTCCTATACATTAATATGCTGGAAATTTGGTGAAATGTAACCAAGAGTTAGATATTGTTATAATAGGTAGTCATGGGTATATTTTAATAAAATAAAATAAAACTAAAATATAGTGAGGTTTGCATGACATTAGTCATAAACTGTCTGTTTTCTTGCTTAGAAAGTATAATCTAAATCTAGTACTAATTCTCATTTTTGAGAAGTACTATTTTGCATTCTGTAGATCATGCAAATTGCTAGCACTACTTCGCCGTGGGGATAACTTCTAAAATAGTAAACTAGTATAAAAGCTTCCTCTGCCTCAGAAGGAGAAGTTTGGAATTGACAGACCAGAAATACTGTCTAGGATAAAATTGGTTTTATAAATGTCTCCTTGATTACACAGCTGTTCCTGGGAAGCTTTACTAGATCTCAGACGGTTTTCTGGTCCTGCCAATGTTTTTCCTGAATAGTGTAGACAGGTGCAGAAACAATTTCACTTCTGCAAAAGCCTGCTCTGTGAAACTATTTTTGTAAAGTTCACTACTGGGACAGTATCTTGTACCAAATCAATGTTCTAATAATTTTGTAAATAGAAAACACTATAATATATATCTAAAATAGCAAACTGGCAGCTTTGTAATAGATGTATAAGCGCCACCAATGAAAACAATGTTCTGCATTTCAATTATATTTAAGTAACATACTGATGTAACTTGTATGGTATTAGTATATTGCAAAGAAAATATACTCAGTTATACTTTTCATTCTGTTGACTTTGAGAATAAGTCAAATTTTCTGGCTTCGTGGTTGAATGAACTTACTACAGTGGATACTCAGATCATGCACACTCCCTGTTTTACTGTTTTACTTGTTTTAAATGTTCTCTTTTAATCTTTCTTGGGTATCATAATGTAAAATGCACCAGTTAACTCTGAAATAAAATGTGATCAGTGAAAACTATGTAAACACTCTGTAAATAGTGGCTTTTGTTATATGTTGTATTTGAGAACTTTGCATGTTTTGTTTTGTTTTTTGTTTACATTTATACCCCGCCCTTCTCCGAAGACTCAGGGCGGCTTACAATGTATGTTCTCTAATGCAGAGATAGATATTCTCTAGCTATCCTGTTTTATTTTCAGGGATACATTTTCTGCCCATAATGAACATGTACGACATTTATTTTCTGAACCTTTTGGGCGAGATCCATTTCTTTCAATTGAAGACAGACAAGGAGGTCTACATCACAGAGGACATCCCAATTCTCAAATGGCCTTGAGAGACAATGACAAGGTATGTCTTCTTTTAGATAATGTCAGTTTCAACTGTACTACTTTTGTAGGGGAGAAAATCGTGTTTTGATAGAGAATATGGATATTATAAAACTCTTACTTGATTTTTAGTTCTGAAAGACCACATTTATTTAAACCATTATTTTATTGCTGAATTATTTTCTTTTCTCACAAAGTGATATAATTGAATCTTTGGACTTTATGTCCTAGTTTAATACTACAGGGGTTGAAGGACAGTGCCAAGTCCTGTAATCTATGCACTGGAAACTGATATAAGCTTACAGCAGCAGAAATTGTCACTTGGAAGTCAAAAGGGTAACTGCCCGATTTTTTTTTTATTCTTACATTTGTACTCAGGGACATCCTTTGAAATAGAAATACCCCATCTGCCTTCTAGGCTAGAGTTACTCCTTTTTTCCTAGATATAGAAAGGTCACTATGCCTTTGGCCTTTTGCTGTTTTGTTCTAATTATAATTGTGGGATTGTGTACCTGTAAAAAAAGTAAATAAAAATACATGTGATGCGTCTCCAAATTTGTTTTTTTAAAATATTATATTAAATATCTGTTTAATTCCAGAAAATACTATGAAGTGATATATATAAATGTGTCTAGAACAATATCTGCACTTTGTGTGGCTCTTGGTTGTCATTAAATGACAATAACAAAAATCCAAATGTCTTTGCTGGCATGCACTTAGACAATATTATTACATCTGCATCACTCTCCGGGGAATGAGTGAAACGATTTATTTAGCAGTGAAGTTCACCTTCTCAGTGGATCAGAAATGTTGGAGCACTCTAATTTAACTTAGTTGGGAAGGACAATACAATAATAGCATCCATTTTGAATTGCTCTTAGTATGAATAGACTCAGTAACTCAGTCGCTAGGAGCACAGAGTTGCTTCTATGATTCCTGATTAATCCTTTCTGCTGACAGATTGACTTTGATCAGTTTAGCAGAGAGGCAACTTCACAATGTGCTCATCTTCAAAAGTCTATTCCAGAGGGATGCCCCAACCTCTGGAGGAGATTTGAGGAATGGAGAAAAGGGCAAAGAAGCAAGAGGGGTGCGTTGAGTCAAAGCCCATGATGTGTATGAGTATTAACACTACCAAATTGGATTTTGCTCAGCATCCAGAAAGAAAAATCTCACAGATCTTTAACTGGGATAGAACATTGTTGGTACATGTTATCATTACAACATTTTTTACCTGCCTTTTCAGTTGGAAATGACCCAAATTTACTTTATATGTTTTCAAAAGTCAACTCAGTTTCCTCTATAATTAAACTTAATTTTGGTAAGGCTTTAAAAAAGGATACATCAATTATCATTACATCAGCTCAAAGCATTTTATAGTCAAAGTCTTGATAACATGTTCCTATAAACATTATGTTAGTTTAAGATTTGGGGGAATTGGCAAAATAGATGAAATGATCACCAGCATGGAACAGGCAGTTTTGGACAGTCTTGCCTAACATGTAATGTACATGTTTTATCTGGACTGAGACGCAAAATATTCATATTCTGGGCACAGGTGTTCCAAGGTGGGAAGAGTAGAAAAAAAGGGAAAGTCATTGATGGAGGAAATATTTGTGGCTAAAGGAAGCTACGGGATAGAAGGAAGATACAGTAAGATTGGGAGTGTGCAGGGACACAACAATGTGGAGAAAGTAACCCTGCCCAGAATATTTGTTGTGTCTTGTCCGCTCTCACCGCAGCCGGGGTCTGCTTATCTGCTCCCGAACACGGAGGAATGTATGCCTCCCGGCCCCAGTCCTGGCTCCATGCCCAGACAAGCTGCAGAGGAGGGAGCATCCCCCGGCCCCAGCCCTGGCTCCATGCCCAGGCAAACGGAGCAGCTAGACCCCTCCCCCTCCTCCACAGCATGTGAGCCTGAGGAAAGTTTACTTCCAACTGCTGATTGGAGTGACCCTCGCATCAGAAGATTGGATAGGCGGAGGCAACAGAAGGAAGGGAGGGGCAGGCCTTAATGAGTGCTGAGTCATGGAGCCACACCCAATGGCCTATATAAAGGATCTGCTTTCTGGCAGTCTCTGAGTCAGGCAAAGTCAAACTTATCTTGCTGAAGTCACTTACTGGTCTCCTGCCTGCTCTGAGGACTTTGCTAGGACTTTGGGCAGAGCTGCAGAGGCAAGCCTGATTCAGATTTCCCTGACCCGGCCGTTAGCGGAGGAGTGGGACACGACAATATTCCAGGCCAAACTTCCTAGCTACAGTGTGATAGATCATAGAGCTAACATAGAAACAAACATCATTTTATTCATATCTCTTTAGATTCTTTAGATTTATCTTATTACTTTTAAAATGCATGTCATATGTTTGAAGTATCTTGGCATTTTGACTATTCTACATATAATTTAATTCACCCAGACAAATGCATTAATTTTTGTGACTGTGATATTTTGCCTTATGATAAGGGCACTGAAGAGCATCTCAACCTTTCATAAAATTATGACAGAATGCAAACATGAATGTGGCTATATTAAGAATGCTATTCTTTCTCAGGAACTAGGGGAGGGGTTGCAATCTCCTGTTGTTTGATGTATACAGTCATTCAGAAGCTGAATGATAGATTATGCAGCCAAAAAGCTATCTGTTATAGGAAGTAGAATTCTTCCGGTGGTGGTAGGCTCTAAATCTACTGTTGTTCTTAAATTTGCACAGTCTTTGTATTACTGCATTCATTTCCCTAGAAAATTACAGTGTTCTAGGTTGTTATACAATCAATTCTTTGCTTTCTTCCATTTTTGAACAAAGGAAGCCTGTGCCGTTTCCAGGGATTATGGTGCTTTGTGCATTATTTGGTTTGCTACATTTCTTTTCTTTAAATCAGCTCGACATTTTCACATACCTGCACTGCTGCCACCATGCTTGGCTCCGAGCCCAGTGCAGATACTGATCTGCTCCGGGCTTGAAGCTGCCTCTGCTGCTGCTGATCCAGGTGCCGATCCATGCCAAGCTCTGACAACAGCAGTGGGAGGTGTGAAAATGGGAAGCCCCCAGCAGCCCTCCCCGATGAACTGTGCACTCTGCCCACCCTCTTGCTTTTCCACCTGCTTGGCTCTCTCTCTGGCCACCTATGGAGTGAGTTGGCCATGTGTGGCAACTTGGCACCTGTGAGTTGGTACAGGCATTTTGGCGGTAGTGAGCTGGCAGTAGTGAGTTAGCCACAGTGAGTTATCCTAGACTATTGATGGCAAACCTTTTTGGCACAGAGTGCCCAACTGGAATGCATGTGTGCGTGCCGGAGCCCCAGGAACTTGAAGACCAGCCTTCCATGTGGGCACACATGCCATCGCCACCAGGTCTGGTTTTCAGTGTGTGCATGCGCACCAGCCAGCTGGTCTTCGGGTTTCCGGGGCTCTAGCACATGCGAAGATCAGCTGGCTGGCATGAATGCGCATGCCGGAAACCAGAAGAGCAGCTGGCAACAGCGTGTGTGTTCACAGAGAGGGCTGTGCATGCCACCTCTGGCAAGCGTGCCATAGGTTCACCATCACGGCCCTAGACCCATGGAATAATCCTTTCCTCATATTTCTTGTAGTAATATTCTCATTGGGCTTAATCACAAAAGTTGCAATTTGATTGCCTTCAGACATTTTGGAATACAGATTCCATACTCTCCAGTTAGCTACCATTAAAGTTGCTGGAAACTGCTTATACTTTGACAGCAGATTATTGCCACTGCTAAGTTCCTAGCCCATGTATTAATAAAAAAATTAATATACCCCAACATTTCATAGGCACCTAGTCTGGAGTAGTGCCTAGACCTCAGTATAAGCACCATGTAAATTCTCCAGTTTGATTGTGTGTAAGGAAAATTTTTCAGTTGGATGCTAAAATTCATATTTACTTCACATTTTAATTGTAGAAGTCAGTTATGCTGAGTAAAATGAGATTTTTAAAAAATATGGGGTCATGAAAGTAAAAAGGAGTAGACGTAAAGTTTAGGCTTTCAAGGGAATAGGCGGAGATAAATGAGTCATGAGATAGAAGCTATAAATGAGTAGAATTGTTGAGTGATTCTACTTGTAAACAGGGATCTTGTAAGTGCATTGTATATAAAGTACTGTGAATTTGCTGAAAACGTGCAGAATGACCAGTATAAATACATTTTTCATATGATGCTTTAGTATAACTATATCCTTCACCCATGCTTCTGGACATTCTGGTGTACTTCTAATTTATTTTTTAAGGATTTGTAGACTGCTTCATTTACATAACTCAAGTGGCATACATCATTCTCCTTACATAATATATGTTGTTTCAAACAGAAGATTGGCTGTGCTATTTCTATTCAACTTTCCATAACTACTACTGCTAATTTCTTCTGAAGTCTCAGTCTCTGCAGTCGTTTAGTCTGACTGATAGTTTTTCCATCCAGTCATAGTTAAGTCTGTTCTCTGTGTTGTGAATGTACCTGCATTCAGTAGTATTTATAGCCTCATCTTTTTATACGTGTACTGGCAAGTAACTTACTCATGGTGGATTTATAAGCCAAAATATTCTGTATATTGTAACAGATTAATTATTTAATTGTTGTGATCTGCAATTTTTCTCAGCTTGCTATAATTTATTAATTCAAATTTATGTCTTGAAGAGGAGCAAGTATGTTGATGTATTCAAAGTTTCTTTTTGAACTGGCTAATCTCCACTGAATCTACATGGAATTGAATATTTGGAAACATAAGTGATGTGTAAAGTGCTTAACTTGATACTTCAAAGGTGGTTAAAAGTTTTTTTAAAGATAGATTTAGATGCTTAAAATGTAATCAGTCATTAAGCATGTCTATTTCAGTTTCAAATTAGATGTGGCAGAAGCTGCAATATTTGTTCATACCAGGTGAAAGTGTAGTGGGAGTTGTAATTATAGTTTGAAAACAAGCAAATTGAGGAGAAGTGATCACTTTCCCTTCCTTCACACCTGGCACGTAACAGATTGCCTTTGTGAACGCCTCAGGAATTGTTCTGTCCCAGGGTGTCTGAATTCTGATGAAAACAAAAATGAAACTTGGCTCCTGGATTATAAGAAGGCTGGAAATTTATTTATTTGTTTGTTTGTTTGTTTGTTTGTTCAATTTCTATGGCCGCCAATCTTGATGCCTCTAGGTGGCTTACAATTCAAAACATACAAGTTACGGTTAAAAATATTTTAAAAGCATTTTAAAACAATAAACAATAAAACCAATAGAAACACTAAAAACATTCAAATTAAATACATATAGGAGCAAGATACTTGGTCAGTTAGCAGTATGGTCAGTAAACGGTGATTCCATCTGGTACCCTTGACACATTTTAGTGCCCAGGCCTGGGAACATAGCCAGGTTTTTAGAGCCTCACAAAAGGCTAATAGGGTTGGGGCCATTCTGAACTTTGAAGGGAGAATGTTCCATAGAGCTTGGACTACTACAGAAAAAGCTCCTTATTGCGCCTTTTATTTAAAGAGGTTGCATGGATTTTTCATTATTTAAGATTGATTCGGAGAATTTCTTGATTTTAATCTATGAAATGTGCATCCTTCTCCAACAATAATTTTACAGCAATTTACATAAGTTGATGTTTTTCTTACAGGCGATGAGCTGTTCCCTTATGCCTTTTAACAGTTTTGGTGGCATGGTTAGTATACACATACAACACAAATTTAATCTGAGCATGCCTATTTTCTACTTGAATTTTTTAAACCATAACTATTTCTAAACCATACTAGTGCAACAATTTTGAATGAACTGGTGCTTCTCTTTCAGGGACCAAGTTTTCCATTTATACCTTTTGGCACTTTTGGTGGCACGGTCAGTATACTAACAACAAAGATTACTAAGATTTGGTGATATGGGCACTGGGCATTAGCATTCTTGTTACTTTTCCCTTTTGTCCAGAAATAAACCTAAAATTTATCTTATTTTTTCTTACTTATATATTTTCTTCTCTTTGCTAAATGAATCTTTTTTTAAAAAAAATTCTACATATATTATTATTATTATTAAATTTTATTCACCAAACATGAAACTCAATTATTATTATTATTCTTTTATTCATTAAACATGATAATAATAATAATTGAGTTTCATGTTTGGTGAATAAAAGTTAATAATATTAATTATTATTAATTAATAGTTATTAATAATAATAATAATAATAATAATAATAATAATAATAATAATAATAATAATAATAATAATAATAATAATATAGATTTTTTTAAAAAAAGGATACATTCAGCAAAGAAGAAAATATATAAGTAAGAAAAAATAAGACAGATTTAAAGATAATGATGATGATGTTGATGATGATTTGACCGTTCCAGTTATAGTATTCTTGTCTTTTTTCCCAAGGAATCTTAAGAAAACTTTTTGAGTGCATTGGGATTATGAAGTAGTAAACGTAGTTTAAATTTAATTTATGCTAAAATATATTTGTAGGTGGAAATTTATGAATGTTTGAAGTGAAAAGGTGATTTTTTTTAAAAAAAGGAAAGGTGAATAGGAAAGTTAAGATTTCAGTAAAAAAAAGATGTTAGATGATAGAAATGGGGACTGCAAGATTCTTAGCTAGCTTAATAATACAAAACTTTTGCTTTTTTTTTAATGTGGTGAAAATGCGGAAGGTAATAATAAGAAGTAACCTTGATATTAGAAAATGTGCAGGCTTCTTACTTATTTTAATGGCAGATTTCAAGAAAGTTGATTCCAGATGCACTCTCATTCAGTCATTCAGTCAGATTTTAAGGCCATAATATTAATGCTGCAATTTATACGATCTACAATTTTTCTTTTAGGCCATGAGTTTTCCGCTTATGCCTTTTGGCTGTTTTGGTGGCATGGTTAGTATATTACACACACATAATTCAGTTTTTTGTTTTTTGTTTTTTTGGTGATGTGGACATGTCTGTTTCACTTGTTCTAAAACTAAACATCTTGCATTTTGCTTTATGAGTACATTTTAGTATGCTTGTTTCATTTTGTGAAACTTTTTTGTGTTTTTTTTTCTCTTTTGGGGAAATCATTGTTAAAATACTAATTTAGTGTAGGTGGATATTAAAATGATGCTACAATTTCCAAAGGCATCTCTTTTATTAACTTTTATTTTCCTTTTATAAAACTAGAACAGGAATAGAAACTCAACTTTTTTTTTTAATTTACATTTATATCCCACCCTTCTCCGAAGACTCAGGGCGGCTTACAGTGTATAAGGCAGTGGTTCCCAACCAGTGTGCCGCGGCACTAAGGGGTGCCGTGAGATCTTTTGAGGGTGCCGGGAACTTTTGAGCTACGGAGATTTTAAATATCTATTTCCTTATAAGGGTGCCGGGAACTTTTGAAAGGCTTTCCAAGGGTGCCTCAAACAAGAAAAGGTTGTGCCTCAAACAAGAAAAGGTTGGGAACCACTGGTATAAGGCAATAGTCTCATTCTATTTGTATATTTACAAAGTCAACTTATTGCCCCCCCAACAATCTGGGTCCTCATTTTACCTACCTTATAAAGGATGGAAGGCTGAGTCAACCTTGGGCCGGGCTTGAACCTGCAGTAATTGCAGGCTACTGTGTTCTAATAAGAGGCTCCTTACAGCCTGAGCTATTCCGGCCCCCTTCCAATGACTTTCTTATATATTATATAGTGAGACTTAATATATTATTAATATATTCATAATATAGTTATTTGTGTCATTCAGCCATATCTTCCTAAATCATTTCAACAAATGAAAACAAAACAATATATACCAAGCAGGTAGCAATTAAAACTGGGGTCAGTTATATACTGAGGTCATGGGCTCTTTGACCATATTTTGGCTCTTTTGTCACAGAATATTTCAAGCAAGCATATTTGCTGCAGGGAAAATATGCTTTTATTTGTCCTTTTTGAATCTAAAGTATGCCGAACTTTTTCTATCCAAGACCATTATAAGAAATATGTGAATGATGCTGCACCATGATGATGTTTGAAATATGTTAATTGATGTGAAAGATCTTGTGCCTCTTTCTTTTGGTGCTCGATGTTGTTTAGCATGGAGTTCAATAAAGGAGGACTTATATTGTTTGAAAAAAAGCAGTGAAAAATCTGTGAAGTTCTCCTGCATTTCCTATTACAATACAGTGAACATTTCTGCCATTTACATTACTGTAGTTTCTTTCTAAAAAAAACCTTCTAAAATGTTTTTCTAAAAATGCAGCACATTAGTCTGTTTTTTCCTCCATTGCAAAATATCAAAATATTAATTTCTTCTTCCATAATTTACTGTATGCAGAGTATATTGGCCCATACTTTTTAATGGAGACTGGGGCCAATCTAAGTAAATAAGGCCAAGATATTGTTTGAATATCTCTGCAGGCCTTATGCTTCCATCGTTAATTCTTAAATTCTTTTTCCAATAAAAACATTTTGCTTCAGTTGCTATCAGTTCTCTTTGGCATACCATTCATATAGAAATGTTTATATGATCTTTATGTAGTATCCTATTGGGTTTGCTAATTGGGAATACAAGAAATATAGTACTTAGCCACAACCAACATTATGAAAGAATGCATGCTTTGTTCATTAATTGGATTTTCCCTCTAACTGTACTAAAGGTTCTCAAATTTCAGAGCAGGTTTAGGAGAAGGGACAATGTGTTGTGTCAGCAAAACCATTCGGAGAGACGACATTAGATACAATTCCATCAATGGTTCCTAAATATTGCTTAACTTTCATAATTGTAGATGATAATTTAAGAGATAGAGATTTTATTACCTAATAAATGTTGGGAAGTCAGTTAAAATATAACTTTATGATTTTTATATTTTTACTGTCAGAGAAAAAGGATTGTTAACGTTTCTTCTGGGGTCCTGGAATAATTTGGCCAACCGAGCTATTGGTATACCTATATTAGGAATGGGAGACACCATTTTTATTCTAATCAACAACAAAAAAATAAAAAAATGGCACAAACGCTGTAGTCCTGGTTTTTAAAATTTCAACCCCTTTGTTACCTTTTGTTACTTCCTCTCATCCAATTTTGAGAATGTCCAAATTCTATGAAACTGTAGCACTGGGGAAAATATACTGTAGAAAGAAAGTGAGAGAGTGCACATGCCAGATATTTCAATGAGTTGGATGTTCTGTGGTTTCGTTCAGTTTTCTCCATTCTTGCTTTCTTGTGTTTTTCGTTTTGTATGTGAGCCATACATTTACGTGCTAATATTCTCAGTGAGTTTACTGGGATTCCTATAACATTTTGCCTGCTTCTGTAGCCTTCCCTGTGCTCTGCAAAGGTGTTAATGCTTTGGCTGGACTGTTAGTAACATGTGATAGCAATGTAAACAGAAGTCATGGTTACTGCATTCCCATTTTAGACGATGGAACCGAGTCAAGAGTGTGCCATACAAGTGTTGTGCTCTGTCATTAGTCTGTATCTTCTTTCATATATAATTGTATTCCTAAATTGCATATTCCAAATCACAGAAGAGAATCTGGTTTATGGAGTGATTAATCAGCTCTTAAATTGACCCACGCGTAGGTAGCCATTCAAGTAATCCACACAAAAAGAAACATTTTTTTCCGCACATGGCTAACTATAGGGTAGTGAAGGTTTCATTTTGTGTTCTTTAGCTTGATAGTAACAAGCATAATCAGAAGTGCTGAGATAGAAACAAGGCTTTGCCATTGCATTCTAAATTCTCCTTTTGGTTAAACAGATTATAGTGATATTTCAATTCACCTAATGGTATAAACTTGTTTTTCATATGTTTGCGAAATAGTTATTGTTGTGATAACTAGTTATTTCATTAAATACTTAATGGCTGGGAAATGAGTTTAAAATCTATGAAATCGTTTTTTGATTCAATTTTACTTAAAGTTAATAAGGAAAGTCTTTCTGATACTTCTATAGACATGCATTTGTATGCCTGATCCGACAATCTTCTCTAGGAACATATTTGACTAAGGGCCAAACAAGATGCGATGTTGGCTGTCCCACAGTTTGGAATTTCACCTACTGACAAAACTTGGAAGTGACACTTTAGAAGATGTGGCTTAACATATTCTAGCAGTCTATTCTTACACACTACTTTGTATTAGCTTAGAGAAATTTCCGGTGGTTCGTCTTGTGTGATTACAGTTTGAATTGAGAACAGTATAATAGCAAAAGAGGAGTGTTTCATAAAAGACCAAGCATCACTCTCATTTTCTTTTCTTTTTTTTTACCGTTGTTCCTCATAATTGCTATATCTTTGCCCTGTCTTCTGATGTCTGCAAAAGTAAGCTTTTCTCCACCTGTACATGAAAGAATTGTAATAAAATTTCTTGAGTTTTGAAGCATTTTATTGTTTCTATTTCTTCCTCTCTGTTGAAGCAGAACATGAATTTCAGAAATCCATTCTTTGCAATGGACAGAATGATGTCAAACATGAAAAATGGTATGATGGAATTGCAAAGAAATTTTGTAAGTTGTTAAGTTTTTATGTTAATTTTGTTATGAATATTAATCATTAAAAAAATAGGAAAAAATATATTTCCTTAGAGCAGGGGTCTCCAACCCCCGGTCCACGGCCTGGTGCAGGACCTTAGCCTGTTCTGAACCAGGTCATGGAAGTGGTGAGAGCCCACATGCACACACAACCATCCCCCCCCCCCCGCCGCCTCCACCGGTCTGAAAACACTGCCTTAGAGAAAGAGTGAATTATTATCAATTGATCGTTTTTAATTTCAGTCTAAGTTGTGTCTTCTGTAATGAAGGAATTGTAGAGCTTATCTGTATTTCCTGTTAGAATCATTTTCACAATGTAATGTGGTACTCTCTTCAGTTTCATCCACCACCACCCACCACCCATGCTAGCCTTAGATCTATCTAATTGATGCATAAAAAATGGCTAGAAATGCCTACCCAGCCATGCATATTTGTATTAGCTTTTGACTGTTTGCCAGAAAGAAAGAAATTAATTCTGAAGAACTTTCTTTTATACTGCACTAGAGTAGACTTTTACTCATTTCCAGCATCTGACAGTTCCAAAATCAGCTCTTTTATTAAATTAAACTTGTTTGCCAAGTGAATGGGCAAGTTTGTATAATGCTTCAGAACATTTTGCAGGCCTGGGATATTAAGTCAGTTCTGTCGATGTGGGTTGCCGTAGTATTCTTACAGGATTTCTCCCCCACCTCCCCGCCCCAGTGTAATCTATAGATAGAGGATTACAAATATCCATTAAATGTTGGCTTCCATTCTGTACTCTAATTGTAGTTTTTACTTGTTTTTAAATTATTTTCTTCAGGATAAAATGGCAGTTGATCCAAATGCTCACTCATACAGTTCTTCCTCAGTGATGACCTATTGTAAAAAGGGTGACGAACCGCCAAAAGTTTTCCAAGCTTCATCCCAGACACGGACTGCTCCAGGAGGGGTACGATAATATTTTGGGAATCCTCTCCTAATTAATAATAGTATTACTCTAATTTGGTATGTGCTTCTAACTCAGTAGGCATAAATGTATTATTGTGCAATAGGACAAAACATTGGAAAATTAGTATAAACGTTTGAAATTAAAACTTGACTTTGAAGTGATGGTATCATGTTTAAAAAGCCGCTTCATTGCTTTGCTCATAGGCATTGCCATCTAATTTGGCTAAGATGTTTGAATTTGAACCTTAACGTCAAGTTCATGAAACACAGCATGCAAGCAAGATAAAACTGTTGAAAATAGCCCACAGTAAATCGCTTCAGAGCTCAGCCAGTACTTCTTTATCAAAAAGCTTCTAATAATATACTTACGGGCATGCTGATAAGTAGTAGCCAAGATTGCCGAGATAGTTAGTGTTCCTTTCATGTGGCAAATAGCAGAACACTCATTATCTCTGTAGCTGAAAAGTTCCATTCACTGTCTATATTTAGATGAGGTTATGACCATTTTTGAACCATTCTCATGAAACAATGTTGAAACTTTAAAATACTGGAATTTGTGCCTGGTTTCTCTATATGTGAATCAACATGAATGCTAATGCCATAATTCAGAGGCATGATTGTGCATGCAACTGAATTGTTTCACGTGTGGTTTTTGCTGCTGCAGCTGCTTTCTTCCACCTCCACCCTCAAGTATAACTTCCGAAGCATAGTGAGTGAAATTTTGTATATGTGCTCATAGTGTAGCCTTCTGCACTTGGCATGTTTATTTGGTGATTAATTTAGGCTTCATAAATTAATTTATGATTAATTTAAGCTTCATATATACGTTTCCATGATTTGTAAAAAGTTTACTTGAAAGGAGAACTCCAGAAAGCCAATTAGGACATTTTCTTCTTATTACATTTTTTACTTGTTTGTTTTTGCTTTAATTCAGATTAAAGAAATCAGAAAAGCTTGTAGAGATTCTGAAAGCGGTTTGGAAAAAATGGCTGTGGGTCATCACATTCATGATCGTGCTCATGTAGTTCAGAAGGCAAAGAACAACAAAACTGGTGATGAAGAATTGAATCAAGAATTCATTAATTTAGATGAAGGTAATTAGCCATGCTGCTGGACTCTTATTTCCTCCTCCTCCCCCCCCCTCATATGATCACCTGTCAATGCTGTTTGGATGGCGCCATAAGCATATACCTGCATATAAAAATTGCGTATTGTGCATTTTATAGATAATTATGTGTTTATTAGTGCAAAATATGGAGATACATATATACAAATATATACACACTTTTGATTGAAGAAATTTATAATTTAAAATTGCAATTGTTTGCCAGGAGAAGCTCATGCATTTGATGAAGAGTGGCAAAAGGAGATTCTGAAGTTTAAGCCCTCTGGAGGAAGACACAATATAGAGTCCCCAAAACATAGAAGTATTCATCATGTTAGCAAGGAGGATGCTCCAAGAAGGTATACAATGCAATCTTTCTTGTTTTGCCTTATACTATTTTAAGAGAGAGAGTCAGAATTCTTTAAGATGTCATATGTGTATAAGGATTCTGTTAGGTAATCGATATGGTTATTTTTCAAGAACGCATTCAATTACTGTATACCTTAAGCATCCTAATATAAAAATATTGGCACTAATATTGTCTGCTGACTATTCAATTAAAACCTACAAAAAAAAATATCATAACAGAAAATCTGTGGGAAAACAATATTGTCCAAGGCAGGGATAAGGACCATGTCCTACAAACATTGATAAATTACAGTCCTGGATATCCCTTACTATTTAATTGCTAACGAATTAGAAGTATCTCGTGTACCACAAGTTGTCCACTCCTTTATTGGTGCAGTCCTGGTCCCCTGCATTTTTGTTTTCCCCAGATCTGAATGACTCCATCTTCATTGGATTACAGGTGACACAAATTGAGTTGGGACATTACACTTTAGTTTTGCAAGCCATCTGAAAAACAGCATCTAGATATAAGTTGTTTCTTTAATGCATGATTAAAGGGCCTCTGGTGGCTCAGCAGACTAAGTCTGTCTGTTATTAACACAGCTGCTTGCAATTACTGCAAGTTTAAGTCCCATCAGGCCCAAGGTGAACTCAGCCTTCCATCCTTTATAAGGTAGGTAAAATGAGGACCCAGATTGTTGGGGGCAATTAAGTTGACTTTGTATATAATATACAAATGGATGAAGCCACCCTGAGTCTTCGGAGAAGACTATTGCTTAACACATTGTAAGCCGCCCTGAGTCTTCGGAGAAGGGCGGGATATAAATTCAAATTTTTTAAAAAAGGCTTTTTCTGTGCTTAGCTGATGTTACAATGTATAAAACAAACATTAAGTATTCCCTTTTTGGTATCTTTGGTTTTTTCAGGGAGAAGATGCACCCAAGAACAGCAATAGAAGGACCGAGGAGACCTGTATCTTCTCTTGAAAAACTCAGTGTCAAGGGATCACATGTTCCTCTCAAACCCAGCAAAAAATAATTGTGTTGGTTTTCATGTTAATATGGATGTCTTGGGAGAGGACACAATAATTCTGGATCAACAAATAAGACCAAGCTCTCTGTTCCTAGCATTAGTGATTCTTTTTTTTTTTCTCCTTTTGACTACTGAATGTTTATGTCAGCTTCAGCGCCTTGGTAACACTCGGCTCTGAACAGTAAATGAAAAACACTTGAGACTGAAAAGTACTTTATGGCATTTTAAAAGAAAATGTAGAATGTTACAGCTATTTTCATTAACGCCAACTGCTCTAACGAATATGGGGACAAAGTTAACATTACAAAGATAGTGCCAGTTTCAAGGACTTTAAATAAATGCATTGTTTGTAACTCAAGAAGCAATACTGCTATGCTTTTGGCAAAAGGCCAGTTTTTCGAAGCCTAGATTACAGTTGAACTGCAAAGTCATTAGCCATTACGTAATGAACATAATGTCAATTTTCTTATTATCACCGAATTCTACCCAGAATTAGTTTTCCCAATATACTACCTGAACAGAATCAGTACCTTAGTTACATTTTGGGAAAAACAAAAACAAAACAAACAAACAAACAAAAACAAAACAAACAACCAACAAAACCATGAATCTGAACTAAAGCATTTCACTAAGGGGGATTCTGCCATCTTTGCGTAAAATATTTAACCCAATCCATTTTGGTTTCTTCGCATTTGTAAAAAAAAAAAATTATTCCGCTTTGATTGAAAGTTTTCTTCTAAATTATTTAATTCCACATTCTAATTATTTTTTTGATAGGAAAAAAGTACTAAGTTTTGCAAACAATGATTTATCATTAGAAAAATGGTTTTTTTAAGATTGGGTCAGATCAATAGCAATGTAACATTCAAAGGGCAAACAGGAATTCAGCAGAGAAAGTGATATCTGAAGCTCATTTCAGTTTTCATATTCCATACTGGAGCAAAAAGGTGCACAGCTGACATCAGGTGATGGAAAATTTCTGAATTATCAATACATTTTAAGACTGTTCTGAGTGCCACTCTCCTCCTTTCTCTTGAAGATATATTTTCCTCTTCTTAATTATTCTGTTCGTTTACTGATTAATTAGTTCATTTTCATGATGCTGAAGGGTAAGCTAGAGGTGCAAGTTGTTGCAGTAGGAAAAATACAAAAATACAGATTTACTGAATGTAGTTTGTCAACATGACGATTTAAGCAATTCAAATTGATAAAGCATCTTTTAATGCAAAGTCATATTAAAGCATGAATATTTGGATTCATTGATTATCAAGGCTTGTCGGTTTAGATATTGCTGCTCTGTAGGGATAACTGGGAAACATTATAGTTTTGATATTTGAGCTTCTGTGTTAAAAGTTCTAATATTGTGATATCTAATTAAATATTTACTAAGTAAAATATATGTACCTCTCCTCTTTCAAGGTATGTAACAGATATGTATATGTATGCCATTCTTCGTACTGAATAAACACTATGCTATATTAGATTGACAATTTTAACTTACATCAATCTTTCAGATTTCATAAGAGAGTTCTTCATTAATACTTGGCACTTTTTTGATAATAAAGAGCTATTCAACAAAATGTGTGTGTTTTTTGCAGAAGAAATGGTGCAATGCAGTGCTGAAATTATAGTCTTCCCTTAACCAGCATTTATAAGCTTGTTAACCCTTTCTATCTCTACATGGGGCTTCCCTTGAGGAGCACCCGGAGGCTCCAGTTAGTCTGCGCGGGTGATAGAGGGAGCCCCTTGTGGCTCCCATGTGACACCACTCCTGCACAGACTGCACTGGCTGCCTGTGGCCTTCCGGGTGCGCTTCAAGGTTTTGGTAACTATCTTCAAAGCGCTCCATGGCTTAGGGCCGGGCTACTTATGGGACCGTCTGCTGCCACCGATTGCCTCCCACCGACCTGTGCGCTCTCACAGGGAGGGACTCCTTAGGGTGTCGTCTGCCAGGCAGTGCCGATTGGCGACACCCAGGGGAAGGGCCTTCTCTGTGGGGGCTCCCACCCTCTGGAATGAACTTCCCCCAGGACTCCGTCAACTTCCTGACCTTCGAACCTTCCGCCGCGAGCTTAAAACACATCTATTTATTTGTGCAGGACTGGACTAGAATTTTAATTTTTAAATTTAATTTTAATGGGGTTTTATCATTTTAATTGTAATTTTAAATTTTGGCCTATTTAAATAAGTTTTTTAATTAGTGTTTTATCTTGTATTATATTTGTATTTTTACTGGGCTGTAAACCGCCCTGAGTCCTTTGGGAGATAGGGCGGTATAAAAATTTGATAAAATAAAATAAAATAAATATTCTCAAAAAATCTCTGGCCAGAGTACAAATATAAAAGAACAAAATAGTGTAAACATATTAATAAATTATTTAAGGTTCTTTAGCTTTTCAGATTTAATAGCTGTTGCTGAAAACATAAGTCTTTTCTATGGTTGGGAAATATTGCAGCACAGGTTTATTCACTTCTGGCTTTAAGATTATGTGCAGGTAGTCCTTAAAGCCAGTTTGTTTAGTGATGATTCAAAGTTACAACAGCACTGAAAAAAAATAATTTATGACCGTTTTTCAAGCTTGCAACCGTTGCAGCATCCCCATGATCACACGATCAAAATTCAAATGGTTGGCAATTGGCTCATATTTATGATGCTTGAGGGCATATGATCGCCTTCTGCGATCTTCAGAGTCAATGGGGAACCAGATTCAGTTAACAACTGGGCTACTAACTTAACAACTGCACTGATTCACTTAACAACTGTGGCAAAGAAGGTAGTAAAATGGAGCAAAACTAACTTAACCAATGTTTTACTTAGCAACAGACATTTTGGGCTCAATTGTGGTGGTAAGTCGAGTGTTACTTTATATCCTGGGGGGTGAGGTCAAGCCAAAAATTGCAAGAGACATACAAAGTGAGATTGCCACTTAGTTCATACTTCCCCGCTGTTAATTTGTCAGTAAGACTTAGGCATACTTGTAAAACAGATGTTCTACATTTGTTTCAGTTTTGTGGTTCTGTATCCCAGAAAAGTACCAATTCATTTTACAAGTGTATGTTAACTGGTTTCTTTAAAGCAATTAGCTGAATAGTATGATACCAATATTAGGAGTGCTTGCCAGATATTTGTATGGTCATGGGGGGGGGGGATTAAAATTGTCTGACTTGAGAAATATTCTAATGTATAGTATGGAGTAAACTGTTGGCAAAAGTTTTAGATACATTTCTGGGTCTTTGGCAGCAGTTAAATATGAAAGATGCTCAAAAGCTCTATCAGTTATGTGTGTGTTGGTGGCATTCCACTTTCTCAGTTTAGAAGTTCCAAACATAGACTGGTGTGGCTGATGATTCTCTGCCTGAAAAAAATATTTGGCTCATGTTGCCTAGCTACACTGTTCTCTCTGAGTTAAAAAAGAATTCAAATACGGACAAAATCAAAATATAACCCTTTCTTCATTTCGAAATCAGCAGATACAACATCGGCTACATCTGTGGCTCTAAATCACATTGTGTCTTTGTCATTGTAAAGAAGAAAAATCTACCTTGGAATAAGATTAGAATTCTTAGTCCAATATAGTATGTTCTCATGATAAATTTTGTAGTGGAGTCATTGATGGGAAGTCTTTGGAAAATTTCATTAAAATTTAATATGACCTTTCAATTCATCATCAAGCACGATTACAGAGGTAATCCTATTTTCTGAATCTACAGTGTATCTGACTCATTTGCAGTGTATGGTTATTTGCACCTGGATAATTAATGTGGGCTGATCACTCTCTTTGAACTTTCATTACATATATATGGTTGGAGAGATAAAACAGGATCTTTGGAGTTTTAGTAGTGATTTGATATATAAGTAAGGACTGACTCAAGTCAAATTCAGTTCCTGTGAGTATGGATGTGGTCCAGTGGTTTTCCTACCAGTGGTATAATTTTCCATCACTTTTTTCTCCAAGCTGTTTTTATACATACAGGTAGTCCTTGATTTACAACAGTTCATTTAGTGACCGTTTGATGTTACATCACTGAAAAAAGTGACATGACAAATTTTCACACAACCGTTGTAGCATCCCCATGGTCATACGATTTACATTGGGATGCTTGACAACTGATTCACATTTATGACGGTTGCAATATCCCAGAGTCATGTGATTGCCTTTTGTGACCTTCTGACAAGCAAAGTCAATGAGGAAACCAGATTCGCTTAACAACCATGTTACTAATTTAACAGCTTCAGGGTTCACTTAACAAGTGTGGCAATGGGGCAAAATTCACTTAACACATTTCTCACTTAACATAAATTTTGGGTTCAATTGTGGTCGTAAATTGAGGACTACCTATACTTGCCACCTATCTTAAATATGAAGTTTTCCAAACTGGGCTTTAACCCTGAGATTACTTGGAAGTATCACAATCAGGGTCCAATCAGGCTTGCCCCTGCTCAACTTGTTTCTAGACCAGCTAAAATTACTAGGGCATAAGTAAGATCAAGTGGTTACAGCTTCTAGCATTTCAAGATTTCAAATCTATTTATGGCTCTATTCCGAAAGGACCTCTAGTAAGGGCGGCGTGTAAGGAAGCTTCCTCGACCAATGCATCTGTCAGGCAGGCTTCCCTAGATACTGAAAACAGATTTCGGGACTAAAACAAGAAAATCAGCCCCATGCTCTATATTTTAGAAGTGCACCCAAGACCACAAACAGTCTTTTCTTCCACGCAACCTGCCGTTGGGATAGCAGAAATGATCAACCACACTTTTAGAAATCTTATTTTAGTTCAGTACAGTTACACTCCTCAACTATTCGTTTAGTGACATCTCTGATTTAGTGACATCTGTCAGTTACAGCAACACTGAAAAAGGTGACTTATGACCATGAAAAAGGTGACTTATTGCGCCATAGTCACCTGATCAAAATTCAAATGTTTGGCAACTGGCATGTATTTTTGACAGTTGCAGTGTCCTGGGGTCATATAATCTCCCTTTATTTATTTATTTTATTTATTTATTTTGTCAATCATATATAAGATAACAGGTAAAAGTATAACAGGTAAAATTATAAACATAATTTGGATAAAGAGTAAGTAAAAAGGAATATTAGGGCAGGGACGGTAGATAGGCGGAAACAATGCAGGAAACCAGATTCATTTAATAACTAGCTTGGCAATTGCAGGGATTCACTTGGCTGGTGCAGGAAGAGTCATGGGGTGGGGCAAGACTCAACTGTCTTGCTTGGCAGTAGAAATTTTGGGCTCAACTGTGGTTGTAAGTCAAAAATGGTCACTGGGGGTTTTAACGAGACTGGACACCACTTGTCTGAAATGGTATAGTCTGTCCTGCTTGACCAGAGGGCTGGACTAGATACAGAGGTCTGCAACCTTGGCAACTTTACGACTTGTGGACTTCAACTCCCAGAATTCCTCAGCCAGCACATGCTGGCTGAGGAATTCTGGGAGTTGAAGTCCAGAAGTCGTAAAGTTGCCAAGATTGCAGCCCCCTGGACTAGAAGACCTCCAAGGTTCTTTCCCAGCTAGATTCAGATTCAGATTCAGATTCAGATTCAGATTCTCATCAGCTCTTTCGAAGCGCTTCCCCCACCTCCGGGTGTTTGGGGGCGCTGTAGAACTTGTAGCTTCCGGGACGGGGAGGTGCCTCGATGACCCTCTCCCATGCTCCGGAAGCATTTACCCGGCTCAGACCGGAAATGGAGTTGTAAGAGTCGTGCCCGGCGTGACTTCTGGAAGGGAAGGCAGCGGCGCTTTCACGATGTTGAGGTGTCGGCGACTCTTAGGTTTGGCGTTGCCTCGGCAACAGGTAGGAGCGGGGAGCTTCCGTGGGTTCAGTCAGAGCAGCTGCAGGCTGAGTGGGAAGGAGTGCCTACATTTCTGCGCCTGGTTGGGTGGGCGGGTGGGGGGGGGGAATGTTTAAAAGGCTCCGCGGGGAAATTTGATTTGTCATTAAATGCAGAATCTCTTTGCTACGGGGAAGCTCTTTGATAGATTTAAAACCTGGCAGCTGAATACTCCCAGTAATGGTCAGCTTGCTGTACGCCTCTTGAAAGGAGATGGGTTATTGGAGACAAAGTGGGTCAGATTGGATTGACATTAAATCTTTTTCACCTGGGTGGGGAAGGATTAAAACGTGTAAGTGATCTGCTTTCAAAGCGTCCTGCGAGTTGAGTTGAAAGGTCTTAAAGTCTTAGCAAACTTTAGGTAATCCGAAAGAAGCTGAGCTAATTTGTTTCTTTCGGAAAAGATAGTTATCGATTCTGAATGGTAACGTGCCTGTTATATTTAATTCCCAATCCTATGAAGTCCAGGCAATAGTTGTGCAAATTCAGAATGCTAAAAATTTATGATGAGCTTTGGAAAGATAACTGAGCAAATTACAGCTAAATTCTATCGTTTTAACAGTCTTCAAGAAAATGCTTTTTTTTAATTATGAACGCAAACAAAGGGTAAGAGCAAATATTCAAAACATATTCTTTCATGGATTTTGTAACTCTTCTGGCATTTATTTGTGGCAAATGAAGTAAATAGCATGAGAATAGTTATGAAATATGCCAGTCATTCCTACAAGACTAAATACACTACAGTACAGAAAATATAATTTGTTGTTGGAGCCCAAAATTGCAGTTAATGTTGATCATTTCTTACAGTTGTCATTCAGAATTATATATTTACTACATTGATAAGCCATTCCAATCAAGGAGTCTCTTACTGGCTGACACAGCTGATACAAAGATACAAAGAACAGTTAAAATACAATAAAATCCTGTCCCTACCAAAATAGATCATAGTATCGATAATCTTCCATCTCATCCCTAAATGCTTTTTGGAGGAGCCTTGTTTTAACAGTTCTTTGAAAGCTTAATTAATTAATACAGTTTGAGTATTTGAAGGTAAGCTATTCCAGATAAGGTAGCCAGCATTTGGTTATCATTAATACAATTAATATAAAGAATATGCCACTCTGATATATTCTTTAACAGTATTCAAACATGCCAGGAACATTGTTATATAACAGATAATACCTATTGCCTAATTGATTAAAACAAGCAAATTGATTAAAACAAGAAAAAACAGGAATGGAACAATGTAGAAGGCCTAGCTACACAATATGAAACGGTTCCCTCCCCCCAGTTCTGTAGCAAGAATTGTTCCAAACTAACCAGTGAGTTGGCAACTTAGTTTTGAATGAATACTTTTAACCATTTCCATTTCATCTTCTAAAATCGATCTTATCTAAAGTCTTAAATTATGATATTCACCTTTTTTCAATGGACTGTGCAATTTTGAACTTGCAACTTCAGTTTTACTTTAAAGTTATTTGCTAACATTTGTTGGCATTTGTTTATTGTTGCAACATAACAGTTCTTGCCACACACAGTATTTGATTTGTAAGGAATGACTGTTACAGTATTGCCTGAAATGGTTGAAATGACATATTCAGATTTTAAAAATAAATTTAAATCTCTCATGTGCCTGAAAATACTTTTTTCTAGCCAAAATTAACTCGGAAGCGTATTCGTAATTAAGAGGTTTAAAATTTGAATTTCTCTTATACCACTAGCAATGTTTCTTAACAAATGCTGCGCAGCAAGAATTTTTCTTGTTCTATAACAGTGATGGCTAACCTTTTTGGCACCAAGTGCCCAAAGTATGTGCGAACCCCCAAAATCCAATGCAAGTGCTCCCCTTACATGCACCCCACCCCCCACACATGCACATGCGTCCCCTGCATGACCCCTGCCCATGCGCATGCACGGCAGAGCTGAGCTGGGGTGATGACTTGTGTCCCCGCAGAGAGGGATCTGCCTGCCACCTGTGGCACGCATGCCATAGGTTCACCATCATAGGTCTATAAGGTGGCTATTAATCTTTTTTTACCCAGTGTACATTATCCATTATTGGATTAATCTGATAAGTAGGTCACAATTCCATGAAAGCTTTCATTATGGGAAATCTTTTAATGTTATAATATGTTTTCTAGGCTTTTATTATTTGTTAATGTATATACAAATATGAATTCTTTATCTTCCCCCATTAAAAGCAAATTGAACATGCTTCAGTGCAGATGGAAAAGGTATATTTTAACCCTTACATAAGAATGCCGGAACATCTTCATTGCCTAATGCTTTTTTGCTCTTAACACAGATGATATTTTGCAATCATTCTCACACTTTTAATGTCTCCCTGTTTGGACAGCTGACGCAATGTATAGCTATAGAGAGGATTTGAGCTTTGTATTGTCAAAATCTAGGAAATTTCCTTCTTTCTCAAAAAACTTTTGAAATGCATCTTGGATTTGAATAAGTATATGTTTGCCTACTACATCTCCATTTGATCAGAGGATCAAATTACATGCACCCCCCCCCACACCCCACACCCCCCCCCCCCCATACAGTATCTTGTAATGATACTCCCTGCATATAATTTGAAAGGTGGTTAGAAATGGCTGCATAGTTCCTAATGTAATATCTGTAATAAATCATGATTAATTTGTCCCATTGATTTCAGCGGGTCCAAGTTTAATACAGTATGTTAGTTGAATAAGCCTGTCAACTTTAGGTCAAATATTAGCAATCATTTTTTCATGATTCATTTTCAAGTTCTTTGGACCTTTCAGTGATGTATCCATTGCTACTGTACCTGAGACCATTCCGCTTGTAATTTAGTAAATTACCAAATGCTTTTTAAAATAACTTTTACACTTGAGCCAAATTCTCAAACTGTAGATTACAGGCCCTCCAGGATGTTGTGAACAAATTTGAAGGTTGTCATAAATCTTTTGGGACTTGGGCATGCAAAGCAGGATCATTGCCAGAAATTATTCCTGCTTTGCTTGTGTTCAGATAGGACTCCTTCTTTACATGAACAATCTGATAGATTGTGTAGACCAGGGGTCTCCAATCTTGGTCCCTTTAAGACTTGTGGACTTCAACTCCCAGACTTGTGGACTTCAACTCCCAAGCTGGCCGAGGAACTCTGGGAGTTGAAGTCCACAAGTCTTAAAGGGATCAAGGTTGGAGACCCCTGGTGTAAACAAAACTTGTTGCTATCAAAACATGCTCCTTTTAGGCTGAATAAGCCAACAGGATTTTCCAGAGTTGCCATTACAAAGAGCAAATATTGATCCAGAAGAGATGTGGGGGGAAATATGAGAGTAACAGTATTCAAAAATATAAATTTTAATAGTAACACAAAATTCAGCAATTTCATCCTTTCCACTAAAATGCAGATTTTAAATTTATTTAGGGGCCGTGGTGGCTCAAGGCTATAAGAAGCCTGTTATTAAAACCAGCTGCCTGTAATTACTGCAGGTTCAAGCCCCACCAGGTCCAAGGTTGACTCAGCCTTCCATCCTTTATAAGGTAGGTAAAATGAGGACCCAGATTGTTGGGGGGGCAATAAGTTGACTTTGTAAATATACAAATAGAATGAGACTATTGCCTTACACACTGTAAGCCGCCCTGAGTCTTCGGAGAAGGGCGGGATATAAATGTAAAAAAAAAAAAAAAAAAAAAAATTTCATTTTCAATGAAAAAATCTTATAAAATGTTTATAAAATTTGTAAAATTTACTTGATAATTAATTATTGGTATAAGGGTTAAAAATAATTCCTGGCTGTATTGCTAACAGGCCAAGTATCTTGCTCCTATGTATATTTAATCTGGATATTTTTGGTGTTTTAAAATATTTTTAGTATTTTTAATTATAATGAATTTTTTGAATTGTATGCCATTTAGAGTCATTGACTGAGATGGACAGCTATAGAAATTGGTTGATTGATTGATTAAATGAATGGATGAATGACAGTATATTAATTTCTTGCCCAGCCCTAACCCCAATGAAACTATTAGTTTTATTCATTGTAAGGGTGGGAGCTGTCATACCAGAACTATTGAATACGCGATTACATTGAAAATGTATATGAATCCTATTTTGTATTTAATATATATTACATTATTGCTTACAGCTCATGCTTTTTTCCCCCAGCTCATGTTATACAACTGCAGATGGTGTTCTTCAGGAATTTTTCCCAATGAAAAAATTAGGAACATTGGCATTTCTGCACATATTGATTCAGGAAAGACTACATTAACGGAACGTATTCTATTTTACACAGGAAAGATAGCAGAAATGCATGAGGTATTTATGAATACATTGGTATCAATGGGGAGGATTGGCATTATTCCGTAATTTCATTGTATCTGTTTTATTGTCAACTTTCAGGAACACTGTATAAAATGTAAGTTGACATGCATGCAGGGGGCATGAAATAAACAGAACATATAGGAATGTTGGAGGCAATAGTTGACTCTCTATTGTTAAAAATATAACAAAGATGGATAATAAATAATATCTATAGATCTGGGGCTCTATCAATTTAATTAGTCTTAAATGGAGAAGATTTTGAACAAGAATGGATCTTTCCAAGCATGGTTGCCTATCGGAATCATAGGGAAATGGTATAAGGCTATCCAAGAAGTCAGAACCCTACAGCAACATCCAGGGACTTTTGTCTCCTTGGCTATAATCAGTATTTGTGGCTCCTTTTTCTGAAATTCCTGGGTGAAAACAAACCTATGTATAAAAACCATTGTTTACGAAGTTTGATGCTTGTTATGTGGATCTTTAGAGTGCTGGATAAATTTTTCTTTGGACAAATGAATCAGAAGTAGAATTTGAGAGAAGAGAAGCTGCATAGGATGTTGTAAAATCTGGCAGAAACCAAACATTGCATTCATGATTTTTCAAGTGTCAAATATGAAGAGAGCATTAATATGATATTGTGGTTCAGTAGGTGATTTGTCACAGTTGAATAAATAATTTCATCTTTTTAACCAGATAACTTTATAGATAACTATCAGCCCATTTGTGTACCAGCTAAAATTGAAGTGTAGATGGTACATTTATAAGAAAATGGATTTAAAAAGTACAAATATTTTTTCCCCCAAAGGCCTAGATCATAATTTTGTAGATGTGTAGCAGCACTTCAACACATTTTGTATTTTGTGTTATAAAATTTTCAGTTGCTGTTGAACTGAAGCAGTTCAACATGGGGAACAGACAATATTGGGATAGGCTGCTCACTGAATGTAGAGGGGGTGATTTGCAGATTACATTTTGGATGGCTGCTTATGAAATAAATGAAATGGGCATCAAATTTTGATCCTGTTGTTCACATAGACTCCTTTCATATGTCTATGGTAAAGGTAAAAGGTTCCCCTCGCACATACATGCTGGTCGTTCCCGACTCTAGAGGGCAGTGCTCATCTCCATTTCAAAGCCGAAGAGCCTGCGCTGTCCGAAGACATCTCCGTGGTCATGTGGCCAGCATGATTCAACACCAAAGGCGCACAGAACATTGTTAATTTCCCACCAAAGGCGGTCCCTGTTTTTCTACTTGCATTTTTTACATGCTTTCAAACTGCTAGGTTGGCAGAAGCCTGGGACAAGTCACAGGAGTTCACCCCGTTATGCGGCACTAGGGATTCGAACCGCCTAACTGCCAACCTTTCAATCAACAAGCTCAGCGTCTCTTACCTACTAAGCCAGAATTCAGTGGCAAATTCTAAAAATCCAAAAGAGTTAATATGTTTTATACTATTATAGAAAAAATGTTACTACCTGAAAATATGAAAACGAAGTGCATTTAATTGTCTCTGGGTATTCTTTTTTTTCATTTAAATTGAAGTTTATACCCAACTTCAAGAATGAGCTGAAAAGATTGACTTTGAAGGAAAAAAAATGTTTTGTGGGCATCTGAACTTCAGACAAGATTATCCAGGCTGTCTAGAAATAGTAACACTAATGACCTGTTTACTTGCAAGACCAATTCAGTCTATAAAATCTTACATGGCTTGAGTTATACTTCCATTTCCTATTAATAATCTGGCTATTATGAATAAATGTATGAAGGTTTCAAGCTTAATTGGCTTGTTCCCCATTTAGACATAAAGTATTTTGGGGATGTATAAAAGCTGATATAATCATTGTACCACATTTTCTTGTTAGCTTAAAATCAGACACAAACTCTTCATCAATTTTTGTCATTTTAAATATCATTTAAAAGCAATTCTCTTTTGTGATTTTTTAAAAAATATATATCCTCCTTCCCTCCCTCCCTCTCTTGTATTTAGTATTAGATGTTGATCTGGAAAATCAAAATAGGGCTAAAGCAAGTGACTTCAACAGCTTTATTCTATATAAAGTACAGCAGTGCGTATGCAGATAAATTGATTTGCTTTCTTTCCTATTAGGTAAAGGGGAAAGATGGGATCGGTGCAGTGATGGATTCCATGGAATTGGAACGACAGCGAGGGATCACTATTCAATCTGCTGCTACATACACCGTGTGGAAAGACACAAATATTAACATAATTGATACCCCAGGTAGCGTTGTCCTTGCATATCATATTAATTTTTCACATGTTTCAGTTCTATTTACTGTAAAAAAAAAGAACACCTATTTAATAACTTGCAAATCTAGTTTGCGATCTTTTTTTCCAACTGATTAGCAAATAGGATTGGCAGTATGAAACTTCACGCTAGTCTTGTTTTTAAACAGAATTCTTCTAAATATATAAAGTGGAATTTGGATTAGCCGTGTTCATATTCATTTCAGTTTTGTATTGCCTGGCTCATCAGGCTGATTGTGATAAACTTATATGGCCATCATGTCATTCAGCAATCTTTCCCAATCTGATTTCCTCTAAATTGCTGGCTGAGAATTTAAGAGTTGTGGTCTAGAAAGTGTGATGCAATGATTAAGATATTGTTTAGGAGCAGACAGGACCAGGTCCTAGTCCATTCTTAGCCCCAGAGTTCACTGGATGACTTAGGGCCAGTCAGACACTCTTGGTCCAACCTACCCACTAAGTTATTGTGGGAAAAAATAAAAGGAGAAAATACTATATATATTTTCTTGGGCTCTCAAATGCAAGGTGGAATAGAAGTCTAATAAATACATTCTTATATTTAAAGCGCATCAGTTTGGAGTAATTATATTGTAAGATAATTGTGAAAGGGATTTTGAATGTATTCTTAACTTTAGTGAATATGAATGAGCACATGCTGACATGCACCTATATGTTTAGATTTGGGTTGTTCTCAATTTTACTCAGCATATCTATGCTCCCCTTTCCAGCAGCACTAAGACACTTACTACATTGAAAATTAGATATCAGAATTCATTGGTAAAGGTAAAGGTAAAGGTCCCCTCGCACATACGTGCTAGTCGTTGCCGACTGTAGGGGGCGGTGCTCATCTCCGTTTCAAAGCCGAAGAGCCAGTGCTGTCCGAAGACGTCTCTCATGTGGCCGGCATGACTCAATGCCAAAGGCACATGGAACGCTGTTACCTTCCCACCAAAGGTGGTCCCTATTTTTTCTACTTGCATTTTTACGTGCTTTCGAAACTGCTAGGTTGGCAGAAGCTGGGACAAGTAATGGGAGCTCACCTCGTTACACGGCAGCACTAGGGATTTGAACCGCCGAGCTGCCGACTTTTTGATCGACAATCTCAACGTCCTAGCCTCTGAGCCACCGCGTCCCTTTCGAATTCATTGGTAGCACATATACAATACTTCCTACTGAAGTACATTATTACGGTTGGTCGCATAGCCATCCAGGTTTTCAGATTGGGTTTGGTATTTTTATATCCACCCATTGAGTCCTTAAGGACCTGGGATAGGCAGATTTGATGGTGTTGAAGGTGAGGGGTACTTGGTGCTTCTGAGCTTAGTTAGTAGGACTGATGATGTTACTTGTCTGGTAAAATGAAACATCTGCAAGAAAACAACCAAGTTCAGAGAGCACCAAGGACCTCTCATTTCCACCCTGTGTTACAAATATTCTCTATCAATGTTAAAGGTACAATTGCAGGATATAATCTATTCCAAGAAAAGCTGTCTTGGCATTTGATTGATGGTTTTGTCAATTAGCCAATAGTATTCAAGTCTCTCAGCCAGTTGGGAAATTAAAATCTGCTGTTAATAGAGTATGGTTTTATGGAAGTTTTTTGGAAGTCAGTCAGTGACATGCTCAATTAAATGTTGGTTTAGCTTGGATTGGTCTCTTGCCATTTCTGAAAACCATGAAAAATAGGAAACGTGGCGTGAAGTCAGTAACAGCAGTGAATCTTAAGGTGGTTTAAAAGTCTTATATACAATTATTTCACTTATAGGGCATGTTGATTTCACAATTGAAGTGGAAAGGTCACTGAGAGTTCTTGACGGGGCCATTCTCGTGTTGTGTGCTGTTGGAGGGGTTCAGTGCCAGACAATGACGGTGAACAAACAAATGAAGCGATATAATGTTCCGTTTTTGACCTTTATCAATAAATTGGATCGCACGGGCTCAAATCCAAACAGAGCCATACAACAATTAAGGTAGGAACTTCTAAATTTAAATGCATCCCACCTGTCTGTCACCAGACTTGTGATTTGCCTTCTCAAAACTCTAGTAGTTGAAATGATTAGAAATCACTGCTGATTCGTATCAAGGCTATTGTAAGTTGATACAGAAATGATTTCCTCATTATTGTATACAAATAATTTCATTATAAACTATGAAAAGACCCTTAAAGCCAGCTGCTTAATTTCACTGTCTAAATCTTGCAATTAGATAATCATTTTGAATTAATGATCACCAAATGCAGTCATTTGTTCCTTTTATGAAGTCAGCTGGACAAAATTGTGTCTTTGAGATCAGAACTTCTCTGTGAATATAAATACAGTTTCTCTAGTTCTGCCAAGGCTGTGTGAAATAAGGTTGCTGATGATCACTTGATATAAATGCCACAAAATCATAATGGAAACATCCTAAATTTCTCAGCCATGATTTGACCTTTGATGGTTTCATTGTTTGAAACTTGTTGAGAATTGGGAAGTGTACAAATTTAATAGTAATAGTAGTATTTGCTCATCTGACTTTTACAATTCCACTAACAGGTGATTATGTTTTTCTGAATAAAATATGTAAACATTTAGAATGTTCTATCAGTCAAGAATTTTGCAGATATTTACATTGAAGACTGTAAATTGAAGAATGCAAATATATCCTGTTTCAGTTTTAAAATAAAAGCCTATCATCATTTGTGCATGTCTCTTCCTAGATATATCTCAGATTCTTAATTCATGCCAGATATGCAGAATTTGTACCAAAGAGATTGCTCAGCTGCTGTCAAAAGCTAGAGAACAAGTCATGATGGAGAGGTCAGAGATTATCTCTACCTTTTTCATCTTCAACTTTATAATTTTTATAGACCTCCACAATCATTCTTCCAGGCTCGATGGACTTATAATGGGAGAAATAGAGTTCATGACTATTTATGCTTGCGGTTTGTATAGAAATTGTATGTATTTTTAATTTTTACAGATCCAAGCTAAAGCAGAATGCTGCTTTTATTCAGATTCCCATGGGACTGGAAGGGCAACTCAGAGGAATTATTGATTTAATTGAAGAAAAGGCTATATACTTCGATGGTGACTTTGGGTAAGGTGCTAAAGTTTCCTAATGCAAGGGACATGTTTCATGTCCTTCAGGTAGAGTTTTACTTCTAGAAGTAAACTTCAGTAATTTTGATTATTCAGGAACGACAAGCTAGGAATAGCACAGCATAATATTTCTTATCTCTTAACTATAATGTATTATCTGGGTTCACACACTGAGTTGAGCTCTAGTGTAATTTGTTTGGCTTTGCCTAAGCAAGAATCCATATATTGTGATTTCTATTGTGATGGGGTAGCTTAAGATTGAATGTGAAGCTTGCCATTCGGGTGATTAAAATAAACTCTGTATTCGATTGAACCTGGCCATACTTCCTCCTGTCCACCTGTCATTGGGATTTTCTGATGTTGATTTTAACCATCACAGGAGGTTGCATTGGAACCTTCTATGGGTAACCAACATCAAGAAGGATCCTCATCTTAATCAGATTTTGAAGTGTGTTAGAAAGTCTGTTAGCAAGCTCCAATTGTATTTGTTCTAACCCAGCCTTCGCAAGTAGTGATAAGATATTTATTCGCGAGTAAAACCCCTTTTGTACTCACGAGTAAAACGAACAGTACAGTAACACTCTTTTGTTCACATGGATAAACAAAAAAATCAAACGTAAGTAGTCCCAACAAACCTGGGTTTAGCCAAGAAATCCAAATTGCTTGCGGTAGACTAGAAACAAATGGTTGTCTGTGACAACTGGCCACTCACAAACCCCTCCCTATTTATTTCCCAGCCAGGGAGGGGCTGGCTATCATCTGCATCTGCCTTTCCCTGAGAGCTGGCTTACTGTTTTCCTTCGCTCTCCTCTCCTTTCCTCTCTGCACATAAGTGCATCTGGGATGGGCCCCATCTGTTCCTCACCCTCACTCAGTTCAGGCCTTGAAAACAGCTTCCTCTCCACCTAGGGAAGAAGGATGGAAAGCCCCGGCTCTGCCTCTATCTGATGCTGTTTCCTTATCAGAGCCTTCCAAAGACTCTGAAGCTGGCCCAGGCTCTCCCTCCACCTCCTCCACATCTGACTGCAGCTAGCTCTGCTGGCAGCCAACAGGCCACAATAGAATTATTCAGTTTAAATTTAGTATGTGTCTAATGCTTTTGTTTGGATTTTGCTCTAAACCTTATTTTAGCATGACGTAATTGAGGTTTAGGAAAGCTAATGGGTTATGTGTCAATGAACATTCTCAGTCATCAGGGTAAAGTTGTCTGAAGATTGAGTCATGGCAACTGGACTTATTTTTCTTATTAGTTTGAGACGTTTCACTGCTCATCCAAGCAGTTTCATCTGTCAGAGCAAGTTATTTTGGGAAGGGAACCCCTGAGGTTGGTGTGGGAGGAGTTGGTGCATTCTAATGGATCTCTGCCCAACTAATTTGCACTGATTGGTGAAGCTGCTTGGATGAACAGCAAAAAGTCTAAAAAAAAACACAACTCTAGTTGCAATGACTCAATCTTCAGACATAGTTATGTGCTTCCCCATTTCTTTTTCTATTGAGAAAGAAGAGTTAAAATGTTTTTGTTACCTTATTACATTGTTAATGCTGACCAATGGATTAACTATGGCTAGTTTTAAACAAATCAAAATTAATATTAAAGATCTCAACAATGCAGTAAACCTTGTTTAGCAAAAACAAATAATTCCAGATTCTTCATTGAAAGAGGGATATGGACCTAGTCATGGCTCATTATATAGTTCAATGTCTTTTGATCTAATCCATAATCCATTTATCTTTGGAAAAGTGAGACATTGGGAGGAGAAAGCAGATTAACCCATGTTCTAGATGTCTTAATTATAACAAATTGGTGCATTGCATCCATATTGGCTTCAAGATCTGTGATGTCTTACTGATTAAATACTGGATTTGGGTACTCAATAATGGTTTCTTGTTGCTGGCTAACAAAAAAGCTGCAGGAAATCAGAAGAGTAGCACAGCTGGAGAATGCAAAAATTAGTTTGTAGATCTAAAGCTTGCTATTCATTTCCTTTAGATAAAATCACCAAAGGTAGCTGTAGATTTGAATAGTTGGTAATCACCTTTCATAGGGCTGAGGTTTCCTAAACTGGAGAAATTAAATGAAGATGAAAATTAAAACTTATCAGTATGTGTGTTGCTAGGGACCATAAATCTTTTCAAGCCAGCTGTCCAAAATACCAGATTGTACAGTCGGAAGCTGAATATTAATGACCTTTTTATTTTTCCTGTTTCTGTAGCCAGGTTGTTAAATATGATGATATCCCTCCTGAGTTCAGAGCGGAGTCCTCAGATCGCCGCCAGGAACTGATTGAATGTGTCGCAAACAGCGATGAAAAACTTGGAGAGCTTTTTCTTGAAGAGAAAATCCCAACAGTGACTGATTTGAAAGTAAGAGAATTTAATCGTTCTTTTCTTTTTTGAAAACTTACGAAAGGCCTTTGTAATAAGTATTTCTACTATTAGTATAGAGTGGCATTACGCATAGACAAAAGCAAAACAAAATAGGTACTTTCATAGGAATCATTGAAGAATAAGGGTAAAAATGATTTCATACTCTACAATTTACTTAAATGTAATACTTTCTAAAACAGTGATAACATAGAACGATTTGAGTATTTGATATAGTTTGTATTTTCTTAATCTCAATAATATTTGAATCAATACACACAGGCACTCAAATAACTGTAGTGATATAAAGTTTTGGGGAAATGATATATATACTCTGTGGATGAACTTTTCCTGGGTCTCTGCTGCTGGAGATTTCAGCCATTTCGTTGCCATTTAGAAAAAGGTTCCTTCTTTTTTTAAAACAAAGGTAAACAGTTTTTTGTTTGACGTTGAAACATAAGAATAGAGAGAGTAGTAATTCATATAACATTATCGGAAAGTTTACAAGATAATTGAGTTTCTAATGAATCTTCACCAGGCAGAAGCAAATTGTTATGAGGCAAACTTGACAGGAGGAAGAAGGAAAATGTGGGTATGTTTGAGCTATGTCTGGACTAAATTATATTTTTACATAGAGTGGAGAGCCAGGATACTTACAGGGAAAGTGTTGAATTACACCAGGGACTTTGAAATTGGATGCATTCAGAGCCAGGCATAACATCCTTCAATTCCCTGCTATTATTTGGCAAGTATAACTGGGCATTCTTGCCCTTATGATACCAATGAGATCACGAAAATTTAACATGTCCTTTTTTATTGTAACTTTTAGAAGGATCTTCAAAGGACATCAAAACCTTTTACTAAGTGTATCAGAGAGAAAGGACTATTATAACCCATCTGGTCTGACTTAAACCACCCACACAATAACCAAAGTGGTTAAAATAAGGCAACAACTAATATTAAATATAGTGGGACAATCTTTCTTTTATTTGTTGGATTTTATCTGGTTTTATCAATTTTATCTATTGCTGATCTCTGATGGTAAATAAAGAATCAGATTGGATTGGATTGGATTGGATTGGATTGGATTGGATTGGATTGGATTGGATTGGATTGGATGGAGATCATGGATTACCTGCAGCCAGGCCCAGATTCTTCAAAATGTTAAGGCTGACAAGGACTTCAGCTTTGCTCCTTAACTTTCTGTTGACAGTACTAGATTAGATAGACCAAATGCATATTTTGAATAGAAAACTATAAGATTTGTATACCAATGCTCAGGCTTGAGAAATTCATTTGCTTTGGAGTAGACCCTAGAGTGTTCACAAAAACAAGCATTTTTAAAATAGTCTTTTAAATTCCTGAAACTGCAATTGTGGGTTCTTGTTGTTTTTGTTGTTGTTTTTGTGACAGACTGTCCTGAAAATATGTGAAATTGTATAGTTACTCAGAGCAACAGCTGCCAGTATTATTGTGGTAGAATCCAGGCATGTCTCTTGATTACCAGTTAAAATTTCAGTCAGATACCCCTCTTTCCAGTTGTATACACTATCCTAAATTTCCACTCAAAGAGAAAGATATTAATGCAACATGGTGATAATAAGTTGTTGCACTAATGCTGGTGATACCCAGTGATATTCCATAATCCAGAATGGCTCTACCTGCCATTTGAAATTTAATCTGCTTCACTTGTTTATATTGAGTAAATAATTATCTTAGTTTCAGCTATAAATTAAGGTTGCCGAGTTAGACCATGAATTGATCAATCAGCAAGAGGAAACATGACTGGGATTGATGTTTGAAAAGTTTAACACTTTTCCTGCAGGTTAATTGTAAGGGAATATATATGAGAAGTTTTAAAATTCTGAAAATTTTTAGCAGAAAGTTATGACTAACTGACTAATACTGCAATAAATAACAGAATAGAATCCAACAGAGTTGGAAGGGACCGTGGAGGTTTTCTAGTCCAACCCCCTGTTCAGAAAGGGAGCCCTATACCATTTCAGACAAGTGGTTATCCAACATCTTCTTAAAAACTTCCAGTGTTGGAGCATTCACAACTTCTGTAGGCAAGTTGTTCCACTGATTAATTGTTCTAACTGTCAGGAGATTTCTTCTTAGTTCTAGGTTGCTTCTCTTCTTGATTACTTTCCTTCCACTGCTTCTTGTCCTGCCCTCAGGTGCTTTGGAGAATTGCTTGACTCCCTCTTCTTTGTGGCAATCCCTGAGATATTGGAATACTGCTATCATGTCTCCCCCAGTCCTTATTTTCATTAAACTAGACATACCCAATTCCAGCAACCATTCTTCATATGTTTTAGCCCCCAGTCCGCTAATCCTCTTTGTTGCTCTTCTCTGCACTCTTTCTAGAGTCTCCACATCTTTCTTACATTGTGGCGACCAAAACTGGATGCAGTATTCCAAGAGTAGTTTTACCAAAGCATTATAAACTGGTATTAACACTTCATATGATACTGTGGGAGATTGAGGCAGCCAGCATTCATTTGTTACTACTTTGAATGTAGAAATATTGTATTTTATTACTTTTAAGAGCTGAACTAAGTTGCAGCATTAGAAAATATATATGTCTGCAATATCTTTCTCATGACACTTTGCTGCTATCCATGGAAGCATTAAGCTTTTGCAACCAGTCATTAATAGCTACAAATGACTGGAGGGTAAGGAAGCTGCCTGAAGGAAACCAGCTGTTTAGTGTGATAGACAAGGTTGTGACAGAACTTAGAGGTCATCATTTCCAGTCTTGCTTTTCTGTCTAATGAGTAGGGGTGTGATATTGGGACTTAACTATTGATAGTTGCTTCCCAGAAAACACATACTGTTCTGCTGAAAGACTATATTTTATTGCAGGCTTATTCTTGACAGTTTACTTTTAATTGCTTCCTCTAATGCATAAATTGAGTAGTGTAAATGGAAACTGTGTCACCACAGCTGAACTCGCTTAGTTTAGGACTGATTTGGCTGAAAGACTTGATGAGCCTGGAAAATAGAGGCTCTGGTATTTGGAAGTCATCTCCTGTTATCCTTCTTAGAATTCTGATGACTTATAGTCTGGGAAACTGTTGCATGCTATTGGTTATTCAATTTTCTGCTTGATCCTGTCTCTGACATGACAGTTAAAAGGTTACGATCCATGTTAAGTGCTCTTACATAATCATTTGGTCCCAAGATCATATTATAGGATTTCCAGGATTTCGGTTGGAGAATTAATTTGGAATGTCCACCTCAGTTGAGAATTACTAAACTTCTTTGAATACTTCAATATTTGAATACTTCGAAAATCTAGCAGAAATATGTACAGGCTGATCTTAAACATTTTAATGTTAAAGTAACTACTTAAATTCAGTAAAATCCTCAATGGGCTGAAGTCTTTCGTCTTAATTTGGAAAATGTCCACATGTTCATCCCACTCAAGTAAATTACTTGTGCCTTTTCATCTATGTAAAACTAAAACTAGTACAAAATAGGATGAATTCTCTTCAGCCTATTTCAGTTTTAAACATGTTTTGGTTCTTCACATAATGCACAACTAACTTATAGAATTTGTAACCACAAAGTCGGAAATGGATGATTTAATTAGGTTACATTAAAAAGAGTTTAAATGATTTTATGGAGACTAGATGCCTATGAATTTAGAAGGAAAATGGGTTCACTCAAATATCCGTTTTTCTACAAACTCAGATCATTTTGTAAATCTCAGGATTATATAAATTTGTAAATTACATCATTTCAGTTCTAAGCATGGGATCAGTAAATGCCTGTCAACTTTCACATTGCAAAGAATGTTGAACTGCCAGTTGACAGTGAAATAATTAAATAGGAAAACACCAAGAAGATGCAAGAATAAAAAAATGAAATTGTCCAGTATTGGTTTAAAATAAGATGTTCTACTATTCTTCAGCACGTAGGCAATTTTCAGAAGGAAAGTAAGAAAATAGAATACCATTTTCTGCTTCCTACTTTCCAGCGTTGTCATTGCTTATTTGGTGGTGGTAATCATAAACTTGAAACTTGATATTATATAATTAAAATTATCTAGTCTATTTTCAGCTCTGACTAGTAATTGCTCTCCATTATTTAAATACAGCCTTTTCATCACCTGATCCTTGCTACTTTTAGCACAGCTATGGCCTGAATAGGACCATATGTCTCATCTTCCTTTCCAGATGAAGCCTTTAGCAGGATTGTTCCTCTTGGCAGCTAGAGGAGATAAACATTTTGCTATGGCTTCATGCTGTTTGTGTCTACTCCTGTTACCTGGGTGCTGTAATAAGACTTCCACATTCACACGTCTTACAATGCTTGCAACAAAATCAAAGCAAAATTACAGCCTTTTGTGCTGTATTTATAAATTGTAGCATCATAGATGTAGGGTATAGGAAGGTAACTTAAAACTGTTGTTCAGAACAGGAGCATTTCTTATTTTATGCAGTTATTTCTTTCAGATCAGTTTATTAAAGTAAAAGTGTACATTATTTTAGCCTGAGTTTTGAAGTATTATAGTCATCTATATTTTCCTGCTTAATAGATGAAAAATACTTGGGTCTCCCCCATCACAGCATATACCATGGCTAGCTGATTTTACATTGTTTAATAGATTTGAGAAAGACCAAAGATTGTGCTTGTTTGAGCTAATTTGTTCACAGTGATTAATGTTTACACCATGGCAGGCAGCCAGGTGATCTAGATTATTTTTATGGAGAAACTTGCTGGATGTTTATTTTTAGCAAGCCTCACAGGAGATGGCAGCACTAAAACAATTTTGGCTGATCTAAAAAAGCTGAGCAGGAATTTTCAGGGCTATAGACCAAATTTGGAAAATAAAAACTGAAATCTTTTGAGGCAGTAGAAACAATTCTGCATTACTGCCTGGAAAGTAACATGGCCACTTAGTCACCAAGAATCAAGCTCTCCTTGTTTATTAAAGGGCAAATGCTTAAATTACTGTTTTTGTGTTCATATTATATAATTTGCTGTTGAAATGAAAGTTTGGCTATTGTGCCACACCCTGAGATGGAAAGTAACAAAAGTAATTTGTCAAAGTATAAGGGCAAGGATGGGAAGTTGAAATGGATGGAATAGGAACAGATGTTTTTAGTTGGGAGAACTGTCTCTTTCATAGATACCCTATGCAAGGGGCAAAAAGAGGTTTGAAATTTAAGAGCTTAACCTGGACGTTCTGAGAGTTAGCTCTCCTGGTAAGAGGAAAACAATGGATATCTGATATATCTGTTGTTGGAAGAAGAGAGAGGTGGAAAATCAGGCCTCCTATTTGAAAGAGGGACCTGCATAGTTCATGCAGGAGAAAGAGATGCAAGAATCTGAACACTGATTTCACCATAACTAGGTCTTGAATTTGATATACTGGAGTCGTTGGAATTTTTTGTAGTAACTTCTTAGCCTTTCAACAAATGAAATACTTACCAAAACTTCCTAATTTATTGTGTTCTTGTTTAATTGGTTCCAACCAAGCTGTCAGGAGAAGCTTGACAAGGCTTTATATTTTGAAGCTTTAAAGATGCTAACTTTAGTAAACTAACAGGCATTCAGAATCTTCATTCTCCAACTTTGGAACTGAATCATTGGGTCCCATGATTGATAAACAGTATCAAATCATAGGACTGAACAAGCCTAGATTCAGTGGGTAGGATTTTGAGTTTCTGAACTGACTCTTGCTTCATTTCAGCCTCCTTTATATCATAGGCCCATGATGGTGAACCTATGGCACACGTGCCAGAAGTGGCACGCAGCGCCCTCTCTGTGGGCACGCGAACCGTCTGCCGCGCATGCGCGTGTGCCTCCCACCGGCCAACTGGTCTTCGGGTCTCTGCAGCGCATGCGCGTGTGCCTCCCACCGGCCAACTGGTCTTCGGGTCTCTGCAGCGCATGCGCGGGGGTGCGCATGTACAGGAGTTGTGCGTGCATTGCATTTGGGGGAGCAGGGGGGCAGGCACATTTGTGTGTGCATTTGCAGGTGCATGCATGCGTTTTGGACACTCAGTCAGGAAAAAGTTAGCCATCACTGTCGTAGGCCATTAAGATAGGATATCTTGCGCTGAAACCCACATCCGCTCAGTTGATAGAGTCATGACTCCAGCAATGTTCTGAGCTGAAGCTGAGCTCATTCTTCAACTTTTATTGTCCTCTGTTCAACTTATTGAAGCCCAGAACTCCTGTACAGAACTTCTTTTTGCTTACTATGTTTTTTTCATCCTTCACCCCATCTTTAATCAGATTTTCCTATTAAAGGTGTTCCTCGACTTATGACCACAATTGAGCCCAACATTTATGTTGTTAAGTGAACCATTTGTTAAAGTGGGTTTTGCCCCATTTTATGACCTTTCTTGTCCCAGTTGTTAAGCGAATCACCTCAGTCGATAAGTTAGTAACACGGTTGTTAAGTAGATCGGGCATCCCCATTGACTTTGCTTGTCAAAAGGTTGCAAAAGATCACATGATCTTGGAACACAGCAACGGTCATAAGTATATCAGGTGCCAAACATTTAAATTTTGATCACATGATCAGGGGGTATGCTACAAAGGTCGTAGGTGTGAAAAACGGTCATAAGTCACTTTTTTCAATGCCATTGTATCTTTGAACGGTCACTAAATCAACTGTTGTAAGTCGATGACTATCTGTACAACCCAAAGGCAATTCCATCAAGAAGAAGAAAAGGGTAGTAAGTGTATTCTGAATAGACTTAGTTACATCTTGAGAAATGGGGGGGGGAAAACACCACCTCAGGGAAGTTTTTTTGTTTTTAAAATGAAGATATGCCCAATTTAAAAGATGAACTTATTGCCAATCATGGTGAATGAAGTAACATTTCTGCAATATTTTTCATATGCCAAGACTCAGATTTTTTATTTGGTGGGACAAGTGGCTGCAAACAATTGTTAATAATGACGTATAAATGTTGTGATACTTTCTAGCTTGCAGTAAGAAGAGCGACACTCAGTAAGACCTTCACACCTGTACTGCTTGGAAGTGCTCTGAAGAATAAAGGGGTGCAACCTCTATTGGATGCTGTTCTGGCATATCTCCCAAATCCATCAGAAGTGCAGAATTATGCATTATTGAACCAGAAGTAAGTCCTAAGAATGAATGGATGTTATATTTCTTGATATGGTTCCCCTAAGATGGGACTACATGGTTGGGAATCTGGGAATTTGTAATTCTAGCTCATCTGGGAGAGTACCAGATTATGGAAAGCTACTCTAGTTTTTACAGACCTTTTCCTAAACGAACAAACATCACCGCCAATGACTATATACCACTGCACCTTGGAGATGATAGATAGAAACTAGATAACGCAGTTTGCTTTCTTATAGGATTTGGGACTATTAATATTACTTAATCTAAAATATATTACTCCAGTTATCATTGACATTCATACATATAAAGCTATTTTCCAACTCAAATTTTGGGGAAAGCTATTTTATAAAGCACTATCTATTTTCTCAGGCTTTAAGAAGTCCATGGCATAGAATCACTTATTACAAATCTTTGTTTCACAAAATCATTTTCCTTGGCATAGAGATATGGTCATTTTATGATATCCCAGGGTGTAGAACATCCTACCCTAAGAAATGCCTATACACTGAAAGCAGGGCATGATCTTGACTCTACCAGCTGCTCAAAAACTAAGAAAAAAAGTTAAGAACCTGAAATTCCAGCCAGTACTGTAGTACCTATAGTTCTCTCTCTTCCTGTTGAATATAAAACATGAGAGATATCCTTAGATCTGTACTACTGCAGAATTTCTTGCCTATAGATAGAGGGTGTGACTTGGATAGTTTAGCAGGAAATAAGGAGAGGCTAGATTTGTCACCATGTTTTTTAAAAAGTAAATTTGAGATTCATTAACATGGTGGCTAATCCAGATTTAAAGCATGCTGTTGGGTGAAACTTCAAAGTGATCCCAGTTTAAAACTGAAGTGGAAACCTGGAAAACCCAGCCAAAATACTGTGAAGTATGCTTCATGTTAAGAATACCTATACAATCATATCCTGAACTAATAGATACATCGCAGTAGCCTGTAGGTGGCAACAAATTAAAAAAACTGGATTGCTAGTGGTTATTGAGCTTAGTGATAAATTAGTGAATTTATTTATTTATTTATTTATTTTATTAAATTTTTATACCGCCCTTCTCCCGAAGGACTCAGGGCGGTGTACAGCCAGAAATAAAATACAAGATATATACAATTAAAAGGAATTAAAATATAGCAATTACTAAACGGCTGATAGTTAAAAATGAATTTAAAATTTAAAATATTAATAAAACCCCAATATAAAATCAAACTATTATGCCAGTCCCGCTTGAGTAAATAAATATGTTTTTAGCTCACGACGGAAGGTCCGAAGATCAGGCACTTGACGTAGGCCAGGGGGGAGTTCATTCCAGAGCGTCGGTGCTCCCACAGAGAAGGCCCTACTCCTGGGGGCCGCCAGCCGACATTGTTGGCCGGACGCCCCCCGGAGGAGACCCCCTCTGTGAGAGCGTACGGGTCGGTGGGAGGCATACGGTAACAGCAGGCGGTCTCGTAAGTACCCGGGTCCTAAGCCATGGAGCGCTTTAAAGGTGGTAACCAGAATCTTGAAGCGCACCCGAAAGACCACAGGAAGCCAGTGCAGACTACGGAGCAGTGGTGTTACGTGGGAGCCACGAGCGGCTCCCATTACTACTCGCGCAGCTGCATTCTGGACTAACTGCAGCCTCCGGGTGCACCTCAAGGGCAGCCCCATGTAGAGAGCATTGCAGTAATCCAGCCGAGACGTAACCAGAGCATGAGTGACTGTGCATAGGGCATCCCGGTCAAGGAAGGGACGCAACTGGCGGACCAAGCGAACTTGATAAAAGGCCCTCCTGGAGACGGCCGCCAGATGTTCATCAAAGGACAGCCGTCCATCCAGGAGGACGCCCAAGTTGCGAACCACCTCCTTTGGGGCCACTAACTCGCCCCCAACAGTAAGCTGCGGGTGCAGCTGACTGTACCGGGGTGCCGGCATCCACAGCCACTCCGTCTTGGAGGGATTGAGCTTGAGTCTGTTTCTCCCCATCCAGACCCGTACAGCTTCCAGGCACCGGGACAGCACTTCGACCGCTTCGTTGGGGTGGTCCGGGGTGGAAAAGTACAGCTGAGTATCATCAGGGTACAGATGATAATTCACCCCGAACCACTGATGACCTCACCCAGCGGCTTCATATAGATGTTGAACAGGGTAGGCGAGAGAATCGACCCCTGAGGTACTCCACAAGTGAGGCACCTCGAGGACGACCTCTGCCCCCCGTCAACACCTTCTGCGACCGGTCGGAGAGATAGGAGGAGAACCACCAATAAACGGTGCCTCCCACTCCCAATCCCTCCAACCGGCGCAGCAGGATACCATGGTCAATGGTATCAAAAGCTGCTGAGAGATCTAATAGGACCAAGGCAGAGGAGCAACCCCTGTCCCTGGCCCTCCAGAGGTCATCCATCAACGCGACCAAAGCCGTCTCCGTGCTGTAGCCGGGTCGGAAGCCGGACTGGAACGGGTCTAGATAGACAGCTTCCTCCAGGTGCCGGGGGAGCTGCCATGCAACCACACTCTCTACAACCTTCGCCAGAAAGCGAAGGTTGGAGACTGGACGGTAATTTCCCAAAATAGCTGGGTCCAGGGAAGGCTTCTTCAGGAGAGGTCTCACCACTGCCTCTTTCAAGGCGGCGGGGAAGACCCCTTCAACCAAAGAAGCATTTATAATCCCCTGGAGCCAGCCTCGTGTCACTTCCTGAGCAGCCAGCACTAACCAGGAAGGACACGGGTCCAGTAAACATGTAGTTGCATGCAACCTCCCCAGCAACCTGTCCACGTCCTCGAGAGCCACAGAATCAAACTCATCCCAAATAACCTCAACAAGTGTCTCTGCTATCTCGGCTGGATCATCGCAATCATGGTCCAAGCCATCACGAAGCTGAACGATTTTATCGTATAGATAACCGTTAAACTCCTCAGCTCGTCCCCGTAGGGGGTCATCCCGTCCCTCCTGTTGAAGTAGGGAACGGGTCACCCGAAACAGGGCGGCCGGGCGGTTATCTGCCGATGCAATGAGGGTGGAAACGTAGGAACGTTTCGCCTCCCTCATTGCCACTAGGTAGGCCTTAGTAAAAGACCTCACTAGTGTCCGATCAGCCTCGGAACGGCTGGACCTCCAGATACTCTCTAGGCGTCTTCTCCGGCGTTTCATCTCTCTCAGCTCCTCGGAAAACCAGGGAGCCAATTGAGATCTACGCCGGGTCAGAGGCCGCAAAGGCACGACACGGTCCAAAGCCCCAGCCGCGGCCCGTTCCCAAGCCGCAACCAGTTCTTCAGTCGTGCCGTGGGTAAGATCCTCAGGAAACGGCCCAAGCTCCGTCAGGAACTTGTGAAGTGAAGAGGGCTATATAGAGCTTCAGATTGGATTTGATTCAGAATATGTGGGAAGATAAATGCAACACCATCCTTCATTCATTAAAGCAACACATTGGACTTCTGCTGTAGCCATACCCTGCTGGAAACAGATGCAGCTGCTTTAAGGAGTGACAGGCAGGTTCTGTATTTATACTCTTGTATGATTGGAAGCAGCCCTTCTGAATCAAATTAAAAGCATTGCACAGCCCATTCAAACAGCCATCTCATCTGCTGTTGCAATGGTAGCTAGTATAGATGAAGCTTTTTATAATAGTTCATCATTGGCCACGAGAGTTGATTATATTAAACTTCCTGTGTTGATGTTCTTTCTATGGTTACAATGTAAAGCACTTGCAGATGTGCATAAAATAAAGGCATTGTTTTGGGAGGACATCTCCTGAACATTGGCTTTATAGTTTTTCACAGTTCTTTCAAATGCAGGGTCTTTCAGACACTAGAATAACTGGTGTCTGTTGACAATGCTTCTTCCATACCATCTCCAGCTCTCTTATGCTACTATTGTCCAACTCCACAGAACCTGATAGTCCAAACTACGTAGTGCTCAAATGCTAATTCTTTATCTTACATAGGTCTTCATAACGTGTGATAATGTGCATTAAGTTACTATGTACATTAAAGCTCCACAATAATAACAGATTGATAAAATACTTTTAAAAAAACTGGCATTAAAACTAAGTTTTATTTTGCTGAAGGGATAATCCGGAAAAATCCAGGATTTTGCTAGGTAATTCCAGAGATGATTCCCAGCCATTTTTGGGCCTGGCATTTAAACTTGAGGTAAGTTTGTATTTTTATTTAATAAAATAAAATATACAATTATCAGAAAAGTATTTCCTCTATGAAAATCAGTATGGCTGTTACACCTAGTAGATGTTTAAGGATACATTACATTATTTGGAGCGAAAGTCTTACATTTTTTTAACCTTCTACGCGATTGGTTTTTGCTACTTCCAGGCTGGACGTTTTGGGCAGCTGACATATGTTCGTGTTTATCAAGGGATGCTAAAGAAAGGTAGCTATATCTATAACACCAGGACTCAGAAAAAGACGCGGGTACAAAGATTCGCCCGCATGCATGCAGACAAGCTGGAGGTGAGTGAGGTG